>NC_088792.1:167615754-167958582 GCF_011386835.1 Chrysemys picta bellii | reverse complement strand
GGCCTTTTAAAATTAATACTCAAAGAAAAGAGCTGTTGAAAGAACAATCTTGTGTTGAATAAATGTTGTCCATTGAAGAGTTGTACAGTGACACTTGCACCTGAACAGCTGCAGGATTAGTAAATGCCAGAGCAGATTTTTCAGATGCGCAAAAGGGGCAGTTGGAACAGGTTTGAAATTCAAAGACCCTTGGGCAAATCTAACAGAAGAAGGAAGCAAGGATCAAGTGAGTCAAAGTGCTCAATACAGAGGATATAGCCCTAAATAGAGACAAAACAACAATGTGATGAGCTGAGGAGATCATTTGACCAAACTGTAACTAGTGGGAGGTCATATAAGATAACAAAGAGGAAAAAAAGTATTAAAGTTGTTTGTTATAGAAAGGAAAAATATGTTGCATGTAACAGAAATTGAAGACTATGCTGAACTGAAAGTGATGATCGGTATAGTGTGGAGCTAGATTGCAGAATAGGAGAGCCAGAGAAGTCTTTTTGATTCATTCAGTTTGATCACCTGAATTCCCCAGAACTCTTCACTCCATTGTGTTCCTCATTAACCTGTAGTCTTAAATATTTGAATTAATTGTGCCTCAATTGCCTTTGAATCTATTTCACAAGCCCATGGGCGGCTGGTGAAGCTTCCCCTGGGGGAAGCTAGCTCCCTGTCCTGCCTCTTCCACCTCTGGCCCCGCCCACACTCTACCCCTGATCCACCCCAGGTCCCTCCCCCGCTTGGTCCCCTTGCTGGTGCTCGCTCCATCCCTTCTCCGTGAGACCCCTCCCCACCCACTGCCTCCCTCCTCTCCACCCCCTCCCCATGAGGCCCCCTGCCACACCCAGTGTCCTTCCTCACCACCTCCTTCCCCCATGGTGATGGAGGAGAGGAGGGACGCAGTGAGCTGTAGGGACCTCTGAAGACAGGGGTGGAGTGGAGGAAAGGGAGGGACAGACTCACCAGGCAGCGGAGGGCAGTGGGGGCCTCAGGGAAGGGAAGAGGCGGAGCACAGGCAGGGCCACCATGGACCAGGGGTCTGGTGGCAGTTAGCGGTGGCTGCACCAGGGGAGGCTTAGCCTCCCCTGGCCTATTATACCCACCATCCATGCACTAGCCTAATTACTCTTAGGCTAAACATGAACAAAAAGCTATTTTTTCCTTCCTTAGTTTCAAGCCATTGCTCCTTGTTTTGTCATCTTCTGAGTCTTGGAATAATTTCCTTCATTCATGTATATTTTCACCTTGAAGGAAGTTATAGGCTATGATCATATCTCTCCTGAGTCATCTCTTTTCTAGATTAAATAGCTTTAGCTGTCCCAACCTCTTTTCCTGTGTCACTGTCTCATGTTCATTTTCATATTTCTATCCCTTCTATATAATGTTCACTAGCTTTTCTATCACCGTCCAGACTTGCTCACTTTCCCATTTTTACATGTCATCCACTCACTTACACATTTCAGAATAATACTACATAGTGCTAGCCCCAAAATGGGAAAAATATTTTTATTAAAAAGTTACAGAAATAGGCCTTTTTTGTCACAATTTTGATATTGCTTGAAAACGTCCAATTAGCACTAATTTTGTTAATGCAATAGAGTTGTATTTCAAACCCTTCTACTTTATTGACCTAAGGGTAGTCTTAGTTTTTCTGCTTTCCAGCAGCACTTTATTTCCCACTCCCTAGTTTTCTGATTCTACATTAGTACTTATCTTATGCTGCTTCCATGCTGCCCGCTTTTTTAATCTTGTCAAGTCTCTATGCAATTTGGTTCTCTATCCCTGTGTATTCACTCATCTTCTGATTGCAGTTTCATCTGAACAGGTAGACAGGGTTTACGTTAGCTAATGGGAATATGGACTCCAGTACTTAACCATGCAGTAACTCCACGTGAAGTTCTTGCCACATAACAAACTGTGGGCCAGATTCCAAAAGATATTTAGTTGCCTAAAAAATCAGATAGGCAGCAAGTGGGAATTTTAAAAGTGTCTAAGTAAGATAGGTGCCTAACTCCCATTAATTTAATCCTAAAACACCTAAATACCTTTGAAATTCTGGCCCTAAGTATGCTCATTGTGGCAGGGACTGTCATTTGCCGTATGTCTGTACACTGCCTAGCACAGTGGAGCTCTGACCTTGCTGGCTTCTAGGCACTACTGCTTGCTAATAGTCTTTTTATAGGCATCTCTCCTGTTTTGTATGGCTATGTGATAAGAATTACAGTCATGTTAAAAAGAGCCATTTGATAAAACCAACAGGCCTCTTGGAAGTCACTTACACTAATGACAGGTTTCAGAGTAGCAGCCGTGTTAGTCTGTATCAGTGGGCTGTAGTCCACGAAAGCTTATGCTCTAATAAATTTGTTAGTCTCTAAGGTGCCACAAGTACTCCTGTTCTTCTACTTACACTAAGGCCTTGTCTACACTACGAGAGTAGTTCGATTTTACTTGCATCGAATTTTTGTAATCGATATTGCAAAGTCGAACGTGTGTGTCCACACTAAGGACAGTAATTCGACTTTGTGCGTCCACACTAACGGTGAAAGCATCGACATTCGAAGCGGTGCACTGTGGTCAGCTATCCCACAGTTCCCGCAGTCCCCTCTGCCCATTGGAATTCTGGGTGTAGCCGGCAATGCCTTCTGGGTAACAAAATGAGTCGAGGGTGCTTTTGGGAAACTGTCGTCATCCGTCCATCACTCCCGCCCTCCCTCCCTGAAAGCGCCGGCGGGAAATCAGTTCGCACGCTTTTCCAGTCATTGACAGCGCGGACGCCACTGTACTCCGAGCATGGAGCCCGCTGCGACCATCGCTGCAGTTGTGGCCGCTCTCAACGCCTCGCAGCTTATCATAAAGGTTTCCCTGAGGCAGATGCAGAAAAGTCAGGCGAGGAGGCTACGGCTCCGCGGTGATGTCCTGAAGTCTGAGAGTAGCACAGACCTGTCAGAAAGCAGGCGACCCAGCGCCGAGGACATCACAGTGGCAATGGGTCATGTTGATGCCGTGGAACGGCGATTCTGGGCATGGGAAACAAGCACTGAGTGGTGGGACCGCATAGTGCTGCAGGTCTGGGATGAATCCCAGTGGCTGCGAAACTTTCGCATGCGGAAGGGAACTTTCCTGGAACTTTGTGAGTTGGTGTCCCCTGCCCTGAAGCGCAGTGACACCCGGTTGCGAGCTGCACTGAGTGTACAGAAGCGAGTGGCCATAGCCGTCTGGAAGCTTGCAATGCCAGACAGCTACCGGTCAGTCGCGAACCAGTTTGGGGTGGGCAAATCTACCGTGGGGGTTGTTGTGATGCAAGTAGCGAAGGCAATCGTTGATGTACTGCTGCCAAAGGTAGTGACCCTGGGAAACGTGGAGGTGATCATAGATGGCTTCGCAGCGATGGGATTCCCAAACTGCGGTGGGGCCATAGATGGAACTCACATCCCTATCCTGGCACCGGACCACCAGGCCACCCAGTACATTAACCGAAAGGGCTACTTTTCCATGGTGCTGCAAGCACTGGTGGACCACAGGGGACGTTTTACCAACATCTACGTGGGATGGCCGGGCAAGGTTCATGACACTCGTGTTTTCAGGAACTCTGGTCTGTTTAGACGGCTGCAGGAAGGTACTTACTTCCCGGACCACAAAATAACTGTTGGGGATGTGGAGATGCCTATAGTCATCCTCGGGGACCCAGCCTACCCGCTAATGCCCTGGCTCATGAAGCCCTATACTGGCGCCCTGGACAGTGAAAAAGAACTCTTCAACTACCGGCTGAGCAAGTGCAGAATGGTGGTGGAGTGTGCTTTTGGCCGTCTCAAGGGGAGATGGAGAAGCTTACTGACTCGCTGTGATCTCAGCGAAACCAATATCCCCATTGTTATAGCAGCTTGCTGTGTGCTCCACAATCTCTGTGAGAGCAAGGGGGAGACCTTTATGGCGGGGTGGGAGGTTGAGGAAAATAGCCTGGCTGGTGATTACTCACAGCCAGACAGCCGGGCGATTAGAAGAGACCAGCGGGAAGCGCTGTGCATCCAGGAGGCTTTGAAAGCAAAGTTCCTGAGTGAGCAGGGTAACCTGTGACTTTATAGTTTGTGTACTGAGAAGCTAAACCTGCCCCCGTTTCTTTACCCAGGTAATGTTGACTATCCTATCCAGTTACATACCCCCTTCACCCCCCCTCCAACACACGTGTCGAAATAAAAATAGTTCTACTTTGTTAAAGCACACCGTTTTCTTTAATACTGTTTTCGCGGGAATTTTTTAAAACTGGGACGCAGACTATGGTGCGGAGCGGGTGTAGTGTTGTGACGCGAATGCAGCTTCTAAACTCCAGGATTGACAGGCTCCGCTGCGGTGGGATGCTTGTTTCAACGGAGCCTGTCACCCCTCCTGATCGGGACTGTGTGTATGGGGGGTCTATTTGACTTTGTGGAAGGGGGAGGACGGTTACAGATCCCATGCTGTGTGGCTCTGTGATCCTGCCTAAGGACCGGCGCTTAAGATCTGTAACTGCCCTCCCCCGCCACAAAGTCACAGAGCAACCCCCCCCCCCCAACATTACATCAAAACAACCTCCCAGACTAACCGGGGTAACTAGTCACTGCATCACTGCACTGTGTATGTGCCCTGCTGCTGTGCCTGCCCCCGACTATGTACCCTGCCAAAGGAGACTGTCCTGTCCAATTACCAACCCCCTTTCCCCTCCTCCTCCAAAAGAACATGATTGAAACAGTAGTTAACAGAAACGAATTTTTTATTATCAACTACACATGGCATTGGGAGGTGAAACTTGGACGTGGGCTTGTGTCAGGCGGGAAGGAAAGAACTTTTCAAATTTTGGGAAATGAGAGCCTTCTGCTACTAGAGCTCTCTGCAGGGGTGGAGTGAGACTTAGCAGGGACTCTGCCACCTCTCCTTCTTTGCACTTTGGGTGAGGTGGGTATGGGACTTGGTGGCGGGGGAGGGCGGTTAGAGATGGACTGCAGCGGGGCTCTGTCCTCCTGCCTCCGTTCCTGCAGAACATCCACAAGGCGCCGGAGCGTGTCCGTTTGCTCCCTCAGTAGTCCAAGCAGCGTTTGAGTCGCCTGCTGGTCTTCCTGCCGCCACCTCTCCTCCCGATCCATGTTGGCTTGGTGCATTCGGGTCAAGTTCTCCCGCCACTGGGTCTGCTGTGATGCCTGGGCTTGGGAACAGGCCATAAGCTCAGAGAACATGTCCTCCCGTGTCCTCTTCTTCCTACGCCTAATCCGCGCTAGCCTCTGGGAGTGTGATTCCAGGCTAGGTTGTGAGACAGTCGCAGACGGGGCTGTGGAAATGGGAAAAAGGGAGTGAATTCCTAAGAAAGATAAATGTAGTTGTGAACAAAGAACATAGTCTTTCTCTGTGAACAAGACCATGCACAGCACCTTTCACATGCGCACTCAGCACAAGGTCGAATTTTCGGCCTTCGCATTCAGTGCCTGGGGTCTTGAACAGCAGATTTGAGAAGCGAGGCAGCACAACGGAATTTCTGTTGCAGGCAGACATGGTAAGCCGTACACTTGTGGCAGTTTAAAACTTTTATATTACCACTGGCCTCATTTCACATTTAAAGCAATGTCAGTCCCTGCTGCCAGCAATCCGGCAAGCGGGAACTCTGCCCCTGTCCCACCCCCTCGCGGCTGTCCCCGGGAACGATCCCTTTCGGCTGCCCCTCTCCCGCCTCCACCGCGTGGCTGCAAACCAGCGGTTACAGTTCTGTAAAGGAACGGGAAAGCAGTACCAACACTAACATTCCCCTACCTAATTAAAAGCAGGTCACCATGGCCGACATCACCCTGATGAGGATCTCCGAGAGCGACAAAGAGAGAATGCTCCGGGAAAGCCTCCAAAGACCAGGGCTGTATGCCGCCCTGCTGTGCAGAGCAATGATCCCCGAGTACTTGATAATCTCGTGGCGCGGCAACGTGTCGTACTTCGGAGGACCCAATAAGGCCGCTCTCCCCAAGAACCTCATGCAACGGCTTTCAAGTTACCTCCAGAAGAGCTTCATCGAGATGTCCCAGGAGGATTACTGCTCTATCCCCGGACATATAGACCGCATTTTACTGTAGCTGCAGTAGCAGGGAATAAACAGTAGAGCGGCTTGTGCAGGACAATCACTGAAAACCGGACATTGCTAGATTTCTTTTCAAAACTTGCACTGCCCCTTACTAAACCGTTAAGCGCCTAGGGCACACTAATCATGAACAACCCATTCTTTTAATTGTTAATATTCCTGTTTTGTTAAAAATAAATGTTTAGATGTTTACAACACTTACTGGCTGATCCTTCACCAGATTCTGTGTCCGGGGTAACGGCTGGGGACGCTTCGTAGGGGATCTCTGTAAGGGTGATGAAGAGATCCTGGCTGTCGGGGAAATCAGCGTTGTGAGAGCTGCCGACTGCCTCGCCCTCCTCATCTCCTTCCTCATCTTCCCCGTCCCCTAACATGTCCGAGGAACCGGCCATGGACAGTATCCCATCCTCAGAGTCCACGGTCACTGGTGGGGTAGTGGTGGCGGCCGCACCGAGGATGGAATGCAGTGCCTCGTAGAAACGGGATGTCTGGGGATGGGATCCGGAGCGTCCGTTTGCCTCTTTGGTCTTCTGGTAGCCTTGTCTCAGCTCCTTGATTTTCACGCGGCACTGCGTTGCATCCCGGCTGTATCCTCTCTCTGCCATGTCTTTAGAGATCTTCTCGTAGATCTTTGCATTCCTTCTTTTGGATCGCAGCTCGGAAAGCACGGACTCATCGCCTCACACAGCGATGAGATCCAAGACTTCACGATCAGTCCATGCTGGGGCTCTCTTTCTATTCACAGACTGCACGGCCATCACTGCTGGAGAGCTCTGCATCGTTGCCAGTGCTGCTGTGCTCGCCACGATGTCCAGACAGGAAATGAGATTCAAACTGGCCAGACAGGAAAAGGAATTCAAATTCAAATTTTCCCGGGGCTTTTCCTGTGTGGCTGGTCAGAGCATCAGAGCTCGCACTGCTGTCCAGAGCGTCAACACAGTGGTGCACTGTGGGATAGCTCCCGGAGCTATTAGCGTCGATTTCCATCCACACCTAGCCTAATTCGACATGGCCATGTTGAATTTAGCGCTACTCCCCTCGTCGGGGAGGAGTACAGAAGTCGAATTAAAGAGACCTCTATGTCGAACTAAATAGCATCGCAGTGTGGACGGGTGCAGGGTTAATTCGATGTAACGGCGCTAACTTCGACATAAACGCCTAGTGTAGACCAGGCCTAATGGTGAGAGAAGGAAGGACTGAGAGACAGAAACATCCTAGTTATTATCAGCGGTGCTGGAACAATCTGTATAGTGGGGGTGATGAGACCCATTGAACCAAACTCTAAACCCTGTATGTAATGGAAACCACTTCAAGCCAGGAGGTGTGGCAGCACCCCTAGTTCCAGCAGCTATGGTTATAATTCAAGATCAGCTGATAATTCAGCTGCTTGATTCTGGACAATTTGCTTGAACTCCTTGTGCCTCAGTCAATTCTGCTGGGAAGATGGGAAAAAATAGACTCAGAGGGCAGGGGTGGGAAAGGGGGACAAGAAGCTCATGTGAACTGAGGTGACCAAAGAAAATTATATATATTTTAATTAACAGCTGTTAAACAGGTGAAGTATGAGAGTTTTCTGACTGGTCATCTCACCAGCATTACACTTCTCTGCCCTATAAATGGGCCTGATTTAAAAGACGTTAATTCTTAGTAGAGACAGTAATTTGATGCTATGTTTCTTTCCCAACTGACTGATGCAAAATATGTGTGAATGAGAACCATAAAATAACAATAACAACAAAAGTTGGGTGGAGTTTCGAAGATGTGTGAGTGTATCATTGTCCCTGCAATCTCTAGGTGCAGATTCAGCCACCAATAATAAATGTTTCCTAATGTGAAACAACTGTAACTTACAATATCTCTGCATTTGGGATTGGGGATGCAGGGGGATGATTCTGTAGCCAATGGGAACAGGATCAAATCCAAATGTGTAAAGTAACCTACAGACTATGGGAGGTAATGCTGCCGCTTCCTGGGGTGGCAATGACTTCAAACCATCACCTCATTGGCCCACAGTGTTACTGCCTGTTACTGGCTGCTGTATCGTTTCAATGTTGAGACACCCTAGGCAACACGATACAATGAGAGTGAGTAAATGACAGTCCTGAGACGATGCAGCCACTTTTCTTGATAGTGTGATTGTGAGAGCACTGTACTTAATTATATTGATTTGTCTTTGAGAGCTCTTTCTGCCACATAAATTTCATCACAAATCTTTAAAGACCCTGCCCCAGAAGATCACTGTTTTCTTTCTTAGTAAAGTGAAGCAGAGCCAGGAATTCATTTTTCAACATTTCAACTAGAATGGTCCATTTATGAGCCTGCTCTGAATGCATTTCTATTTTCACATTCAGGGCATTTCAAAACAGCAACGTGCTTTATGATTAACCTTCACATGCTAGTAGCATTACAAAGAGCTGTGTCCATCTCCTCTCCCTCTCTTTCTCTTTCTTTTCTTACTGCAGGAGGCTTGAATAAAGAAAATCACCTTTCTTTAACATGGGAGACTTTGAGAAGGTATTGTGTTTATTGTGTCTCAAGCATTCACTATAATGTGCACCACATTTTTGATATACTATTTGTGCCACTCTAGTTAAAAAGGTTCAGAGTAGCAGCCGTGTTAGTCTGTATCTGCAAAAAGAACAGGAGTACTTGTGGCACCTTAGAGACTAACAAATTTATTTGAGCATAAGCTTTCGTGGGCTACAGCCCACTTCGTCGGATACATAGAATGGAACATACAGTAAGAAGATATATATACATACAGAGAACATGAAAAAGTGGAAGTAGCCATACCGACTGTAAGAGGCTAATTAATTAAGATGAGCTATTATCAGCAGGAGAAAAAAAAACTTTTGTAGTGATAATCAAGATGGCCCATTTTAGACAGTTGACAAGAAGATATGAGGATACTTAACATGGGGCAATAGATTCAATATGTGGAATGACCCAGCCACTCCCAGTCTCTATTCAAACCCCAGTTAATGGTATCTAGTTTGCATATTAATTCAAGCTCAGCAGTTTCTCTTTGGAGTCTGTTTTTGAAGCTTTTTTGTTGCAAAATTGCCACCTTTAAGTCTGTTACTTAGTGACCATAGAGGTTGAAGTGTTCTCCTACTAGTCTTTTAATGTTACGATTTCTGATGTCAGATTTGTGTCCATTTATTCTTTTGCGTAGAGACTGTCCAATTTGGCCAATGTACATGGCAGAGGGGCATTGCTGGCACATGATGACATATATCACATTGGTAGTTAAAAAATCTGTCAGTGTATCCACAGTGAATTATATTTTCAGGATAACTAAACTCTGGGGGGGTTTTTGTTTTTAAATTTCTGAAATTAAATGAGGAGTCTGTGGCCTCAGCTAGAGAGAAGTATGAATAATATATATAATATTCATTATTAACTTACACAAATTCTCCATACAACTATAAACAAATCTTATTCATAAACTGTATTTGTTATTCTTCAGAGACCCATTTGTGTGTGGTTAACCTCTGACTATATTAATTATAAGGAAACGAGAAGTTTAATGTCTCTTACATCATTTTTAGAAAACAGCTTGTGGAGATGATTACTCTATAACAGAAAATGGCCCTGATCATGCAGACAAATAAACATGTGAGTAACTTTACCCAGTATGAGAATGAGGAGTATTCATGTGCAGAAGTGTTTGCAGGATTGGGTCTTAAGTGTTTCAATAATACTAAATACTCGGACCTTTTATTTTTTAACTTTTTAAATAACCTTCTGGTTATTCCTGACTTTGTCTTGGTCTCCTCCCAGAAGCAGTAGTCTAGTTGCACATAATAAATGACAAGTCCTTCTTTCTACTACTTAAAAAAAAAAACAAATTAACATTGCAAACATGCAAAGCAAATATATCCCAAAGTGTTATTACAGGGGTGGCCAACCTGTGGCTCTAGAGCCACATGTGGCTCTTCAGAAGTTAATATGTAGCTCCTCATATAGGCACCGACTCCGGGACTGGAGCTACAGGTGCCAACTTGCCAATGTGCTGGGGAGTGCTCACTACTCAACCCCTGGCTCTGCCACAGGCCCTGCCCCCTCCCCTGAGCCGCTGTGCCCTCACTCCTCCTCCTCCCCCCAGAGCCTCCTGTGTGCCACAAAATAGCTGATCGGGAGGTGCGGGGAAGGAGGGTGAGGCACTGATTGGTGTGGCTGCCGGTGGGTGGGAGGTGCTGGGCTCTTTGGCAACGTACATTGATAAATTCTGGCTCCTTCTCAGGCTCAGGTTGGCCTCCCCTGAGTTATTAGTACACATTTAATAATTGTGTATCTCAATCTAATTCCAAAACAATTACAGCAATGTAATGAAACACACAAACAAACCTTGTCTACATAAGATAGAGGCAGGACAAACCCCATGTGGATGGACAACCACCGACATTATACAGCTGTGAAATGCCTAGCAATGAAGGAGAGCAAGCTTTGGTGCAAAAAAAAAAAAATCGTTCATGCAGGGGTAGAGGAGAGAATATAGAGGATGGCCTCAAGCCTGCAATTCAGTGCAACTGAGCACACTGTTGCACCTGTGTAGAGGCACTTTCAAGATAACGGGTCTCCATGCAGGAGGAGCTACAGACACGGTGTTTCAGGACTGGGGCTTAACTGTGTAAAGATATCCACACACAGAACACATCTGCTTACTCACTATTTTTTTCTGCAAAACTTTTAGATATTCAGAACAATGCACACTTTCTGATGTTGACATTAGTTACTTTGTGAAAATAGTTGAGGGGATTTTATAACAAATAGATGAGAAGCCTAAAACCATAAAGAACTGATCTTTCTGAGCATTCAAATATATATTCTGTATAATGTGTGTGTTTTGTCTGATTTTGATATACCTAACTCCAGCTCTGAGCCTAGTACACTACTGTCCTATGTGGAAATTTATGAAGAGTGGCTCATATCAGAGGTTGGAGACTCAGAGATCAAAATCTTTATGCAGTTCCTGGATGTGGAAGTGGTTGCTTATTTATTTAGCAATATAAATGTACAAAGTGCTTTTCAAAATAAATAGCGGCAGAGTCCCTGCCCGGAACAGTTTACAAAATAAGGTGCTGATCCTGCAAACATTTTGGCATGTGCTTAATTGTGTGCACTAGAAGTAGTCCCATTGTCTTCAATGGGCCTACCATAGGAATAAAGATAAGCATGTGCAAAACTGCCACCCAACCCTTCAAAATCAGGGGTTAGACCCCCTCAAAATCTTGATATTATCCCCCAAACTATAAGATTTTAAAAACAAATTAAATAATATTTTGGATCAGTCTTCAGATTTTTGAAACCCCCCCTGTTCACCCCCAAAGGGTGTGTGATAATTAGTGTCATAACTGTATAGGTGAAATAGGATTTTGGCTACCATATGCCTACATCAATTCATTTTGTTACCCAGTTTCCATATCAAGTCTGCCTTCCTTCCTGCCCCTGCCCCGACTCCCCCACTCTTTGCTTGCCCAGAGCATCTCTGCTCCTCCTCCAGCTGTGGAAGTTCTTCACTCCCCTTCACGAAAAGCATCTTCAGGGGATTCTCTTTTCTCCCTTCCCAGGGCTGGTTTTCTAGGGATGGGGAGAGGGACAAGAAAATGATCTTCTCTTCACAAGAGGGGAGTGGGAAGGGAACAGAGCTGCTTTGAGCATATGATTTAACTACTTATGCTAAACAATCTGTTCCATCTTGCATTTAGCAGGGATACTGGAAGTTCCTTTCCCAGACCTGAAGAAGAGCTCTGTGTGGCTTGAAAACTTGTCTCTCTCACCAAGAGAAGTTGGTCCAATGAAAGATATTACCTCTCCCACCTTGTCTCTCTAAAAAAATGACTTACAATATTCAGAGAATCATAGAAACATAGGACTAGAAGGGATCTTGATAGGTCATTTAGTCCAATCCCCTGAACTGAGGCAGGACTATTACCTAGACCAGGGATCTGCAACCATTGGCACGCGGCTCACCAGGGTAAGCACCCGGGTGGGCCAGGCAGGTTCGGCTGATTGCAGCTTCCACTGGCCGCGGTTCACCGCTCCAGGCCAATGGGGGCTGCGGGAAGCTTACCCTGGCGGGCCGTGTGCCAAAGATTAGCGATCCCTCACCTAGACCAACCCTAACAGGTGTTGTCTAACCTGCTCTTAAAAACCTCCAGTGATAGAGATTCCAAAATCTCTCTAGGTAATTTGTTCCAGTGCTTAAGTATCTTTACAGTTAGGAATTTCCCCCCCTCCCCCCAATTCTAACCTAAATCTCCCTGGCTGCAATTTAAGCCCATTACTTCTTGTCCTGTCCTCAGTGGCTAAGGAGAACAGTTTATCACTCTTCTCTTTATAACAACCTTTGATGTGTTTGAAGACTGTTATCATGTGCCCACTCAGTCCTCTCATCTTCAGTCTAAACACATCCAATCTCTCCTCATAGGTCATAGGCTTTCTTGACCTTTAGTCATGTTTGTTGCTCTCCTCTGGACTTTCTCTAGTTTGTCCACATCTGTCCTAAAGTGTGGTGCCCAGAACTGGGCACAGTACTCCATCTGAGGTCTTATCAGTGCTGAGAAGAGTAGCAGAATTATTTCTCCTATCTTGTACACTCCTGCTAATACGTTCCAGAATGATGTTCACTTTTTTTGCAACGGTATTACATTGTTGACTCATATTTAGTTTGTGATAGACAATTACCCCCCAGATCACATGCACAGTCAACCTGTGGGACTCTTTGCCAGAGGATGTTGTGAAGGCCAAGATTATAACAGGGTTAAAAAAAAAGAACTAGATAAATTAATGGAGGATAGGTCCATCAATGGCTATTAGCCAGGGTGGGCAGGGATGGTGTCTCTAGCCTCTGTTTGCCAGAAGCTGGGAATGGGCCACAGGGAATGGAACACTTGATGATTACCTGTTCTATTTCATTCCCTCAGGAACACCTGGCATTGGCCACTATCAGAAGACAGGATACTGGGCTAGAGGGACGTTTTCTCTGTCCCAGAATGGCCATTCTTATGTTCTTATCCTTTTCTCCAGTACTCCTTCCTAGGCAGTCATTTTCCATTTTGTTTTTGTTCAATTGATTATTCTGTTCTAAGTGGAGTACTTTGTATTTGTCCTCCTTGAATTTCATCCTATTTAGTTCAGACCATTTCTCCAGTTTGTCAAGATTATTTTGAATTCTGAGTAAGCTTTTCAAATCAGTTGTGCACCCACTTTGTAGCAGGTTTGTCTAGGCTATATTTCTCTAGTTTGTTTATGAGAAGGTCGTGTGAGACTGTATCAAAAGCCTTACTAAAGTCGAGATATTCCCCCCCCCCATCCACAAGGGTTGTTACCCTAACAAAGAAGGGTATTAGGTTGGTTTGAGGTGATTTGTTCTTGACAAATGCATGTTGACTGTTATTTATCACTTTATTTTCTTTAAGTTGCTTACAAATTGACTATGTGATTATTTGCTCCATTATCTTTCTGGGTACCGAAGTTAAGCTGACTGGTCTGTAATTCCCTGAGTTGTTCTTATTCACCCTTTTATAGATAGATATGATACTTGTCCTTTTTCCAGTCCTCTGGGATCTCTCCCATCCTTAAGTTCTCAATGATAATTGCTAATGACTCAGCGATCTCTTCAGCCAGTTCTGTAAGTATTCTAGGCCAGGGGTTCTCAACCTTTTTCTTGCTGAGGCCCCCCTCAACAAGACTATATCTGTACCCTGATGTATTATTTTCCCAACAGACATCTGAGTAGTTGAAGTCCCCCATCACTACCAAGTCCTGTGCTTTGGATGATTTTGTTCGTTTTTAAAAAAGCTTCATCTACCTCTTCTTCCTGGTTAGGTGGTCTATAATAGATACCTGCCATGACATCATCATTTATGAAGATATTGAATACAACTGGACCCAGATCCCTGCGGTACCCCACTAAATATGCCTTCCCAGTATGACTATGACCCAATGATAAGTACTCTCTGAATACGGTTTTCCAACCAGTTGTGCACTTACCTTACAATAGGTTTATCTAGGCAGTATTTCCCTAGTTTGCTTATGATAAAGTCATTGTTTAATAAGTTATAAGAAATATCATTTGCATTTACATATGGCAAATATTTTCTCTCTTAGGTGTTTTGTGTCACTTTCATTCTTTGAGAGATGTAACCCTATATACAATACATAGGTATCTCAAAGTCCTAAAAAGACTAAGCTCTGGTCTGTACCCCAGCAGAGAGGTAAGCTGAGTACAGCAGCAGGGAAAGAAATATTATATCAGCACAGTGCTTTCCCCAAGCTTATTGCATACATTTGTACAGGCTTGGGTCTCGGCCATTAGACCCTGGCTACAAAATGGCTAGGGCTATTCTCAATAGTGAGCACACAGGGAATGTCAACAAGATTGGCTCTGTGTTAAAATAAGAATAACAAAACATGTGTTAAGTATTGTGAGATTTAAAAATGGGCAGAGTTGAGCAAAACTGTAAAAATAGTTGGTCATTTAGATGAATAACAAGGGCATTATATGGGCAACAAGGGGGAATGCATGAAAGAAGACACAAGATGCTGGGGCTGAATGTGGAAGATAATTTTCAGAGCTGAATTCTGGTTACCTTGGGTGGAGGGTGGAAGAGAGTGAGAAAGTAGAGAGGGAATGGAGCACCAGATGATTAACTCCTAGACAAGGGATTTTGGTGGAGAGGAATGACGGGGAACTGGCAGAATTTAGTGAACAGGCTAATGTTTACTGATAACTTTTCTTTGTGAGATCATTATTAGTAAATATTGGTTTGCGATGAAATCCAGAAGCCTTAGAACAGTTCTTTTATGAGGTGTGTTCCTTTTCCTGAAGATTCTTGTTTGCACATGGTCCCCTTGGTTTACAAATGTTTTTTCTCAGTGTCCAGTGGCAGCCTTCCTCTGATGTATCCTGCAAGTTCCTTTGCTCTCTGCCAAACTTCACTTCACTCATCAGAAATTCAATGATATCCATTGGCTTTTGGAAGTCCACTGCCACTCCCTTTGGAATCAATTCTCATTGATTTCAATGTGAAGAGGACTGAGCTCATGTGCTGAATATCCACATTGGTACCAAGACATTCAAACAGTTCTTTCTGAAATAAAAGGCTATATGCAATGTTAAAATATTAACAAAAATAACAAGCTGTCATCTCCAGGACATTCAGAAGCAACTTCATATCACAGCCAGATAGATGGCTGGTTTATTAAATGCTGAATTATTGGAAACATGCAACTCAAACTTTCATTTGGGCTTTTTTAAATTTAAAAACTAACCCTAAGACTATTTTAAAAACTGTTGACAATATCTGAAAGCCATAGAGTCACAAATACTATCGTAGCTATCACTTCTGATTCTCAACTTGGCAGGAGGGCCCACATAGGTTATAGGAATTCGGCAAGCGCTGTAATCAAGTAGGATATCATAACAATCTGGGCTAAATTCACTGCCTGGTTAACCCATATCATATCAGTATAAATGATGGAGGAAAGTTCAGAGGAGGGGCAGGTTGTGGACACAGCCTCTCTGGGTAGGGTAGGGTGTAGGTAAAGTGCCAGTGTCTTTGCAAAAGTTTGCTGTATTAGTTGAAATGGGGGACGTGGCCAAGCAGATTATAGCATCATGCCCCCTCCTGGCAGAATTTAAAGCTGCGCCCCATCCTAAAGGAAGCTGAAGAGAGGGCAGAAGTTGACTCTTAGTTTGCCCTCTGCTCAAGTCTGTAATAATGGGCATAGCTGGCACAGGAAAGATGTGACCGCTTTGATGTATTTGGCTGTATAACTGGAAACAGATGAGCAAGAACGAACAGGACCAGTTGAAGGTTGTGGATAGTGCAGTAAGGCAAGTGTGGCCCTCTCGCTTCTGGATTCCTCGTACCTTCTCTTTATGCTTCTACCTTTCATTAGAGACAGACCTGAATGATAAAGTTTGATGGGAATTTGTATGTGTGTGTCTCATTTTGTGCATTAGAAAGATGGGCCCAGGGTTGTTTCAGAACATGGGTTCCAAAGGAAGGACCCATCCCTTCAATTAATGTTTTCATAAAATGCTAGTTAGGAAAGGTTTTTGTTTGTTTGTTTGTTTTTTTAAATATTTCTATTCAAGAAGGTTTGAGGGGTTGTTTGTTCTAACAAACTGGAGTCATAATTGGGAAATGGGTTAAGCTTGTTACCAATTAAGATAATTGACGTGGAAAAAAAAACCTGATTGTGTCCTGAGAGAGAGAGGCTCCCTAGCTGAGCTGCAGACTAGAGCTGTTTTGTTGAAGGATAGAGGTAGAAACAGATGTTTAGAAAAACATGTAAAGGCAATCATGAGGGAATGTATTTGTTTGTTTATTAATTAAGATGCATGCATGAGCAGAGAGCCAGGAAAATTCTGAGTTAAGAAAAGAAAAGCTTCAGCAGGGAATTCAGACAAAATTGTGCACAGGCTACTGTTGGTGTTTTTAATGAGAGATAAAGGAATAAGCCATCCCAAGCCCTTAGGAAGTTTCAGATGACTGTACCCTCTTGTGTACATCCTTCCTTATTCTGTCCCCATCTCAGCAGGTCTCTTTCCATTTGCTGATACATTGCAAGATGCATGGCAGGAACGTTGTGGGTTGAGAGTACATGCTAAGCTAGTGGATATCTGCAAATATTTGTGTGTTCTGTGGTTCCCTTGGGTTAGAAGTGTATAATATATGCTGGAGCAAATCTGACATGGAGAATGAGGGATTTGAAGACTGTGGTCAAGACTGGCAGACCTGCGTAAAGCCCACCTTTGGTTTGGTGGGATATCCGAAAAAATGGGGAGCTGAAAGGTGGAGAGACAGCTGTTGAGCATCTAATTAGTTGGCTTGGATCAGGTTGGGGAATGTAAAGAAGAATAATGGGATGGAAGTGTGCTAGGCAGCTGATTGCAGTAGAAAGGAGGGAAAGAGGGGCTGGCCTGGTTAGAGTGAAACTATGTGAAACAGAAAGCGTCAGTTGATTCAGAGAGGGATCTATGATGATTGTTTTTAGGTCTGAACCAAATGTTTTGAAGTATATTGTGCCTACTGTTAGCATTAATAGCATCAAACAGCTGTAACTTTTCTTCACAGATTAGCAGCAGTGAGAACAAAGAAGTTTGTGACTAGAAGTGGAGGTGTTGGTGTTGAATGCAATGGTTGGTAAATAGCTTGTAACTTGAAGCCTTTAAATCATGATTTGAAGACTTCAGGAACTCAGCCGGAGGTTATGGGTCTATTCCAAGAGGAGATGGTAAGGTTCTGTGGCCTACAATGTGCAGGAGATCAGGTTATGTGATCATGATGCTCCCTTTTGGCCTTAAGGTTTATGGGTCTATCTAGTGTTTTGGAAAATTTGCCAAAGAAAGGGAGATTATGGTGATTCTCATAGAGAACCCCCAAGAAGGTTTGGCTCTTGCTGAAAGAGCTGTATTTAATGTGCAAATATGGCTGCTCGATATTTGAGAGAGCATAAGGATGAGATGGAAAGAGAAGGTGTCTTTGTCAATACAAAAGTGAGAGTAGGCAGTGTGTGGCCAATCTAGCTCCTGAAGAGTAAGGTCAAAAGTTGGCCACTTTCATTAGTGATCTGCACCATAGTTCTTAGATAGAGATTAAAAACATGTGGGAAACATATTGCTGTTTGAATGACTATATCTCTTCAGGCAGATTGTAAGAATTAATGACTTGTCTAGTTAACGTCTAATTTATCCCTGTGATAACCTGGATGGAGCAAGGAGGTTTGTTTTGGTTTCTACACAGATAAAAATGGTGACTGAATGTCTGGGAACAGTGTATTTTACTGCTGGGATGCCTTTTGTTAGGGGTTTCCTTCATGATGGGGAACGCCCCCTGGTAAGCGAGGTGTAATGGCACAGGAGCCAAGTATGACGGGCTGTCGTCGCCTATAAAGGAAAAAGTTCTACCATCCCAATCTTAGATCTGCCATGTGGAGCTCCCAGTGAATGATGTTGAGGATTCTAGATTAACACCTACACAGGGGGGCAGCAGAAAGTACTGCTAGCTAGGGTTTCACTTCTGAGGCACAGAAACACTGGCCACTAGCCATGCCACAGTGCCCCTCCCCATGAACCTAATCCTCCTCTTCCCTTCTCAGATGCACCAGCAGCCTTACCTCCCTGGTCCATAATCCCCTACACCCACCCCACTCGCACCAGGGGTCTCAGCTCTAGAGGGAGCCCACCTGCTGCTGGGAGAGGATGGGAGAGGGCTCCCTCAAGGGTTCTGGGAAATGGGACAGACCAGAAGCTTACCAGCAGAATGGGGTAAGGAGCAGGGTGGGGGAGGCAGGGCTCCCCCTGCCTTTCCTTACTCCTCCCTGCTGGTAAGCCTCATTTATCCTGCTTCCTGGAGCCCTCAAGGGAGTCCGTCCTACGATCCCCTCCCAGGAGCCCCAGCCTCCCCACCCTGTTCTTTATCCATCCATGCTAATAAGCCTCACCCTCAGGTGACAGGTTTGTCCTGCTTCCCGGCTGGTTCCCAGTGCAAGAGGAGCCACTGTGGTTTCGGCAGCCAGCTGGTGAGTGCTTGGCATGCAGAAAGGGACCTGGGTGCTGTCCAGGCTGCGGCACACTGCCAGCCATGACGTGTACAGCCTGTAGCTAAGATTGCTATGTGTATGGCAGCATGTGCACAGCAAAAAAGAAACTGGAATGGTACATCTTTTGACCAGCAACTAGCCAGGCTGGCCAAAAAATGGCCAAGTGGCAGTCCTACTGTGATGATTAAGGTCTCTTTAAAAAACAAACTCTCAAGCTGGCAAATTGTGACCACAGCCATTACACATAACTCTGTTCTCCTGTCACTGTTACCGTCCACTTCTCTCTGCTGGTTTGTTACGCCAACATGTTTCATCTTCACTTAATTAGATTGGAAGCTCTTTGGGGCAGAGACTGTCTCTTAATCTATTTGCACAGAGCCTAATACAATGGGGCCCGAATGTGATTGGAATCTCCCAGCGCTACGGAAAAAAAGATATAGTTATGACACAGGTTAACTAAGATATGTATGTGTATATGTAATAGATAAAATCCAGTATGTACAGGGTCTACCACAGCTGAGCTCCAGCTGGGGCCTTGGTGTACTGTAATACAGATAATAAACTAATCTCCTTTATTTTTAGTTTGTATATAGACATTTGTATTAGTCTAAACCACAGTCCCAGTAATGAATACTAAAATACCATGTTTTGCTAAGATCACCATATAAAATTTTCACCCGTATTCTTGAGGTGCATCTAAGACAGCATTCCATATGGCTCAACCAGCCACTGGCCTATGTGAGTCACTCAATTTATTTTAATTCATAAACCACTTAGGGGAGTCAGTCATTCAGATCACTTACTTTGCCTGAGTAGGTCTAATGTATCCTTACCCATGTTTTTGACGAAGCACTGCTTTTCAGTGATATTTCCCCCCTTTCCTCACAAAAGTTGTTAAATAAGATGGGATGTTTTCCTTTATGAAGTGCTAAAATGAAGAATTTCCTCGGAGAGTAGCTCTGCTTGCATAAGAAGATATTTTAGTTGAGGTTTGTGCTCATCTTCAATATATGGTCAACCTAGCCCTATGCCTAAATTCTCTTTGAGACCCTCTTCTAATGAAAGAGAAATAACCAAGGAGTAATATGTATAAGTGTATTACATCTGACTTCTCTGCTATGATCTTCATATGCTTCAAGATGGAGGACATTCCACACCCAGTACTGAGGCAAAACTCCCATTGACTTCAATGAGAGCTTTTTCTAATTGAAGTCCCCCATAAACATAAGTAGCTGCTCTGAACCCTATGCTTTTGTCAATATAATGGTCATTCCTATCGCCTTCTACAAGTGAGGGTCTCTAAGGGGAAGTGACTCCTTGTCCAATTACATCATTCTTCCTTGAGGCCCCCCCAATCACAAGATTAGCCCAATTGCTTACACAGTGTGTTAGAAGCCAAGCATTTACCAATGAAATTTGATGGGTTGAGCCAACTGGCGGCAATGTCAGGATGGTGATGGATGCTGAATTACTTTAGAATATTTATACCATTATTTTATGTTAACTTTGTAAATATAGACTGTAAACTGAGAGAATTAAAAAAAGCAAGTTAGAAAAAAAAACAATTTATTTAGTATCATATAAATAACTTGTTACAAAAATTGATTTGCAAAAAGGCAAATTCACTCTTTCTGTGAGAAATCGCTGTTCAAATTGGTTTCTCATTAAATCTTAACACAAAAAAAAAAAAGCCATTACAGTGAATAAGAAATATAAGGGGAAAGAATGCACATTTGCCAGCTGACTGTAACAAATGGCCCAGCCACGCTGAGATAAAAGTAATTGTTCCAGCATGGGGCTCTTTGTAATACAGAGAACCTTCCAGATGTAAACTTTTTAAATGATGAAAACCTTATCACCCACAAACGTTCCTCTGTGCTGAACAGTTACTACTTCCATCTGACTCCGCGCTCTCTCTGCAGAACAAGGGAATGACAACTGAGAGTAACTGCATGACTGGAGCACTCTAGCTAGTAAATCTTCCTGGGCAGTGGCATCAATTTCAATTTATGCTTGGAAGTATTTTTAATTAAAAAAAATCAATACCGAAAAACATTTATTTTAGGGGTTGAAAAAATCACAAATCACAATAGGGGTTTGCCAGATTGATTTAGCTCGGCAGCACAGTTAGGATGCACATAGCATTTATTATAAGGCCTATTTTTTTTTAATTTGCAAAGCAATGAAAGTAATCACAGAAATAAAATAGTACAGTGGTTTTGAAGAGGTTTTGTTTTTGTTTTTTGTCAAAAACCAGAGCAATGTCATGTTTGCTGTGTTGTTTCTTGTGTTCACCTGAATGTCTAATAATTCTATACATTTTTGTTTCTTTAATAAACACTAAACTAATAGATCAGAGAAAACTAAAAGCTTATAGAAAGTGTCTCCAGATGTATTTACATTAATAGTGCAGTCTTGTAGGAAAGGCTAAGAGCCCACTGGTGTGGAAAGGATTTCCCTAAATGCTGGGCTCATGCCTTATTTGTCAAATTAAGAGACATTTACGTTTGCTGTCCCCTTTTAAAAGAAATTCTTGCAAAAAAATTGCAGTTATTATAAAAGCTTCTATGGAATCTAATAATACTATGTGTCATATGGTAGCTCTGCTGCTTTAAGTGTCACAGTGGTCCTGCTTAGCATATGACTGATTAGTTTTTCTCCCCCATTTTCTACTACCCTACCTGCAACTTCTCACCCTCCATCGCATTAAAAAAACAAAACAATCCCTAAATATACACCATAACCACCTGCTGTCGAATTCCCTGAGCAGCCAGCCAATTTCTCCTTGACTTCAACACTGCCATCTTCCCCTTAAAGGAAAGTGTTGCATATGCACAGAATGCAGGACCAGGCCATAAGCATGGTATTACAAAATGGAGGGCAGGTTAAAGATTATTGTCTCAGCTGTGTCTAAATTAAACTGAAAAGGGAGGGACCATAAACCAATCTTTTTTTTTTTTTTAAGATCCTTTGCTGTATTAATTTTTAACAAGTGAGACAGCTACTTTATTTCCCTCCTAATAGAGCAAACCATGGAGCCACAGACATTAAATATGGTTTTGTTCTACCTTTTTTATAGAAAAATCCTTATAAAATGCCTTTTTCTAACTACTGAAGGGAAATGTAAAATTCTGCAGCTTTAACATTCAGGAGAGGGGGAGGAAGTGGCTGTGCCATAATTCTTGAAGGGCTGAAAGGAAAATTGCCTTTTCAAAATTTATGAAACAGTTTGCCCCAGTCAAGATAAACATAGCAACTGTTAATCTGTCAGGTCTCATAATTTGATAAAGAAATCCAGATTGCAGTGTTAATTTAAACACAATGGGCCAATGGGACTTTGGACCACCTGCTAGCATGGCAGCATCCAGATAAGAGATCATGAGATAGAGATGATGTATAAAATTAAAGCATAACAAAAAAAAAAAAAAGAAAGTGAAATGTTGTCTTACAGCAGTTTAAACTTTCTAGCTGTGGGGTCTTTTTTTGTTAGAGCTCTGCACCAAAATGGCACTGAGTTATTTTGTCTGGGCAAGACAGCGAGCAGTCTGTTTTGCTCCTCACACATGCAAAACTCCTATTGGAATTCTGAAAGTGTAAGATCTGGCCCCAAGGAATTGACTAAGCATTCATTACTGTCCCCAATGAAGATGGAAATATCTAATTTACAAATGTGCCTTCTTTTAAAATGTTCATTATTTCTTCCTTCTCACTCATAGAAACACACACACACAGAATTCCAGACCTAATTCTACCTACTTGCCTATTAATATATTGCTTATTATTTGCTACAACCATGGGAGCTATAAACACCCAATTTAATTTTTTTCTGCATAATTCAGTATGACAGATAGATGCCAACTCTGTGCCTCGAGATGTAGCCTGTTACTTGAAAAATTAGAAGAGCTGAAAACTGCTTTTTAATTTTTTTCATGTTTAACAAATATGAAATGTGTTTGTATATAATCAGGACAGCCCTGGCAGTGAACCAAAAAATAAATAGGAAAAGTCTGCTCACCTTTTAGGGCTTATTCTGAAAATGTTGCTATTGGCACTGCCTGATGTAGTGCCTTTTAATCTGAGGATTTCAAAGCACTTTCTAAAGGGGTGTGAGTGTTATTCCTCCTAGCTTATAGCAAAGGAAACGGAAATGACCAAGATCACATGAGTTTCCCATGTTCAGACAGCATATTAGGAAACATCAGGTCTGGGGACTGAACTCCCGTCCCGTGATGACACCAGTGAGGCTCTATTTGGGCAGTGGGATCCTTCCTGCACAGAGCTCATTGCAGGATCCAGCCTCAGATCTCCTTCTAGGGTTTGTCCACATGGGAAATTCCCTATATAGCTGTAGTGGAATAATTATTCTGCTATAGATATTCCTGTATAATTCCCCATGTGGACACTGGAATAAAAATGACTTTCTTCTGAAATAATTACTCCAATAATTTTTCTGCTATTGCTATGCCATGTCCCTCCTTCCCCTTCACACTCATCTCACTAGACTATTCGATACCCTTCAGTATCTTTCCTATTTCAGGTCATCTAGTTTGCCACTATCGAGACTGCAAGCTGATTGTGTAGCTCATCTTCACCTTGTTCAGTGGAATCTCCTAGCATCATTTCAGGGGGTCTTTCGACTTGAACAGATATCCTAGTGATTGAGGCAGCAGTCCACTACCTTAACACAGCCCAGAAACCCACTTTTCAGGCTGTAATCTGACACTTCTTTGTCTATAATGGACAATTTTAACATCCCAGTCATTGAATAAAAATAATGTGGCGCAGTGGTTTCCATCCTTTGCCACTGCAGCACACAAAGTACAGTAAAAATATTACCGCAAATATTTTATTTACTGCAATATGGCAATTTAAATGGCACTGTTTTTTTTTTTAATTGCACTTTGTGGAGCTATAGAGGAAGAAGACACGACTGAATTGGACCCTTCTTGTTATGTGTGAATGATGGTAAATGAGTCTCATTTGTGGAAAAATCAGCACTTATAAGCTGGATGGATAAAAGAATAATTCAGACGTGAGTAATGATGCAATTGCCTCATGAGAATTTCTTACAGGAATTTACTTGCTATTCAGTTTGTCACCATAATTTTGGTGTCAGTAGATTGCATACTTTTATATATATTTACACAACAGGCTTGTGTGGCGCATTCTCTGTACACTCACTATGTCATGTTCCTGACCAGATAAAACCATTGGTCAATAAAATGCAAAATTCTAGCCTGAACTGCTACTAAGTATCATTAATTAAAAAAAACCAAAACATCTGAAATGATAAGAAAATAGGAAACACACTACACTAGAACAGACCAGTAAACATCTAACTTGCTCTTCTGCCTCAGACAATGGTTACTGCCAGACTATTGAAAGGAAGACATAAAGGGACAGATTTGTAAAGATGTTTGGTGCTTAAAGATGCACGTAGGCATTTAGTGGGATTTTTCTAAAGGGTCTAGTTGTCCAGCACTGCACAATTGGGAATTAAGCAACGGGGAGGAGATGCCTTCCTGATGCTAGTTTATGCCCTGAACACACAAAGATTGATAGCCCTTTACATTGAATCCTAGTTTTTCTAAGCACATATTATGCTTGTAAATGTCTAATCCTTTTTGGAATCTTACTAAACCCTTTGTCTTACTATCCTGTAGCAATGAGTTCCGCAGATGGTATAAAATATGGTAAAATATTTTTTTAATCCCTTTTAGTTTGCTGCCTTTTAATGTTTGTCTTATCCTTGTATTATTGGAAAGGGTAAGTTGGAGCTACTGACTCGTGTTTAAACTGGTTTCTTTATGGTTTCCAGGAAAGAACACAAATACCTAGCAACTGCAACAGATCACATAAAATTATTCTATGTAAATTATTCTATTTATATTGAATGAATGAGAATGGTTGTATATGATGTATAAAGAGAAACTTCACTCTTTCCTGATAAGGTGTCATAAGGCTATGACCTTAAAAGCTGCAATAATCTATTTATTTCAAATGGCTGGATCTGAAACGTAATCAGTGACATATTCCTCTTGTCATTCTGATACATTGCTGATCACTTTTGCCTCATGCATGTGAGTTGTAAAGAAGAGACACTGGCCCGTACTGAGTCCTATGGCACCACTGTTCTGGCTTGGGCAAAAATGGCAGGTTTGGCAAGGAAATTAAGGAAACAAACTGAAAGATTCATGTTTAAAACGCCACCTCTTGGTGTAATGGAAACCTATAACAATTCTGGTTGATGCATTTGTAAAGACAGTGTTCTAAAACCCTCCTGGTTCTAGTAACCAGAATGATGAACATTTCTCATTTACTTGTGCATTCGGGGCTCAAATCCTCACCAAAAAAAAAAAAAAAAAAAATTAAAAATTACAAAAACCATTAGAAATGACTTACTAGGATGAGAGTTTAGCACTTTCCTCCTTCAAAGCAATTTTCAAACTCTCGCTACCCCTTGCAACATCCCTGTGAAGTAGGCATTATTTTCCTATTTTACAGATGGTAAAACTGAGACAGAGTCAGAATGTGACCCATTTTATGCACCCCTGCAAGGGAGTAAAGGGTGCAAGGTACCCCCTTTCTTCTTTTCACTCGCTATCCATGTCACAAGGAAGATGGTAGCCTTCTTAAAGTTGCTACTCCCCTTCTGTGTGTGGATGGGCAGAAGCAGAGAAATGGGTGGAGCCTCACTCGGCCTCCCTACACACTGAGCTGGTGTGCCTGGAAGAAGTGATCTATACTAGACATAGGATACAGCACAACTACATTCTGCTCCTTGCTCAAGTCTTGTTTCAAAACCACAGTCTAATCCAAGGTGATTAGGTGATTTGCCCAATGTTACAAAGTGAGTCAGTATTAGAACTGGGATAGTACTTAGCAATTCTGTGCTCAGAGCTACAGACCACACACATCTCTCTGTGAATGTTGGATAAGAGGGATACAGATATAGTGGTCCACAGGGAATTATATACATGGAGTTGGTATGATTTTATGCTTTGGGGGCCAATGGCAGGTTCAACAAAAAATATTTATAGTTAAATGGCAATTAGACATCTTTAAATTCAAGAATAAATTTACTCTCATGTTGTCTTATAGCCTTGTCAGCTGATTCTAATTTTATAATAAATTCCTCCCCACTACTTTTTACTATAATATTTAGGTTAAACCATAATACCTCAGTACATTAGGATGTGCAATACAAAATGGACAGAGCAATCATCTGAGCTGAATAATCTGAATACAGTAAGAAGATTAAGTGAGCTGGAACAGTAATATACTCCAATTTACAATATAAGCAGAACAAGTACAAATATTGCTTCCCTCCATTCCTGTTTCCCTCCCCTACCACTGTGCCTGTAAGACTGGCTTGGTAAAGTGGATGCATTAAAAAAAAAATTGCCTCTTGGAAGCTCATAAAATTATACTAGAAAAAAGTTTTCTGACATTTGATCCACACAGACTGCAGTCATTAGACAACTGGAACCGATAGAATAGAGAGCCCTATCACAGAGCCATGGATAAATAGAAAGAAATAGCTACTTCACATATCTCAATGCTGTTCCTGGAAATCAACAAAGGCAACATATTAAGAGTCTTTATCACTGTCCACGCTGCCGTACATATCCGCCAGCTTTTTAAATCGAGGACCCCAGTCACTGAGGTAATCGTAGTCCTGATCTCCATCCGTAGTCACCGACTCTAAGGAGCTGAGGGATTCTGCCACAGAGCCATTACCTTCATACGCGTAGGTCGCTAACGAGTCATATGGGGGCGCGGTAGGATCGGTATCATTTTCCTTTAACCTTTGGTTAATGAAATCTCTGACATCGGTGTTATCTCGTACCGCTGGAGTCCGGCGCGGCATAAAAAGTGCTTCTGGCACAATGTCTCTGCGTAATTTATTGTCTTCTATGGCTTCAGGATTTCTCAGTGTGCCAATATCAAAAGCCTGGGTGTCTTCCTCTCCACCACCTTCATCATTGTAACTGACAATGTTGTCTCTGATGTCCTCTTTGGAAATTATCAAAGGTTCTTTCTTCCGCTGCCGTTTCAGAGCTGCAAACAGCACCACTGTAACTGGAAACAAAAATAAAATGGAGAGACGGGGGTGCGGGTGGGAGAGTTAATTTGGCACCCAATTAAAGCCAGAAAGAAATATTGTGCTGCTTGAACTCTAACTTTCAGAAGTTGCACTGCAAAATTGCAAACCGGAATTTGGGGGGTTTCTGATTGTTGCCTGTGATCACTCTGGGAGTTGAGAGTGGGATAAATAAAATATTAGAAGAAAGGATTTCAAGCTAGCAGGAAGAGCTATATTTTGTCAGTGGTTGCATTTTCCCTTAGTTGTGTAGCAGCTTTGCTCCTTTGAAATTGCCAGCCTAGTCTCAAGGCAAACCCCTCCCCAAAAATATTGTAATAGAGAGTGCAAATTAGGCTGAACACCTAAAATGCTGCAAAACTTGCTCCAAGGAGAAGGCTTGTATCTATTGGGGTGTGATGAAAGGTTAGCAAAGCTGCATATCAAAACTATTTGTTTCAGTAGTTTTTTTTTTTTTCTTTTCCTGGAAAGAAGTGCAGAACAAGGGGAAGATCCTCAGCTAGCGTAAATAGTCATAGCTCTGTTGACTTCATGGAACGTTGACGATTTACATGAGCTGTGGCTCTGTACCCAGAGAACAGGTATTTTTTTTTATTATTATTTAATCACCAAAAAACCCCACATAATTTCTCAGACCCCTTTTCCACTTTTTAATGCTTAGGTGTATAATCTTTTTTTGGTTTGTGCCGAAGGCCTTGATACGGCAACAATCTCTGTGCACTATCTCACTAGCATTATTGCAGTTCTGTGGCAGCACAGAGGTCCATTTGCACAGAACTCAGTGCGGCAGTGGGGCCTAAGACAAACTTTCCTATTACCTTGTGAAGCCAAACTTTACTTACTTAGCTTGACTCTACTTTTCATTTTTTTAAAATGACATATGAATGTTTATCACTGAAAACCTATCAACAGCAACAATGTGGCACTGGTATTCTTCTTATTTGTATTCTAGGATGCTATCATGGACCAGGGCCCCATTGTGTTAGGTCCTGTACAAACATACTACAGAAAGATGGTTCTTGCTACAGTGCTCATAGTGATCTGTTCAAATAACAGATTTTTCAGGTTGTTGGTACTTCTGAAAAATTGGGAAATAATCATTTGGGTTTGAACAGAACCATTTTTAATTTCAGCAAATCAAAAAATAAAATAAATTGTTTTGGATCAAATGTTTCATTCAACGCCAAATTAAACTTTTTGATTTCAAGCTTTTTTTTTTTAAGGTGTTTAATTTTTTAAAAAACAGAATTAAAGGAAATTTGTAAATGGTCATTTTGAATTGAAAAATCAAAACGTGTCAGAAAATGTTAGAACAAAATGTTAGTTTTTTAATTTATCTTTTAATAAATGAACAGTTCAGTGAAATCAACATGAATTTGTGAAATGTTTTGCTGTCACTGAAACAGCTGAAAAAAAATTCTGCTGAAAATTTTTGCCCAGCTCTATGAAATACTTCTCCATACAGTCTTCTGGGCCTGGCCCTGAAACCATTTATTGACTCCCAATAGTGTATGCAAGCATTTCAGGGATTCAGTCCTTATTTTGTAGATCATCTCTCGGGCCAGCTGTATTCCAAGATTCTTTACATAGCTAAAGGACATAGTACCAGTGTCTGCTCCTGCAGCCCCTGTGCTAAACTCCCACCAAAGTCAGTGGCAACTCTATCCACAGAACAGGTGCAAATTCCCATTTTTTAAAAATCGCTGTTATGTCTTTGCTGCTTGGGTAACAGAGGATAGCGTCAGCTATGATTTGAAAAGAAATGGGTTAGTTGATGAAGCTGGGAGAAGTGGTGGTGATGGACACTGGTCTAGATGACAGGAATTGCAGGTTCTCACACATGATGATGATGACTTATTATTTATATTATGGTAGCCCGTGGAGATCCTAATCCACTTGGGGGGCCCCTCTGTATGTGCCATAGAAACACCGCCTGAAGGACAGCTCCTGTCCTATAGAATATACAATCTAAGAGACTATGTGGAAGGCTGATGTTTGATGAAAGAGGCAATGCAGGTCTGTGAGGTAGTCTAGAGAAAGTCATGAAGGATTTGAAAAACAAGGTCAGTTTTTTAATGGGATTCAGAAATTCCACTGGCTTTCATTTCAGAAGAGCGGGATAATGTGGTCTTGCTTCTTTGTATTTTATGCATGTAATTATTGTTGGGGCATCCTGCTAACAACAATGTTACTCCACAAAGGGATAGCAGAATGATAAATTCATGAACAATAACTAATACTAAGTACTTGATACTCCAAGAATTTTCTTTTATGCTGAACTTTCAAATAAAAATCTCAGGACCAGTTAGATGCAAAAATCAAAGTACAGTCAAGCTATCCAAATCAATCCTATCCAAATCAATTTTCAACATTAACTGGGAGTTTCTAGGAAGTAATATGAGCTTTCTCAAGCTGCAAATAAAATCACCAATCTGGAGGCACCTTTAGTTACTATAAACATTGAAATTGTGGTTTGGATCTGCCCAGGCCATTGCATCACCTGGAGTAATGTTTCACCTACAAACCCTGCAGCAAGATGGAAAATAGAAAATGATATAGTCTGGTTAATGGAAAATCTGCTTATGCTGCATGGTGACATGCGCAATAATTGACATAAAGTGCTGCTGAGAGGAGGAAATCAATTATTTTCAATTGACATTAAACTGGAAATCGTTTAATGTCAGATTGATATTACTGAGCACAGTTATACTAAATGTATGCAAAATGGTTTGCAGCATAGGACAATTTTTTCCTGTTCCGTGAGCTGATATTAAGTGGGCTCCCACCCTTAAAAGTAATGACATAAAAAAACCACTGTAATTGCAAATTAAGGGCAAGACTGTCATTTAACAATCTGCCCTGAGTAAGGGGCAGTGCATGTCTGGAGCCACTATGTGGTCTGTGGGTTTCCTCCCATCCTCTTGCTCCAGAAGGGAGTCATTTGCTACTGGTAAACATCATTAGCAGATTACTTCCTTGGCTAAGGTGATTCAGCTGTGCCGCCCAGCGCGCATGTGTGTGTGTGTGTGTGTGTGTGTGTGTGTGGTTGGGGGAGAGGGGGTGGTCCAGCACTGGTGCCACCTACTTCCCACCAGCCCCTGCCCATTTTCAGCCCACATGCATAGGAGTGGGGGTTGCAACACTGCAGAGGCTGCTCTATCCCCTTTTCTGTCCCGTCCCATGCTATTTCCAGGACATGGGTAGTTGGCTCATGCAAGTGAGGGGGTACTTCATGCCCCCTTTACTTCCCTGGGCAGGTAGGTAGAGCATCTGACAATGTCTCCCCAAGAATCAACTTTTTCAAATCGTACCAATTTTCAAAATTCCTCATATTCCCAAAGTGGCCACTGAGTGCAGCGAAAGGCTAAGGGCCAGACTGGGTTTGCATGGGCGTGTACAAGGAAAGGAAAGGAAAGGGTATGAGGGAAGTTTTTTTTTTCTCCCAGCTCTACTGTTTTGCTGGGGGCAGCCAGAATACCAGTCCTCATCTACCCAGAATGGAAGGGAGAGGGGCTGGAGCTTGCCCTGAGGGCTGCATACCCCAAAAGGGCCCCACGCCATTTGTATCTTAGGGTGCTGGAAGGAGAGCTGGAAGGAGAGACCTTTTAAAGGGTGTTGTAGTTGTCCCAACTCAATATGCTTCTCCAGCACCCCCACAGGTGTCTACTTCAGCTAGGGTGACCAGATGTCCTGATTTTATAGGGCCAGTCCTGATATTTGAGGCTTTGTGTTATATAGGCGCCTATAACCTCCCTCCCGTGCGCCCCCCCGTCCCGATTTTTCACACTTGCTGTCTGGTCACCCTAACTTCAGCATGCCTCATAATCTGCAACGTAGCACTGTAAATGCAGCATGACACGTCTGGTGACTTTGGTTTGTATATATTGCCTTGCACCTTGTTTAGTCATTTGCATCTGCCCAAAGTGGGTGTAAAATGCTGCTGCCTATGTGAGTGGAGAATTGTGATCTGGGAGTGTCTTCCACACACTAGGGACTGATTTTATAGACTTCTCCTTTGTTACAGAATAATGCAGGAGAGATCTCTCCAATGTGTCTTTTATGTGTAATGCCCCCTCTTCCTTCCAGCAACCCTGTCACTCCCCCAAGAAAGAAACTCATGTGGGTCTATTACCTAGCAATATAATGATGCAGAGAAGAATGGCAATCAAAGCCCCTGTGCTAAGGCCAGTTGGATGGATTAGGGCTTCTGCATTACAAGACTGCATCTTCCCCCGACGGTCACAGGCGCACACTCGGATTGTGACTGTTTCAGTACTGCTCTGGACTGGGTAGTCACTGTCCGATATCACCACAGGCAGGAGATAAGTACTCATTTCATGTCGGTTATATCTGGTTTTTCTGGTGAAGATCCCTGCTGTGTTGTCTGAAAACACAAAGCAAATGGTACAGGAGTTCTCAACTGAGTGCTGAAAAAAACAAAGAATAAATAACAAAATAAAGTCTTCCTAGGAATTCACCTCTGTTGTCCTGGATTGTAAAGTTTGAGCCACTGGTTGCTTCTGGAGCCAAGGAGAATGAAAACTGGTGTCCACTGAAAGAATCATCTTTATCAACTGCACTTAGGGTCTGTATCAGCTGAAATGATAACAGCAAAATTACCCTTCGATGACTGTGGGCTTGATTCTCATTTACATTAAGGCAGTCGGCTCTAGAACTGTTAAATTGTCTTAAAAAGGGGATAGATATAATTTTCTTCCGCTTTAAGGCCCTTGATGCAGCCAGAGGGGCCTTACCATGAATGAAAATTGGGCCTGTGTGTGTGTGTCACCAAGCTGTCATGCTGCAGCCCTTCAGCCCAATAACTTAATGACTTTGGGCAGTGGCTTGAGAATTCTGCGGAGTTCTGGGGACTGCATGGATTGGTGCCATCCCAAATAGGTGGGAAATCCCCAGTGGGAACAAGCTGCAGAAACGAAGGCTGAGATAACAAAGCTGACTAGGCTATTTAACCACACAAATCCTATTAATTTTAAACAGGAGTTGTGTGGCTGAATCCTCTGGGATATCTGCTGTTTTGAACCATCAAGCAACAGGTCTTGCAGAGCAATGTGAACTAGGAACTAGAGCAATGTGGCAGCCTGCAGCTAATTTACAAGGCAGGACTTTTGTTCAGACCTGTAACCGTTCTTCAAGAGAGATGATGGAAGCACCCGGACATACAGATGCAGAGTCCCATATTCAAGGGAAGAGAGACGGAACTGAATTGTAGCTAGCACGACACACTACAAGAAGCAACCACATTTAACTATGTAAAACACACTGTCACTTCAGGTACAAGAATGCTAAATATAATCAGATATGACACAGTCACTGTTTAATTTAATTTTGCACGGTGACAGCTTGTGGCAACACAAAGCACACCTCCTGATGAGGTGACGCAAGAGTAATGCCTAAACAGAATTCATTTTTAATAGGTTTTTTTTTTATTATGGAGTGCAAACAATCAACACACCTGTTCTGCCTTTGCATTTTCACAGACGAAGGTCTCGTAAAACATAGCAAATTCTGGGGCATTGTCATTTACATCCAGAACCTTAATGAACACAGGGACCCGGCTGCTTTGTTTTGGGTTGTCTGTAATGATAAAAATAGAAAGAAAGGAAAAGCTGTATAGTGCGCATAGGACTCAGTGCTGGGGAAGAAAAGGATAGAATAGGGCCTGAATAAGTCAAGTCTTTATTTATACATGGCAATTTTATTCATGTTCATGCAATCTATTGATGTCAATGGGACTAATTGTGGGGCCACTCCTCATATCTTTATTAATATTTGCATATGTGTAAATGTTTGCAGGAGCAGGTCCTATATGTGGATAAATTACTTGGATGAGAAGTGGGTGGTGGGAATGGGTCTAATGTTTATAAAGTGCTTTCATATAAAATGCTACATAAACACCAACTGTTGTAATGACAGATGCTTTCTGACCTTTTGTGGATTGATCTTTGTTTGCTGCTATTCCAGAGTTGACACTAAAACACATCAACTGAGGAATATAAACCCTATGTAGTCCATTGCTTACTTCTCTCATAGGAGCTGTATAAAGCAGCAAGAGTGATGTACTCTTTTTAAAAAAATTCTTGAATTTAAAATTTTTATGGAAATACTGTTTACTTCATAAAAAAGAAGCAATTTGGAAAATTCTCATAAATCAAAATCAACTTCAATGATATAAAAATAAAAGCAAGCAATGAATTTGGTATTTTGAGTTAAAAAACAAACAAACAAACAAAAACCCCCTTTGTTTTAGTGAGAGCATCATCACAACCAAAATAAAAATCTGCAAATACAGTTTGTCATTTATTTTATTGGGATTTCTCCATTTCCTGGATTGGTTTAAATTGCTCCAAAGAACCATACCCTCCATAATACTGATTCTACAGATTATTAATGAATCTTAAACGAGGGTCAAAGGCAAAAATATTGTAATAAAACAGATGAATAAAATACAGCAATTCTCGAGCCTTTTATATATCTAAATGAATTCACTGGAGTGTTTTTGGTAGAATTTGGTTTTAATACTCACCTATTATTTTATTACTTTATATTCACAAAATTGGAACTGTCTGCTCTGTACTGTATTAAAGAACTTAGTGGTTTGGGCCAAATATTGTGCTTTAAACCTCTACAGTTGCATTGAAGTGAATATGATTGAATTGGATATAAAGCATTTTTTAATTTGGGCCATTGGTCTAAATTGATCCCATGTGTAAAATAATACTAAGAGTCTAAGAATAATATAGACCAAGCTGAAATCTACACTAAAAGGTAGATACAAATTTTGAATCTTTATAATGGGCAAAATCCCAGCTGCTAAGTTTAGTTTTCATGGCTATGAAGGTTTCACGCCTATATGTATTTTCTAGGAATTCACTCAAATATGTGCGAGGGTTTTCCTATCAAGCTTAATTATACTTATTCTGCATGCTGCTTTGTACAAGTAACTACACCTTTTTATTTATTTCTAGCTGGCTCGGAGTCTAAAAAAATTTCAAAACAACAATATAGTAACTAGGAGAACTTCCATGAAAAATATATAATTCCAAGTCTCTCTCTCTCACTTTTTTTCTTCAGAGAGATATAACAGGTATGTAGATCCAATGTACTTATACAATCTTCAAGCTTCACTGCTCTTTCTTTTCTCCTTCCAAACCCTTTTACATTAATGAATAAGAGATGCTTAACTTCTTGTTCACAATCACTTAATTGTTATTAGACTGTCCAGCAAAAAGTGCTACTGTATGGATCTTGGTACATAATGTTAACACATCTCCTTAGTTTTGGATGTAGCTTCTGTCAATCCACAGACTGAAATCCTAAAATTTATCTGATTCTGGTTGTCGAGTGTCTTCTGCAGTGCAATATGTACCTTTCCCAATTTTAAATGTAAAGATTTAAACCACCCTCTGAATTTCACTAGGGAGGCAGTATGGTCCAGTGACAGTGAATTGGAAGCATCTGAAGCTCCGATTAACTTCACTTAGAGTTGGAGGTGCTGTGCATCTGTGAACAAGAGGCCCAAAGGCCCAGATCCTCAGAAGTATATAGGTACCTAACTTCCATTGATTTAAATTGGAATTAGGTGCCTAAATACCTTTTGAAGATCTGGGTCAAAGTGTTTCCAGGGGAACACCCAAAAACTGAGGCACCCAAACTTACTAGATATTTTAGAAAATGTTGGCCATAACCATTCTGTATCTCCATGGTTTCCCCCCTCTGTAAAATGAGGATAACTATACTCACCATTGTAAAGTGCTTCTCTTTATGAGTTTACAAATGTACTGGTAATTAATGTGAAGGGAGTACACTTCAGTGGGAATGTACTTGCTTACTCTTAATTTGTCTCAATATTTCTTTAGCTTCATTTAGCTTTATTTAGTTCAATGAAATGCATCTGCAATTTGATGGAATAGTCCACAACTAACTCCAATTGCCGAATGGCTTTAGTGGGGGCCGGGCTAAGAAACTATAAAGCTTGCCCATCTTTGAAAGAGCTAGTCTGGCCTTGTAGCCCGGCTTGCACATAGGTTATTTTCAGCTATATATCTACTTATGTACAATATATGAGAAAGTAGGGCCTACAGTTGCTTTATACCAAGTTAAAAAAGAAGTGTTCTGAAGCTTCCCAACAGCATCCAAACTTTTGTACATTTATACAGCCAGTGATCCATCTATTCCATCGTGCTTCAATCAAATCCAGCCCTAGCATAAGGGTATGCAACTCCACAGAAATAAATAGACTGTGCACCCACTGATGCCAGCATTTGCAGCATACCTCAGGACAGAAAGGAGACATGTAATTAAAATATTAGTATCAAGGGGATGTTTTTATTGAGACTGCCTGTCTCACACAGACCCGGTCTACCTCTCTGGCTGTCTAGCTCGCAAAACAATTAACACACATGGTGTCATCACAGAGAGAGACTCCCTTCGTCTGGGCCTAAAATAATGGAATGGGTTAGTATCTATGGATGGGAATTTCAAAGGTGCCTAGGGGAGTTAGTTGCCTAATTTTCATTGCATGTTAATGGGATTTGGGGACCTTTTGGCTCACTTGAAAATTCCCAGGCTATGCTACAGAATTGATTTTGGCCGCACTGTGTGGACTATTTTCCTACTATCTTGTTTGCTGTATACAATTTTTCAGAAGTCGGCAAATCCTACTGTAATTAAAGAATGGCTACGAGCATTTTTCCAGGCAGGTTGATTCAGAAACACATAAGCATTAACTTTTCGCCTGTTCAGATACAGAAGTTGTCTCTTCATAAGCTGTAATCCTAGGAAAAAGAAAAGGAAGTGCAGAGCATCTTTTTCAGAACTTTCCCTTGCTTGATTAGTATCGAGCGGGCCCATCCATACAGCCTGACATCTTCCCAGCCGTGGTTTACACACACTCAGCTAGAAGGCTAAATTCATTACATCAGGGGACAGTGGTTGTATTTAGGTTTGACTTACTGATCTCTGCTGCTATTACTGTAATGTTGTGCCATAGCAATGTTTCCCGGTCAAGGGGTTTTGAAGTAAATATTGAACCATTTCCGGAATTGATGTTGAATACTCTGTCCATATCAGTGTGCCGATCTACGGAATATCTGAAAATACAGAGACCATGGTTAGAAAAAATGCCTTTACTTTAATTTCTGTTTTGAAACTGTTTCCTAAGACTAGACATCAAATACCTAGTAAATGAGCTGCCTTTTTGTTTTCAGTGCAGACTTCGGCATCTTGATATATTCATACAAAGAGTCTGTTCTGAGCTGTTGGATAATGACATATTGGAGGGTTTGATTTAGAAGGTGGGGCATTGTCACTGAATAAATGAATTACTGTAGAATTTACATACTTCTGAGAAGCATCAAAGGTTTGCCTTTTAGTGAGAAACGTGGAGTCTGTATCTTGAAAGATATGACATTCATTTATTTTAAGGCTTAATTGGCTTTCCCATTATAAATCCCTCTTTTCATAGTTTGATATCTCAACTGTTTCAAATCACTTTTGATACAAAATTTGTCAGCTGGGGTGCAATTTTTGCCTTCACTCCCTCCCAAAATTGTATTGGTTAAAAAAAAACAATAACAAAAAGATACAGAGATTAGTGTAGTTGATGATTCATTCCATGGTAAATGCCATGTAAATGTATGTTCTAGCACATTAAAGGATAATCCAACTTGTTTCCTTGGTAATATCTACAGATGGATCTGAACACCACTGAACTTTGGGAGCATTCAGAATCTGAATATGGATTTGAATTTCTTATCTAGTCTCTCTCCGTTTTCATACTGAGCTGAATTTAAGCCTTGGAGATGAATGTCCCTGATTCCTGTGAGGGAGTTCTGACATCCAGATCCAAATGTTGCTGCTCAGGTCCATCTCTTGTTAAAATGAAATTGCCACAGAACAAAGATGTGGTGAAAAAACTCTGCTCATATAACTATGGCAGAACTAGACTATTATTCTGCTCCTGCTCTGGACTCAGTCATGAGCTGACCTATATGCCTGTGCAGGTGAGTGAAGAGGTCTAAAGTGCTTCCTTACTCTCCTGTGTGGGCTACTTGCATCACAGGTCATCAAAATCCAAGGAGAGCAGCCATCGTCGTATCTCCTGTGCGGCTGGGTGGGTAGAAGTGGGGAGTGGGCAGAGCCTAGTTGAGCCAGCATGTTGAGGGAAGTAAGTTATGGCTGGTGAAGTTTACTTCCCCCAGAGATTCAGAATTTCCATCCCTCAGAAAATGTTGACTCTTTCATGCTGATTTGGGATAAAAGAAATTTCAAAAGATTGGAATTTCACGCAGAATAGAAACTCCCTTTTCTTACCAGCTCTAGTAACATGGCGCTGGTTCAGCAAGATTCTTAAGCATGTGCCTAGCTTTAAGCAGTTTGCAGTGCATTTATTTCCTACCTCACCCCCCACAATTACTCATGCTTAAAGTTTGGCATGTTCTTAAATACCTTGCCCAATTGGGGCTTTAGTGTTGTGGGACACTGAGATTGTAGTCCTTACTCTAGCAAAACTCCCAGGATTTAGCCCTACATGTGATAACAGTGTCTGGGAACAATGGAGAAACCTTTTGTATCCAATTCTTGAGCTTTTCTGAGTTTATCACAGCCATACCATTGAGGCTTCCTTCAATATATTAATATTTATTATTTCAAAATATGAGCTGTCACAAGTCTCTATGCACATTAGGTCATTTGTACAGCAGGATGTTGAACTCAATAAAGCAATAATAGAGAACAGTGTCTTGATGAAATACTAATTTTATTTCTTCATATTCAAGCGAAAATACATACAAGATCAGTGCAGTTACAATTGTATTCTAATTATACCATTAACCCTGACCTAGAAGGATGCTTTTAATAAGCTAGACTGTCATTTCTGTCTCAGTTTATATAATCCTGGGTCTCTTTTGATCAAGGACTGCTAATTATGTGGAATTGGTGGTGATTCTAATTTATGGATCATAGCCTACTATGAATTAAGCAGACAACATCAAACTTGTTTTTACATTTCTTTAATGAAATTACTGGTGCGTATATGTCAGATTTCAGGACTTTATACCCTTCAAACCCTGGGTAATTGACAAGCTAGAAAGTTAATGAATGTATGTATATTCCACTGTGCCCTTAAACATAACTATAAGGGGGGAAGGGGAAGGAGAGAGAAGCCAGTACATGCAAGTAAGTTGTCAGTAAAATACACAAACAAAATAAAGTCTTGCATTTATTTGCAGATTATTTTCATCTGGGATACTTTAGATAAATCAGCCACAGCAGGGAGGCAGTTCCAATAAATGATGAACTACAGTATGCCTCTGAGGAGTTACAATAGCAAAAAACTCAACTAGAGATTTAAAGAAGGATCTGATAATGCCAGAAGCAGCACAATTTATTTTTTTACATGGGAAGAATTCAGAGGTTCAGCATATTATCTGTTTACTCTGAATGTCAGCATTGTGCAAACAACACATTTTCACTAACAACTGGATGGTGGAGTGTTATTTAACACTCTAGTGATATTGGCTGTGTATCAGCATTTGTATATCCGTGCATACATTAATTGTACAATTTTGTCCTTTCTTAATGTTGTTCTGCAGCTAGGAGACCTATTGGTCAGGTCTAGACTGATGAAATGTGGTTCCACGGATATTGTGTACATGGTGATCAGTTTATTTCTGGCTATGGCAAATATTTCTGCAAAGTTCACTTCTTAGTCTTCTTTTGCTTCATTGTCTTCTGATACTCAGCAGCTTGCTGTCTAATGCAAGCACAAGTCAAACAGATTTGTGGGTCAGGAAGGGATGTGTGTGTGAATTTTTCATAATGCATTTTCATAATGATATTATGAAGGATTCTGTAATGGAAGATGAAAGGGTCTTTCAGATAACTGAGTTAGGGCTCATTTTATTTAAAAAGGAAAAATCTGCACTTAAGTGGGAAAAAATAGAAGGTTTTCACTGTAACGTCAAGTGTCTTAAGATTTTATTTCTGACTGTCAAGGGCAATTGACAAGTAAGTGACAAATCATACACATACAGTCTAATTGCATCCTCCCCCAAGCTCAAAGTGGAAGTCAGATTTAGCATCTACACTTGTCATGGAAAAAAAAATCACCCTGTCAAGAATATGGAACCTCATACTGTTCACCAACATCCTGGGAGATCCCACAAGATACCGGCACCATAAAAGCCCCATTAGGATCACAATTTATTGGCAGGCCCACATCTCATAGGCTAGTGGTTCCTTGGTTTCCTCTTTCCCCTTGCTCTTCTTCCTGTTCCCCTGTCACTTCCTTCCAGTGTCTCAATCTCTTCCTCGTTTCTCTCTTTTTCCTCCTTTGGTTTTCATTTTGGACAAATCAATAAGATGTTAATTGATTTTTATTACTCTGTTCTCAAATAAGGGGATTTCCCTCACCATGCAAATTAAATGCTGTTTCGTCTAAATAATAGCAACCACCTTGGACTGCCCTGTAAATATAAATATTTCCCTTTGATGTTTTCAATCCATTGTTATGTTTGCACGCAGTATTAGTGAGTCAGATCCTCTGCTGGTATGAGTCAATTCCCTTTGTATGGGCTCTGTCCCATCTGATCTTTCTGGGGCAAATCATGGCCTGGCTTGCATGGCTGTACAAGGAAGAAAGGAGGTGTCTGATACCTCCTTATGCAGATTACTCATACCATGGTGTTACAAGAATGTGTTATAGATAGATACTTATACATAAGGTAGATAGGGCTCAAAACTATACAGCATAGTTCCTGGTTTTTGAAGGGCAAAAAAAACTTGTTGGTGTGTGCTGCATGTGGCGTCTTGTGTACAGCTTTTAACATACAGGAAGCAGGATCCACAGAGGCACTACATTCCCTGCCCCTCCTGTGCCACTGGGTGAGAGATGATTGGAGGAGATGGGGACTGGGTGGGGCCTTCCACGAGCCAGCATGTCTGTGTGCTGACATGCTGGAGAACATACACTGTGCCAGGTATAGACACAGTGAAGTTTATTTTCTCACAGGGTTCCTCCAGGAGCAGCACAAGCGTGTGCTGCCCCTTACAACAGGCAGATTAGATAGTTACACTCTAGTCTTCTGGAAACTTGTATACTGTAAGATTTTGTAAAAACAAAATAAAACCTTTATTTAAAAAAAAAATTGCATCTGCCAACATGGCACTAGAGGCCATGGCACAACATGGCGATAGAGGACAAACAGCCTATGCGGTACCATTCTTTCATCATGAGGTTGTGCTGATGAGAGATTTTTTTCTCTAGTAAATTTATATTTTTTTCTTCTTTTACTTTGTCATTTTATTCTCCTTGGACAAAATTCAGGAAAAAAAGAAAGATATATTAGAATTGTAAAAGGTACCGAGAAGGGTAACAAATATGATATGGGGTATGGAACAGCTTCCATATGAGGAGAGATTAAAAAACTGTGACTGTTCAGCTTGAAAAAGAGAGAACTAAGGTGGGATATGATAGTGATCTATAAAATCATGACTGGTGTGGAGAAAGTGAATAAGATAATTGTTATTTACCCCCTCATGTAACACAAGAACCAGGGGGTCACCCAATTAAATTAATAGTAAGAGAGTTTAAAACAAACATAAGGAAGTACTTCTTCACACAATGCACAGTCAATCTGTGGAACTCATTGCCAAGGGATGTTGTGAAGGCCAAAAGTATAAGTGGGTTCAAAAAAGAATTAGATAGTTTCATGGAGGATAGGTCCATCAATGGCTATTAGCTAAGATGGCCAGGGATGTAATTCCATGTTCTGGGTGTCCCTAAGCCTCTGACTTCCAGATGCTCGGACTTGATGACAGGGGCTTGATCACTCGATAATTGCCCTGCTATGTTCACTCTCTCTGAAGCATCTGGCAGTGGCCACTGTCTTAAGACAGGATACTGGGCTAGATGGACCATTGGTCTGACCCAGTATGGCCATTCTTATGTAAAATTTGTCATATGACAGAAAGATTGTTTGGGAGGCTAAAACAAAAGTGTAGGAATCAGCCTCAGACACAGGATTATTATTTTACTTATTATTATTTATCTGTATTGCAGTAGCACCTAGGGACTCCAACACAAACCAGGATCCCCTTGTGCTAGGTGCTGTACAAACACAGAACCAAAAGATCTTACAATCTTTTTTGCCTTAGGTAAATATCTCCATTTTACTGATGAGGAAACTATCTCACAAGGTGGGTTGAAACTTATTAATGTTTTAACAGCACTTTGAGATGTGTCGATGGATGGTACTTTGTAGAAGTGCAGTGTATTACCCATAAACCTTAATTTTATGACCTCAGATTTTATCAAACTCCCTTTTCTCCTTTGTATTTCCCGCACCCCCTGCTTTAGGAAAGCTTTGAGTGCTCCCAACAATGACTGCTATAAAATCAAGATGCACCTGTATTTTAAATGCTGGTGGCAATGTACCTTGCTATTGCATGTAACTACACTGCATATTTTCCATGTCCCATTCGGACTGGTGACCTGTTATAATGCATTAACAAGAGGGTGTCACATTGTAAGATTCTTCTCCTGTTCAGTGTAAAAGAAGAGTCTCATACATTTAAAAAAACAACAACACTTTTTGATCACTTTTCTTAGAAAGACCTTCATAGACTAAACTACACTGTAGTTGTGTTCTTGCTCATATCACTTGCTAGTTCATGAAAAACAGGGGCTCAACTTTAATGACTCTGAATTTCAAAATTTCCTCTAAAAATTAATTGCCTAGTGACTTACATAATTTACAACGTCTGTGGGGCTGATTGTAAACTTGCTTACACCAGTGAATAACTTCACTGAAGTGAATGGAATTGCACTAATATAAATGAGCTCACATTCTGTGACTGTGTGTGTGAATCTGAGTTTGTACCCATAGTGTACCGGAACTATTCAGTTTTGCCTTTCTGCAACTAGAAAATGTAACTGTGGTATTCTTTAAGATTCTCTTCTTGTTAGTTAATGTAGCTAATGCCTAAGGAGTAGTGAGTAGTTACAAAAGCAAGTGAAATGCAAATCAAGTTATATGTAATGAGCATGCACACACACTCATGTATGTACAATGTGTACATGTGTATATGTTTATACCATATACAGTATAGAACATACACTTCAATATTAAAAGGGAATTTTTTTTGCATGCAGATGTTCAAATAGAAACAAATATAAAGTAGAGTAGTAGAGGTGAGCTGAAATAGTCTATGCTTACTTGACAGGATTTTTTGCAACATCAGGGTCCTGGGCTGTTACAGTTCCTATAATACTGTTTATGGGCACATCTTCTTTCACTTCTAGTATGTACGCTGGTCTGCTGAACACCGGGGGCTCATCCACATCCTCCACCAGAATTCTGACTGTAGTGGAGTCCTTGAATGGCCCCAAGTAGAGGAATCGGGGATCCACATGAGTGTTGGTAGCCTCCACTTTCAGAGTATACAGCTTTTTCTTTTCAAAATCCAAAGCCTTGGAAAATAAATAAGAGTCATGTAACAAAACAACACAAAAAATAATGAGATGTTTCTGGGGGCCGACCATTTAAAGCCACTTCAGGCAGCATTTTGATGTACCGAATGAACTGATGATGTACTGAAGGCGGCTTGGAGAGCTAATGGACCCCCCTTCTTAATAATCTATTACTAGGGAATGGTATGGGGTTTTTACTCCCTGCTACTTCTGGAGTGAACTACAAAAACCTCACGGGCCAGAGAGGCATACTATGCCTGAGACTCATACAAACTTATGCTGAGCCAATACAAAACACTGGTATCGTACTAGATTGAGCCAGCTGTCACAGGTATTTTCAAATCAATTCCAGGAGGATGCCCCGAGTCTCACGTCTGATTAATGGTCTCTCTCTGTCTCTCCTACGCACGCCCCTTTTCAAATTAAGCTCTTTGCAGCAGTGACTGTGTCTTCCTGTATGTTTGTATAAGACCCAACAGAAGGGAGCCATGATCCTGACTGGGACCTCTGAGTGCTGCCACCAGAAAATAAGTTATAACATGATAATAATACTGCACTGCATATAGTTATACCTCAATATTTTTTTATTGTGGTAGCTCCCAAAAGCCCCAGTCAGGTTGTGGCACATTGTGTTAGAAGCTGGGAGTAGACACAGTCTTGCCCTGAAGCACGTACTATCTAAGATTCAGATTCTCAGCTGGCATAAATAGGTGTAGTTCCATTGAAATCAACAGGAGTAATCAGTGGAAGCAACAGAGTAATGCTGATTTACACTAGCTGAGAATCTAGCCCTTAATATTTGTCAGGAAGAGTGCACTTAACATACACCTTTTTGCCAAATGAATTTGCCTCCTTGGACCGTTCTCGTTATGAGACATAATTATTGGAAAACAAATTCCTCACTCTGGAACTGCCTCAACACATTTACTGTCTTTCCCATCCTGTCCCTGCTCCCTAAGTACCACAGGCTCAGGGGAAAAGTCTTTGTGAGAGCCCTGTGCTAAAATATTGGCTGCCCATTACTGAAATGTAACATTGTGTCATGTGGTGTCAAAAGTGATTTAGGGTGACTCATCAAATAGAGTAGCATGCTATGATAGGTTATGACTACATCATACAGTTCTAATACCCTCTTAAAAATACAGAAGAAACAACATTTGGGGGATTGTGCACATACACACATACTTATAGTAACATAGGCAGAGAGTAGTCACCCCATTTTTTTTTTTTTTCGTTTTGTTGAACATGACTAACAGGAACAAAGTTGCTGTTAGAAGCAGACAGGAACATGAACAGAATTAGACTGATGTCAATGATCATACCCTACAAGGCGTTTCTTAAGGAACAAGTAATGACGGGTGTCGTACTGATATCAACAAGCAAAGTGTATGTTTTGAAAATCCACACAATGTCTGTTTCATGTTGACTAAACTTGAACTAATGGAAGTTGATATCTGTAACCTTATCACGCTTGCTTGATAACTCACTATTAACAAGATTATCCAAATCCTTTCCAACAGCCAAAGTGCAATCTATTAGATGATGCACATTCTGATCTAATAAGGCACAGTGATTTTTTTTTTAAAGTGAATGTACACTAATGGGTTTATTAATTACATTATATGGAAAATGTACATCAATAAATTGTGTGCTTTGATTTACTAGAGCATATATAATTCCACACCTTCTGAGAGGTCAAAGGTAATTTAAATAGGCAAAATGGTACAGGGACACTGATTATTTCTGTTGACTAACCTAGCACTTTCCTAATAAGTAGAGCAAATCTTTTTTTTTATTATTTTTTTACTCACATTAGGGACAAAAAGCACAGCTGAAGGGCACTTCTCCAGCCTTTGCGATGAATCTTCTGAGGCAGTAGAACTTTCTCTCAGACCTGTCCCTCTTTATGGGCTAAATGCTGTTCCTTCCCATTCAAAGTCTGTGCAAGCAGGTTTTATGAAGTGGTTCTAAGAGGGAACAGGATTGGGGAGGATGGGAAGGGGAAGGAATCCTAACTGATTTGGTAAAAGGGCTTTGTACAGAGAATTTGGAGGAGATTCCTAATAAATAATGTGTAAATTACTGAACAATGTCAACTGTATGACAAATTAGATGTACATTATGTAAGGCTCTTAAAGGATTCTAAAAGTTGGAATTAAGTTTATTAAAATGTGTACCTTTTTGACTGTTATAATTCCTTCCTGTGTGTCCTTGTCAGTGATAACCCCAAACATGTCTGATCCATCTCCTTCAGTGATGCTGTATTCGATCTCGGCGTTTTCACCCACATCAGCATCATTCGCTTTTATCCTGCCAATCGGTGATTCAGGTGGAGCAGATTCAGGTGTTTTGAACTGGTATGTACCTACAGTAAATGAGAGAGCAGTTTTGGTCAGCCAGGACCATGGTATTTTGGAGTCTGGATATAAAAGCTGTATTTGCTTGCCAGACATAGATGCACCAATATTCTGATCAGTAGATTTAAGAAGTTGCTGATCTCCAGGTCTTTAGCAAGAAATAAACCTCACCCCATGTCTTAGTTTCGTAACAACAGAAGTCAGTGATTCCCTGACAAGACCCTAATATGACCATGAACTTTTTTTTTCTTTCTACCTGCAAGTGATGTCAGACAATATCTTGGGTCCCTTTTGGCCAGCTGAAGATGAAATAGGAAAAGAAAAAACAACCTCTAGATGTTAAAAGATGCCCAAAATATAGAGAACTGCCAGTAGTCTGTGTGATATAATGACATTAAAACCAAATCTAGGACAGTCTTTAGCGCAAATGTGCTGCACTGCAAACTGCTCCCAACACCCCAAAGAAAAGTTACTTGGGGAATGCTGGCATTGTGTTGATGCATCATTGATTCAGGCAATAAGAGATGTTCATGCGCAAAGGTGTATAATAGACTTTATGGGGCAGAGAGTTACATATAATGTAACTTACATTTCAATTTAAGTCCACCAATTTAAATGGGAGCTGTTGGCCCACAGCCAAGGGCAGACTTTGGACCTAAATGACAAGTTGCTTTCAATAACATTTTTGGTGATTTAACAGTCAAAGCTTTCATATTTGTCTGATAGTATCTAGAATCTCAAACAGCTGCTACTGTTCTTGGCTCAAATGGCAAGGGTTAGATAAAGCAAAAAAATTGTGTGGGAGATTTTTAATCAGTTTACGCCCAGAATCAGTCAATAATGCAAAGGACTGTTGCTTCTAAGGGCTTGTCTACACAGATGGGTAATGCGCTTTATCATGGTGTAATTGCTAAAGCGCACTACCATCTTGCACATTAATTGGTTCGTGTAGACCCTGATGGTGCACGCTAAACATTTCCTAGTGCATTTTCACATAGTGCTATTTCAAACAGCACTATGTTGAAGCACATGTTGATTTCAATGGAATTACTCCAGGGACAGATCTGACTCATTTAAATGAGTATATTTCAAAACACAGACATTAGAACAAAGCAGAAATTGTTCGAAAAATAATTGCAGACACATGCTAACACAAAGAGTGTGATCGGAGGTCCCCAGCAGTACCATTTAATGAGAAGAAAAAATAAGGATGCTTTCTGTTTAGTAATGTTCATCTCAGACTAACTCTAGCAAAGCAGTGAAAACATTACAAAAAATGTTTTCCATCCACTGAAGTGAAGCACTAGTATCAAGCTACTGCTCACTCACTCTGTGGAAGCCTGATACGCATGACCGCAGAAATAACTGGGGAGAAAAAAATATTAATTTCTATCTAGACTTCCTTAAAGACTTTCAAAGAAACAAACATGTTCCGCACTCTGTGGGAATCGTGGTGGATTGTCATTGACGTCAGTCAGTGTGATGTTCACCGTGGTGGTTCCAGAGAGTCCACCCATCTGTCCACCCATGTCCTTGGCCTGGATGACCACTTGGTACTGCTCCCTGTTTTCTCGGTCCATGTTGAGCAAAGCAGTTTTGATAATACCTGGGAAGGTGAGAATTAAGGAGGGGAACATAGTTGGTAGTGTACTGACAGAAATGCTTATTTAAAAAAAAAAAAAAGACAGTCTCTCTGTAATCAGTAAACTTTGCCCAGTATAAATATTTACTGTTATAAGATGGCATATTAAATTGCAGACTTGTCATATTGTATCTCAGGCTGCTGCCTGTGTGACAGACACAATATTAACGACATCCCCAGAAAAACTTTAAAGCGATTTGCATGCATTGTTATTTTATATGACTATTTATCCCCCTTTAACTCTGTGTGAAAGTCTCTTGTTGAACTGGAAGAAGGGTTGTGTCTCATTATAAGGTACTTTAGTTATTTTCCCCATCCCATCAACTTTTTATTTTGACAGACATGGCAAAAACAAGCAAACTTCAGCAAGGCATCATTAAGAGGCAGTACAACAACATTAAATGGCAGGGAAATTAATTAAGAAAGCAGCAAGCACCCAAGCATATGATATCTATTTCTATTTATACAGTGATTGAAATTCTCCTCCTAAATACTTTCTTATTCAAAGGCATAAATGTCAGTTAGGCACCTAACTCCCACTGAAATTCAATAATTTATATTTATAATAAAGCAAAATGTTTATATTTATTTGTATGCAGACACACCAACTCAAAGCAGTACCAGATCCTGCCAGAACAACAGATGGAAAACCTGCAGGCAGATCTCCACTGCTACAATGATCAATGCCCCACACAACACACCTTTCAAGATCCATGGATCCTACATATGCCTATCACAATGTGTGGTGTACCTCATCCAGTGCACTAATAATGACTATGTAGGTGAGACCAGACAATCATTATGCTCTCGAATCAACTCACACAGGATAATGATGAAAGACAAAAACATCCTATCACCTGTGGGTGAACGCTTTTCACAAAGTGATCACTCTATAACTGACCTATCAGTTCTCATCCTCAAAGGAAACTTGCACAACATTTTCAAAAGATGAGCCTGGGAGCTCAATTCATAACTCTGCTAGACACTGAAAATCATGGACAGAACAGAGACACTGGATTTATGAGTTATTACAAGAATCTGTAACCCACTAACTCCCTCTTTTTGTCCTATTACTGCAGATGTGTTAATGGGCCACTCTACCTTGAATGGCCCCTACAATATGTGCCAACTACTTATGCTAAACAATCTGTCCCACCTTGCATTTAGCTGGGACCAGGGGTCAGCAACGTGTCCGCGGTAAAAATGTTGAGGTCTATGGTAATTTTTCAAAAAATTGAATGACTGAATGACATAACCCCCTGCCCTCCCCCCCCCCCCCCAGGTCTGTCACTAAGTATGGTAATTTTGTCAAGTGTCCATCGCGCAACATGGTGGTGCCAACCCCTGGCTGGGACACTGGGAGTTCCTTTCCCAGACCTGAAGGGGAGCTCTGTATGGCTTGAAAGTTTGTGCTCTCATCAACAGAAGTTGGTCCAATAAAAGATATTACCTCACCCACCTTGTGTCGCTATATTTATCTGGTCTCTTAAGTAGTCGGTAGGAATGAAATTCTGGTCCCACTGAAATCCCTAGTTTTGCTGCTGAGTTCGGTGGGACCAGGATCAAACCTTTGCTGTATCTATTTTTTTATCCCAAACACACTCTGCTAAGAAACCATTGCACTACCAGCTACAGCATATGATCCCTCATCCTTATTATCCCTTTGGATAGAAGAATGTAAGATATACTCTGCCAGACCAGAACCATTGGTCCATCAAGAGAAGAATCCTACCTTCTTCAGTAGCCAGTACCTTATGCTTCAGAGGAAGATGAACCCACACCCTCCTATAACCTATAACAGAAGCTATTGGACATTTGATTATCCAAACCTCAACAACAACAAAATCAGCCATGTTACAGCTTTTTTAAAAAATTTTGTGTGTGGGTCTAGAGTTAAAAATAATAAACAAGCTGTTGGATATCACTTTGATGAGTAATTTTGTACCATGAGTAAACTCATCCACTTTTCATAAAGTGAGATTAAACGAGTTTTTGTTCCAAACTCGGTGTTTCCTTTATTTATTAATGCAATCCCTAAATCCTCCCTACCCCCCAGTCCTATGTGATTTACCCCCATGCACTATCTGACTTGATGCCCTTCTGAGGACAGAATTAGGGCTGGCCAGAAAACAAGCATTCCATTTTATGAACAGTTTTGAGGCTTCAAAATTTGTTTGTGTTACACATTGGAATGATACCAAAACCTTTCAGAAAAGAAGAAAGACCCTTGCTAGAATATCCAATAGACCAGTGGTTACAGCACTCACTTGGGTCTCCCATTAATCCCAGGCTACTCTGGGTGTGTGTGTTTGTGTCTCTCGCTCTGTCCTGAAATTCCATCTTGGACCTGAGAAACCTTCCTAAAAAAAAGTTTCATTGATACAGATACATTGCCACAAAAAGTTTCAGTTTTGAGAAATCAATATTTTCTGATTAAAATCTCCCCAACAGCCCTAGACAGAACTCAAAAAGGTTGGATCCTGAGAGATGTTATATTGAGTGGGGCAGAGCCAAATGCACCTCTTCTATCATGATTCGAAATGAAGATTTCCCCCCAGAAGATTAACATAAAAATCTCTCTACATTGCAGATGTACAGAAAAATAATTGTAATAATTTTATTGGCACAAGTTTTAAATAAACACCAAGAAGAAGAAAAGAAAACTCAGCTTAATTCAGCTGTTATGATGATCCATGAGTAATCTTTCCACCTGCCTTCCCGTCTCCTTTCCTCACTGGAGCCAAACTACTGAACTGAGCAACACTTGGTTTAACTTAAGGCTCTGCAAAGGGTCCGTGCCCACTGCTTGTTGAAAATGATTGAAAACTAGTTCACATCCAGTTCTAATTATATTTATTAGGCTTTGATGTTAAGCTTAAAATAATGTAGGTGTCATGTTTACAGATGTATCGCTCGATTGGGTTTGTCAGATTTTGCACTGAGTAAAATGTAATCTCTTTGAAGTTTTTGTTTAATATGTCCTAGCTTGGCTTAACATGTCATTTTAAATTACAGACACTGTCAGAGAATGACAGATATAAGGTCTCCTGACCTGACTCAGACTCCACTGAGAAATACGGTTGTCCCTGGAGAATGCTGTACACAACTTTAGCACTGTTTCCATAGGTAGGATCATCAGCATCGGTCGCAGTGACTTGCACAACAAATGTACCTGCAATGATAAATAAAAACCTGTACTCTTTTGTCAATGGACAGAGCAATTTATAGTATAGTGCGTTTATCCAGCTGGACGTACTTTAATGTTCCTGCTCTTTTCGTAGTTAGATCGCTACTCTGACAGGGGCCAAAAATGCTTTTAAATGATTTCAACAAACAGCAGTTTGTATGGGTGAAAAATAGTCTTTCCCTGTACTTGCCGTTTGCTTGCTTATTTATAGAAAACATTTGGTTTGATTATAGTATGGTTACTGCAATTCACAAACAAGAACAGTACTGTGATATTGGCCTTCTGGAAATCCGTCTCCCTGCCCACGCGCGCGTTAACAGACAGTTAAAGTAATTTGTCTCTTCCATTAAGGAGATGGGGTACTGTGCATATAGATCTTGTCTTTCCAAGTTGGACTGGAATAATCAGCCACTTCTGTGGCTCCCCTGTGTGTGAAGTGGACTTGGGAGTGGGTGCAGGAAGACCTCTGCTGCTAATTCAGCTTTATTCTGTATTATTATTATTATTTTTCTGTGCAAAGGAAATTCCCTTCACGGGAATCCCAGGAGTAGCTTGTAGCTGACCAATTCCTAGTGCTATATTGCCAGGGAGCCATGAAGGGCCCTGATTTGGATGGGTTTGCACAAATGGCCCTGTGCCTCGTGGGAAACCTGTGAGATCTACAAAGCATAGGGACTGGAGTGCTGCTGACAAATACTATGTCCTCAATGAAATAATTTTGGGAAACTGAATAAGGCCTTTTAAATACCCACTTGTGGGTATTTTAATTGGGAGCCAAAAGATCAAGCCCCACTGCATTTAATCTATTAATCATGAAGCACTGGACAGCTCCTTCTTTATTGACAACACATCTGCAATCCAGAATAAACTGTTTAATTTAGTCCTGGAGGAATCTCATCAAGTCCAGAGTTTGGATGTTTATTATAACTAGCTGGGTATCTTAGGTTTGGAAAACTGCTCTGGGAATTCAAGAACTAGCCTCTATTTGTGACACTTTGGCAGTTCTCCTTTCAGTCCCAGTGGGAACCTGGGAGTGTGGCAATTTGGAAAGAAAAAAAAAAAAGGAAAGACAAAAAGTAAATTTTTAAACACAGCTGAAGTTTTTTGGATTTAAAGAAAATGCAGTTCTGGTTAAATTCAAGTTTTGGGCAAAGCTTAAGCTACATTCTTATTTCATCTAAGCTGCTTTGCCCATTCCTCTATTTAAAGGACACCAGCCCAATACTGTAGGGAAAGACAAACTCCAGCTGCTGTTGGAGCAAAAAAAAAAAGGTCAATAGTCTAGACTCTAGAGGAAAGTTAAATTCTGTTTCATATTTTCTATAAAATGTATAGTTGTACCAAAACCCAAGGATCTGAACACCCCCATGCTGGTGGGTATTTAAAATCTGAACCCAAGTGAAGAACTGAATTTTTCAGTGTCTCATCTTTGTAATGGGTCAAATCAAAACCTTGGATCTGAACAAGCCTGGAATTTGAGGGCTGTATCCAAATGTGAAATCTTGAATCCATCTAAGAAAAATCAGGGCCACCCAGAGGATTCAGGGGGCCTGGGGCAAAGCAATTTCAGGGGCCCCTTTCATATAAAAAGGTTGCAATACTATAGAATACTATATTCTCGTGGGGGCCTGGGGCAAATTGCCCCACTTGCCCTCCCCCGGGCAGCCCTGAGAAAAATAACCCCTGTTCAGTTCTGAATTAAGTGTTTGTTGTACCAAAAACAGTGTTGGTTTTGGGACTGAGAAGAGATTTTTTTGAACAAAGTATCCACTCCACAGATTAAATAATGCCATGTCCTAATGTAAAATGTTAGGGGGATGCTCTGACTTTGATGGGGGTAAGGTTTCATTCACATGACAAACCCCATGAATGAGCTGAGAGAAGATGCCTATTAGTCCTTTTTTGCATATTGCTTGAGGTTTATTTTAATCCTTTACTTGGTGCTGTTTAATTAATGCTTCTCTCACTGGACATTGTTTCAGATTACAAATGAGCTGTGTTGCTATTCAATCTCCCAGCTCTCTCTAAAAAGAAACAAGGGACAAAGAAATGTGAACCTGTGAAACCCTCTAAATTAGGAGCCCCCTAAATCTCCAAAGGTGAATTTTTAATTCATTCATTTGAAATCTGACTTTTATGTGCTTTTATTGATTCTGAGGGCCTTATCCAAAGCCCAGTGAAGTGAGTGGAAAGATATGGCTTCACTTCAATGGGCAATGGAGAACTCCCTTTGTCCTCAATGAGAAACAAAAGATTATGGCGGGACAAAGGAAATGTAACAATGTATCCCAAAATCAGGGAAGAGCTGAGAGGTATGCTGACTTTCCCTTGTGGGCAGTTCATGCTCCCTCCCCCACCTTTTTCCAGTTTGTTTCTGTCCTAAACCATAAACAAGCAGAGCTGAACAGCATTAGGACTTCTGTTCCAGGTCCAGCCCATATACTAGAGATCTGATTTTCAGAGATGCTGAATGCTCCACAACTCCAAATGAACTCAATGGCAGGTATCTGCCCCCCACCTCTGAATAATGGACGCTGATGCAAATCCCTCCGAAGAACCCAGATCAGACAGTGAATTACTGAGCTGACACCTACCGACATCCGACATTTCCGGAACACTGGCATTGTAAACATCCTTTGTAAACATTGGCTCATTGTCATTGATGTCATGGATCTTAATGATGAATTCAGACTCTGGTTCCACTGGTCGTCCAGTCCTCCTGTTTATAGCCTGGGCACGAAGTATATAAACAGGCTTCTCTTCCCTGTCTAGTCTCTTTGTAGCCTGTATGTCTCCAGTGTTTTCATTGATAATGAAGAGGTCTCCTGCTCCATCTCCAGAAAGGATGTACTTAAGTGAGCCATCTCCTCTGTCCTGGTCTGAATGCAGCTAGTAGTGAAATGGGAATAATAAAAAAAGAAAAATAAAATTGAGACACCGTTCTAAAGTCTATATCTGTCGTCATGATGCATGATTTACTGGTATTCATTCCAAGTCATAATGGTCTACCTGACTTTTGTATTGTATTATTAATTTGTATCCCCTCTAGTCCTTTCTCCATAAAGCAATAAGCAGTCTCTCAGATCATCCAAATTTCAGTAGGGTGATCTTTATTTTGAAGAGAATTATCCTAAAAAGAAGGTGGCTAGTGCACCTTCCAAGGAAATGCATAACTGCTGAAAAGCAGGACAACCTCACAGAAATGTCACATGGAAACAAACTAGCTTCCCTTTAGCTGAAGGTGAGTGATACAAATTCAGGGACTTTTCACTGTGCAGCTTACAGCATGACCAAGCAAGCTGCAGTAATGCACCATCAGTTCTTTACACGGTGCAAGGAGACTCCAGCTTCAGATGGGAATTAGGGAGCCAGATGCACTGCTGCTTTGAATTCAACTGGGTTGAATAGAATTTAACACAGCAGTGAATTTGGCCCAATTTCTTAACTATCGTTATCTGTATATAGTGACACCACTAAGCACCTGGGACCAAACTGTACTTTTCCCGAAGAAATACCCATGGCAGGATGACAATTGGCCAAGGAAATCTCCTGTAGTTTGAAAAGATTCCTTCCAGCCTTCCCATCAAAGAATGTTGGAAGGCTGCGGAAGAGGCAAGAAATCCTCTGGGAAGGAAATTCCACAGCCTCTGACACTCAGCCCTGCTTCCCCCACCCCCATTTGGTACCAGGATATCTCTGCTGCTCCTGTGGTCCTTCTCTCAGAAGCCATGCTGCTGTTGGCCCTCCAACCCATGCCATTGCAAGATCCTCTCTTTCTGAGGGATGTTCAGGTGCAGAATCTAATTTAACAGTGTTTTTACTGTCTTAGCATTAACTGGGGATTTCCTATCCAGTGCTAGTGGAAAAAAAGAATACTCTGTGGTATTGCAGGAGCATCAGGGGAGTAGGATGATGCAACAGTGGAAGAATGATCATACATTGCTGCCTACTTATTTCTCAGCATCTTCAGATTTGTACAGCCTACAGCACTATAGGAAACTTTCTGGGGAAGCCCCAGAACTTGAAGCCACAGCTCCATCACCAAAAGGCTTCAAAACAATGGCAAGCTAAACACAGGTCAAACTGAATTGTATCCTTTCTGGTAAGTGGATCTAGAGTCCAAACAAACAAACAAAAAACATTCACTGCACCATCTGTTTGAAGAGGAATACCTTAACGCAAACTAGGAACCTTTTAGTTCATGCCCACAGCATCCACACAGGGGTGTTATCACACAGCACCTTGGTGTGCACTGCTATTTGCATTCCCCTAGTCCAAAGTGCAGGGCATTGTAGACGAGCTCTAACACCATACATAATGCACATCAAAACAGTATGCTAAATTCAATGAGGAGAAGCAACAAATAACAAGAAATCAGCACACATGGCAGTCCGAGCACCAAGGCAGCTGGGGTCATTGGAGGATGCCAATACAAGAGGCCAGCAGTGGCAATTCCAACATCTTTACCTGAAGAGAAATAAGACCTCTAGACCCTCGGAGGATCATGGGGTGATGGCAGATGGTCAGTGCACATAGCATGAACTACTATTGTCTAAACGCTCCTCTTTTTTCCCTAGAGTCTCCTCCTACCTTTCCAGTCAGATGATGAACACCACAAACCTTCTCCCCTCCCCAGTGCTACCACCAGTTCAGCTGAATCGTTGATAGTGCTAAGAGGAGCCTTAAAGCAGACAAGGCTCCCTGAACCAGTCTCATTTTTATTACCATGTTAATTAAGCCTGGTTTCAGCTAATATCATGGTAAAAATAAGTCCAGTCATGGAAAACTTGTCTATACTTGGGCTCCCACCATTCCAGTGGGAATTTTTTCATAACATTCCCTAGTATGGATATAGCCTATAATGACTGGAGAACTAGTGGAAGTAGGATATTCCCAATAACTAAGAGAGTGAAAATTAGGAAGTAACAAGATTGATGGATTTTTTATCACAGTTTAATTTTTTTATTTGTGTGTGGGATTTTTTGTTGTTAATACTTATAATAATATGCTCATTTTGAGTATGTTATTAACCTACTAGATATCTTTGTTTACTGTAAAGAGATCCAGATCAGATGCAGTCCCTACTGCACAAGAGAAGATAAAGCAATCTTATTTTTTGTTCTTGTCACTAGTTGTTTAGTTTTCTTAAATAAATGCCTCCTGTTTAAGATGGACTGTGATTCCATACATTGGAACAACACATATTTGACTTCAATAATTAATTAACATCTTTGCATATTTTAGTTAAAGATTCAGTACCTCCACCCCTTCAGCTAAAGGATTAAAGCTCAAAACGAACATGTTTAGAAACTGCCAACAGGTTGTCCAGCAAAGCTAGGGAAGTTAAGACCAGCTGTGACATTCCTGTTACTTCCAAGGTAACCAAACAAGTGTGAAAAAGAAAAATCTTTGATCATGTAAATAACATTCTATTCTATTCAGGCTTTGGTGCAGTAAGCAAACTGACCAACATATGTTAAAGATTAAATATTTCAAAAGTCTTGTTTTTTTTTTTTTTTTTTTTTAAAACACACATTTATAGCTAAACCAGATTTGTAATTGCATCCAGTCTTACAACTTTACCAAAGACCTGAGTGAATATATTAAGTGACACCAGTTTGTTGGAAAAGCAGTAAGTAAATTATTTATTTATTACATGACTGAGAAGTGCAGCAGATCACTGTCCATGCAACAACACATATTGCATAGACCTGAGACTAGCTGTTATCCTTATCTTGCATGCAACTACTGAAGATAGAGCTTGCTATTATGAGTAGTCTCCTTGAATCTGAATCATAAAAATTCTAAAAAGGTTCTATAGGAGTCTGTTTAATTCAGTACATTGGGATATTTCCCCAAAACCTTGACAATAGGAATTTGAGGGATGTGTCTGTAAAATAAAAGAACAGGAGTACTTGTGGCACCTTAGAGACTAACAAATTTATTAGAGCATAAGCTTTCGTGGACTACAGCCCACTCTGTATGCATCCAAAGAAGTAGGCTGTAGTCCACGAAAGCTTATGCTCTAATAAATTTGTTAGTCTCTAAGGTGCCACAAGTACTCCTGTTCTTTTTGCGGATACAGACTAACACGGCTGCTACTCTGAAATCTGTAAAATAAGTCTTGCATCAATTTTCTCACATCTGTCAGGCTCCTGGGTGAAGGAAGACAGGACTAGTGGCAGGATTTTGGGAGCCAGGAACTGAAGCCAGGGATCAGACCCAGTATCAGGGTCAGAGCCAAGCTGAGGATCAAGCCAGAATCAGAATCAGGTATCAAGCTGAGTGTTAGAGATGGAGATAGAGTCAGGAATCAGGTTGAGGGTCAATACCAGGTATCTGATTCGGTATTGAGATCCCAGGGGTTGATCAGGAGTCAGAATCCAAGTCAGAGCCAAAGTCAATACTGGGGGTTCAGAAACAGTGAAGCGGGACAGTCATGGCAGCTAGCTAAGGATCTACATTGTTGCCTGGGCACTTTGTACTATGCCCCGTGAGCATCTATAGGATCAAGGAGCTGATCAGGGATTGCTAAAACAACTGCCAATCAGATCACTCAAGAAGGGATGTCTCGTGGCATGCATCCACTGTAGATTGTGGGTTGCATAGAGCAGCCAGGTTATGGCAGTGTGGGGCTGTCAACTGCCTGGTAGCCATGCAAACCTGGCTTCAAGATCTGACGATCCTTAGAGCATCAGAACAGAATCTTAGATATGTAGTTTTGAGTTTGTTCCTTTTTCTTTAATAACATACACTTGTATACATTAGAAAAAAAATCAGAAATTAACTATCTAAAAAGAAAACTATTTCTGCAGAGGATAAATTTGTAACATTCTCCTGTGAGGAGAATGTCTGAAAACCTGATCTGTTATTCTAGATTCTGTTATCTACATTTGTCCTTGACTATTTTTTTGCCTGAATAAAACTTCTGTACCAAACAATCTGTTTCTTTTTTTTCTTGTGTGTCAAGATGTCCTAGCAGCGATATGCTGTTTATGTGACCCATATGAGGAGGGAAATTGCCACTGTAACCACATAGAAGAGTTGTAAAAATAAAACTTAAAGGAAAACCGAAGTATTAGTCCTGAAGATACAGTTAAAATAAACAGATAGTGGTGTATTCTGTGCCCGCATGGTGCCTAGCACAATGGCCAGTATGTTGAATAAAATCAATAAATAGTAATAATAAAATATCCCTCTTAATGTGAAGTCATGTCCCCCATATAGAAGCCTCATTATAGGAGGAAGTTCACTATAACCAGATATGCCCATTCATCATCATCAAACACACATTGTACCAGCATCGTACCAGGCATCAGAGAGTGAAGTTCCCAGTTCTGGCTTAATCCTGAGAATCCATGAATCTCTGGGTGCTCCTACCGATGACACCAGATATGGTCAAAGCATGCACCACTTTGTGTGTTGATGGAGAGTTTGAGGCATGGCATGCTGGGGTGTTTTTGTCCATCCTGGCAACATGGCTAAAGCGAATGCAAAGCTGCTTTTGAATGTAGTGAGTGATTGGATGAAGGCCAGATCTCTGTGACGTTTTGCACAAAACTGAAACACTTTATGTTCAGAATTTGGCACCTATAGCGCATAGAGAGATGCTGCTGGAGTGACCAATTGGGGTCCACAAAGGCCACATAAAAGGAAGCAGCAGTGGCAGAGCAGTCAGTTGCTGCCTGGAGCTTGAAGAAGAAGAAGAAGAAGAAGAAGAAGTGGGTGCCTGGAAGAACAGCAGGACCATGGCAGGTCAGTGCAGGCAGGCTGAGACCAAGGGACTGAGCCCAGAACTTAGCCAGACTGGGTGAGGATAGCGGGATGGGCCCTGCTGGTCTGGTTGAAGACTGAGCCCAGGAAGGGCTGCTGAAAGGACACCAACTGAGGGTACCAAGATGGACCCCTGTTGGACTGTTAAAGAAGGCAGTATTTCTAGGAAGGAAAACTTAGTGCTACAGCCCCAAGCAGGGCTGTGAGAAAGAACTAGAGACTGTATATCCTGGAAGAGGGAACAGTGTGTGTCACTCGGCCGGAGGGTTGATTCGCTGAACACCTGAACAGAAAGGGGGCACCCACAGGAAGTAGGTGCTACCCCTGTTCAAAACTCAGTGATTGCAGGCACACATCGGCCAAAAGGGGGGCGCTCATGAGAGGTGGGTGCTGACCCTGTTATACTGCCCTTTTAAGAATAGTTGATGCAGGCCAGTGCTCATTGGTTCCTAGGCACTCTTGAGCAGCTAAAGTGGAATATCCTCAGGACCAGTTCACATCCATTCCACAACTTTTGGATGTCTTTTTGTACTTCCACTAGTAACGGAAGATCAGTGTCCATCCCTGGGTCTGCAAAGTCATGTAGCTCTAGACCCTCATCAGCAGGTGCATGGTTCATTACACTTTCATAATGTGTTTTCTATCTGTTCAGGACCTCATCCATTGATGAGCAGGGAGAGAATGTTAGAAGGCAGGCACATGATCATTCTGGAGGAAGGGCACAGATTGTTGAGCTTTAGGCTGTCATCTGCTTCATTGACCACAGAGTTGATGTAGATCACATGATCACATTTTGCCCTGGCCTGGGAAATGCCTTTCAACTATTTGTTCTTGGACATATCCCTGCATCTGTCTTTTTTGCTAATATATCAAAGGGTCTTCAGAAAGCCAGTGTCTCTTGTGTGACCATCTGAAGCTGATTGTTTCAGTGGCCGTGTGTGATATAGCGTTATGTATACCACTCCATGCAATCTCTGTCATCAGAGTGGGTACCAAAGTTATATACGAGATCCTCAATAGCTTGTGTATATTTCAACAGGATCCACAGAAAGACACTGCACATTGTACTGCTGATGACCATCTGGTTTGTGAGGAGTTGGAAGATGCCATGAGAACTGAGTGGCAACTAGTCTATGGTCTGAGTTTCCTGGAGCTACTGCGCCACCAAAGACCCAGTGAGATTTCATTATAGAGTGATTTTTGATAAGAATGTGGTCAGTTTTTTCATGGCACATCCATTATTTGAAATCCAGGTCCAGCGATGGCTATTGAGGTACCTGAACTAGAAGCCCATGACAGACAAACTGTCAGTGACACACAATGTCAAAAGCTGAGTGGTGTCATTTGGGGAACCCAAACCAAAGGGGCCTATCCTGGTTTCATACCCAGTTCAATCAGAGCTGGTCACGGCATTGAAATCTCTGAGCACTAGCAATGTGGCATGTGGTGGAGTTTGCTGCTAGCTGGTGGTAGAACGAGCATTGCAGTGCACTATAGCATTCTCGCAAGAAGACAGATCCTCGGCTGGTGCAAATTGCCATAGCTCCATTCAATGTCATGACTTCAATGGAGCTGGGACAATTTATACCCACCAAGGATCTGCCCCGAGAAGAGAATGTGCATCAGCAGTTGTGCATGTTACGGTACACTAGAAGAATTTTGCTTCACTATGAATTGGACTGTGTGAAGTGCTGAGTGCCCCCGGGAGCTGCTGTTCAGCACATTCAATGAAGTCAGTAGGAGTTGAGGTTGCTCAGCTCCTCCCAAAGCTGGGCTTAAAAATGCAATTTTACCATATCCTGGTTCATTTTAAGGGTTATGCTGTATTAGCTTACTCTAAAGTTTCCTAGGTAAGTGGAAAAGAACCCAGAATTTGTCATCACCTCACTGCACGGTTTAACACTGCATGGTTAATCCTTCTCATTCCCCTTAGTATTCTATCATCTCTTATGTCCACTGGTCCAGTTTCTAAGAGGACATGTATATCTATATAAGCCCAAACACAATGGAAAAACTTCTGTTGGTCCCATAAAAGATACTACCTCACCCAGCTTGTCTCTCTAATATCCTGGGTCCAACATTATTTCAACAACATTGAATATTTCTGTTGTGTCAGACAGCCCTGCAAATAAGGCTGCTTGGGATGTTCTAGGGTCTGCATGGTTCATACTGACTGCTCTGTGGGATTCTATGCCTCCATGCATGTCGTGGTGGACTCTCTCTGGCACACTGGGGAGGGGAGGGTGTGAAAGTTAGGGGTGGGATGGCAAAGGAGTTGTAGAGTCATGCATCACATGAAGAGCTAAGTCACACGTTGGAAGAGTGTGTTCATTATTTCCCCCATACCCTTCTCAGCTATGCTGTATCTCATTATTGTTTCTTTAGTGCACAGCCATTTCAGTCTAAGCCCTTTGTAATGCCTCTTCCTCTACAGGACGAATATACCTTTTTTACAGGAAATCAATGTTATTCAACAGTATTCACTTCTCAGGTCAAATGAACTGAATATGACAAAGGAAGCCAAGAGGGGAGAAGCTGAGTGCTGTTGCTATGGAAAGTGAATGCAGAAGCAATTATATCATACTCATATTACAGTAAATTAATTTGCTTAATATTAAAATTTTAATTGGAATTGTTTCTGCTAAATCATCAGTCACTGGAAAAGATTGAGGCTGAAAAACAAATACAAGATTTTAGGCATACTTTTACCTAATTTCACTTTACTATCATGGTTAAATTTAACCATCTGGTTCACTTTTAATGATTCACTGTCAAATAAAAACTATTCAGTTGTTCCTTTCATCTTCCCCAGAATTGTCCAGGGCCAAAAAGTTCAAATGTGAGTGCTTAAAGTGAGGCTCTTAGATCCAGATTTAGCCACCCCAATTAGAGAATTCTATAGTTGGTTAAATATGGATTTAGGAGCCTAAGTTTAAGCACCTACATTTGATTTTTTTTCCTTGTGAGATGAATAACTATTTAAAAAGTAGTACTGCTTCAAAACTGCCTGCAATCTGAGATAACTAATAGCTTCCTCCTTGGAAATGTCATTGGCAATATTGCCCTAAAGCAAAAAGTAATGACAGTGACATATGCACAGAGATACAAAGAATGCAAGAAAGAAAAAGACATAAGGAAAAGTTTTGGTCAAAGTATCTGTACTTTTTTTTCAGGTGCATGAATATATTTACAGCTTGTCTATTTATCTTGAATAAATAATTTCACTTAACACAAAAATGCCAGCAAATTTTTACTGAGATTTTAAAAACAAAAAAATTAATCCATAGAGCACAAATGGAAAATATTCCAGCAAAGTATGCAGAAAGAGTTTAAATGTGCCTTTCACATACTTTCGGGAATAAGATAATACTATTCTAATATGTAAAACTGCTCTTCATGTGGCTCTGTGGAAGTTCATTTCAGTAGTGCCAACCCTAAACATTCAACACCCATGTGACAACCCCCCCAAAATCATGAGACTAGCCTGAGCTGCCAGGATCTCCCCACCTGTGAGAATGATGTTGGCTGCTCCCTATTCCCCCATCTCCTGCTTAAAAACTCTTCTGTCTCTTGCAAGTAAGGGGGGAAACTCTGCCTGGCCCCTGCAGCAGCTCTGATTGGCTGCTCTTTCTGAGGAGGCAGGGGAGTGGGGAAGGAAGCCAATCAAAGGGTGATTACCCCCTTCATGAGACGGTTGTAGCATCTATCATCATCATGAAACTAGCTGCAGTCCTGTCTGAAATCACATGACTCACCAGGAAATTGTGAGAAATGGAAACACTGACACTTTCTTTAAAATGTCATTCTGATGGGCAATGGCAATAATTTTCAAGGGCAACCTCTCTAATTAGGAGAAAATTGTTCAGTGAAAGTGAGAACCCTATCTAGAACCCAGTGAATTCAAGGAGAAGATTCTCACTTATTTCAATGGGAATTAGATCAGGCTCTACGTGTTTGGCATATATTTTATAGGACAATGTAATAAAGAGCACTTATTTGCAGTAGGGAGCTAGAGAGTGTGGGCTTTACATAACATTTTGCTAAGTATTATTATTAGTATTTGTATTATTAGGGTAGCCCCTAGGAGCCCCAGACATGGACCCAGACACTATTGTGCTAGCTGCTGTATGAACACAAAACAAAAGGACGGTCCTTGCCCCAAAGAGCTTAAATCCCATGCTAATGGCATATTCAGACATGGACCAGCAAACAATTTTTGCCACACTCTGTTCTGATCAGTGTAACTAAGCACATTTTTAAAATGGCTTTGGATTGCACGGCAGCTTCCTGTTTAGTTGTCACTATTGCCATAGACCTCTTTACATTGCCTGAGAACTTTATGGGCAATGTTGTTTCCCACCGTACAGTCTAAATTCCATTTCATATTACAAATAGAACAGTCTATTCATTGAATTTCAGAGCAGTTACTGCACTTCTTGACAAGCCAAAATCAGTCTCTCTTGGATAACACCACCTTATAATAATCCAGAAATATATATTGCTGATTATGTCTTATTACTTACTAGTTATTACTGTAGTTCTGCTGTGATCTAATTTTTTGTCTCTCTACTAACTTGATAGTGAAGATATGCCCAACTGTTTGAAATATTAAATAGTCAATAAGTAGGCAGATGGCAGATAGAATCATTGGTTCACTCCTGGCAGGACCTGGAGTCACTTGTGCACTTGCTAATACCTTCATTTCAAACTGGATATTTACAGACCAACAGACTGCTGACTAGCTATGAACTGATTCAGTCCTGTGTGTAACCTGAGGTTAAGTGGTACTCAGAAAATTCCAAACACTCAAAGTGAGATCTGCCAGCACTATAGAATTATACCTGCTTTCTATTTAAAAAACATAAACCCTTCCCAACATTCCCTTGGCCCATTGAGGCTTGGCACTCCAGACAGCATTAACTCATCCCTTCCATAAATCGCCCCAGCCAGCATCAGTCCTTTCCCTCCAATTGGCAGTGCCAGATTTAGGGGAGAAAAAGGATCTACTAAATCCATGAAGTCCCAAATATGCTTCTGTATTGCCTGCCAAACACATACAAAAACTTATATAAAAATCCTGCAACAGCACTGCAAAAACACACACAAATATTTGATTCCAAACCATATAAGATTAATTCCACCTACTAAAGTGGGGTTGTCCCCTTTTCAAAGCATAGGACCACTAGGCTCCTGTGTTCTGGGTAATCTTGACCCAACTGTTACTAGAGCCAGGAAATAAGCTCATGCTCTTTTCATCACATAGTTACTGGAAAAAAAAAACTATGGCCAATATTTAAAAAAACGGGTGCTTACAGATTGGGTAGCTAAGAAGCTGCTGAGTATTCAGCAGTTTTGAAAATCAGGCTATATATTTAGGTGACTATATATAAACTTAGAAGTCTATCTGCAGGCACATAGTTTTGAAAAATTTGGCTTAAATCTTCAGCAAAAATAGAATGGATGGCATGGATCCTGGCAAAGAATGGGAGGAAGTGGCTGCTCTGCTTCCAAATTTTCCTGGAAGCAAATAGCATTGCAGAGAAGCCACATTGGGGTGTCCCCCACGCTGCAATATGTGGCAGATGCTGAAGCATTAGACAGCTGTAGTGCATTCCCAGGGGAGCTGCAGGAACAGGGGTTTGAAGTAAACAGGACTCAAGTACTACCCATTTCCACATTAACTTTTGTTTTTTGACAAGCTCAAATGAGAAACACAAAATGACCCAACCTTATCAGAGCTTAAGAAAGTAATTCTAGATGGATGGTCATCAGAAAAAGCTCAGATACTTCCAAACATAAAAATGGGACTATAGAGATGGGATTTCTGCATATGATGGGTGTGACAGGGTGGCTGGCCCCTTTTAAGAGGATGTTGGGTCCCGTGCACCTGTGACTAGTCAGCTACTTCCTAACTGGGTTTTAAGAGAGGGCATCTGGGACATATAGATGGGAAAGCGTGACAACAGAGTAGATCAGTCAGGAGACTGATAGGTGAGAGCCAGAGATCCGGGGACTGGAAGAGGTCTTGGCGGGAAGCTGCAGCAACGAGAAAGCTCCACAGGCCCTCACTGAGGGAGAAATTGTCAGGAAGCCAGTGGGCCTTCCTGAGCCGGAAAGCCAATGCTGGAGGCTGAAAAGGACTGAGTTGTTGGACTGTGTTTGGGTAGAAGAGTCATGAAACTGGTCACTCTCAGTGGCTTGAATGGCTTGGAGAGTGGTGCCCTGGAACAAGGGCAGAAAGGAACTGGGCATCACATGCTGATGGATTCCTGGGTGGTTGACATAGAAGTGAAGTCTCTGGAGAGAGGAATAGAAAATGTCTGTATTTTGAAATGTTTTTACTGTGAAATAGAAAATCACCTTTTATCATGATGGTTCAGTAGATTATTGCATCTGTACATGAATAAATCATGTCCAGAGGCAGGCCTTTGAATTGGACAGTGAGAGAATACTCTTTTTATAGCTGGATCAAAGGGAAACTGAGGCAGACACACCTGTCGTGCGACAGCCTGCTGCAGGAGGGCTCTCGGGGGGAGGGGAGACTGCTCTATGACAATGGGCTTCTGTACCCCCCCCCAAAAGCCATCTTGTCATAATACCACACGGCATGATGTCAGAAAGGTTAAAGGTATTTGACATTGCTCATGTGGGTATTGAGATGTATAAAAACTGAGCCCAAAATTTACTATTCTGGACAGGTCTGAATATTACTATTGAGGATAAGGGCTGTATTTGTGAATTCTGTAATAAACAAAATAAACGGAATGCAAAGAAAACAATAAGACCATATAATACTCCTGTTCGTTCTTGGTGCAAGTTTGACATGGATCTGTTTGAAGTTAACAGAAAAGATTATGTCTTATTTGTGAACTAATGCTCAGTTTTGTTGTGTTTAAACTGACCTGCTGCCCAGCAAATCAAGTAGTAAGATTAACAACTCACTGTAACTCTTAGATTGTTCACCAGTGGATTCCAAGTGAATTCCATTAACAGAGAATGACCCACCGTTCATAAGTGGATGATTCTGGCAAGGCTGAAGCACACCACATCAAACTCTGACTTTGTAGAGTCAGGTAGGTTAACAGAAAAATCAGTGCAAAAACTAAACTAAAGAAAACAAACAGCAGGGAAAGAAAAGAAGTTCTCTATAATTCAATATATAGCACTGTTGGAATATTACAATACAACTCAAAAAACTTTATTAGGATCACCACTTCAGAGAGCAATAGGCTGAGGGAAAAAAAATAGTACCAAGAAGTAAGAAGCAAAAAATGACAGAACAACCTCAGCGATTGAACAGTCCAGAGCAGAAAGATAGCCACTCCTGTGTCTCAAAACTATGTGATCAGAAGGCAAACTGAGGATCAAAGATGGTGGCATGTGATTTTCAAAAGAAAGAAAGTGGAAGAAAAACAGGGAGTTGTAATAATAGCCATTTGGTGTCAGAAGTGCTCATGACTTCTGCCATGTGCTAGGGATAGTAGTTCTGTCATGTGATTGGGGTCAGGAAATAAAGATCAGTCGCTCAAAGCCCAGATTTGTTATATCTTCTGGGCACACTGCAAAGCCTATCTTCTTTAAATCTTTGTTAAGGCCACTGAGGAGGTTGAGGGCTGAAATAGAAAAGGGTAAGGGCAGTTCTTTTGTTTATAATGTGATTTGTAGGGTTACCAACTTTCTAATTGCAGAAAACCAAACACCCTTGCCCTGCCACCTGCCCCACCCCTTTCCCCAAGGCGCTGCCCCTACTCCACCCCTTCTCAAAGGCCCTGCCCTCCACTTACTCCATCCCCCCTTCTTCTGTCACTCGCTCTTCCCCACCCTTGCTCATTTGCTCATTTTCACCAGGCTGGGGCAGGAGGTTGGGGTGGGGGAGGGGCTGAGATGAGCAGGCTCCAGGCGACTCTTGGGAAGCAGGGACATGTCCCTCTGGCTCCTAGGCAAAGGCGTGGCCAGGGGGCTCTGCGCACTGCCCCTGCCCACAGGTGTCGCCCCCACAGTTCCCATTGGCTGCGGTTCTCAGCCAATGGGAGCTGCGGAGCCAGCGCTTGGGGTGGGGGAAGCGTGCGGAGCCTAGGGACTGCAGGTATATGCAAGCTGCTTCCAGGAGCCATGTGGAGTCAGGGCAGGCAGGGAGCCTACTTTAGCTCCACTGCGCTGCCAACCAGACTTTTTACAGCCTGGTCAGCAGTGCTGATCAGAACTGCCAGGATCCCTTTTCGACTGGTGTTCCATTCAAAAAGTGGAGACTTGGCAATCCTATGCGATTGACAATTTATGGGGTAGGTCCACAGAGCACTGGATGGGCACCTATATGTCTGCTTAAAAATTTGAATCAATAAATAAATATCAGTACTGTGGTGTGTCACACCTTTATCAGACCCATCCTTCACAATCACAGCAGCAAATGGGCCTCAACCCTCTTCTTATCCATGGATATGCGAAATCAAACCCGTACATGCATTTCAGTGTGAATTTTGCCATTCATATTTCTAAAAATTATAAAACTTCAACTTACTGTGTCAAAGTCATCCCTAGTGTTACTGAGTTTAATGGAACTAGACCCAGAATGAATCTGACCAATTTTGTTTCCCTTGAGTTTACGCTTCCTTTTCTTTTCCATTTCCCCTTCCTTCTGCTGTATATGTTCGGAGATTGCTCCTGGCTTTTTCAGTGTGTTTTTCTTCAGTCAATAATCTTTTCAAGGTAAAATAACAATACTTAACTCTTAAATAATGCTTTATATCTTCAGCCTCAAAGTGCAGTGCAAACATTAACTAATCCTCACATCTCCCACACAAAGGAGGCAGGTATTATTCAGACAAGTTTGTTTTCTCCTTAAGACCATTCTTCCTTCATGTTGCCTTTCTCTCTTCTCTTTTACGATTCTGCCCACCCCCAGCACAACCCCCAAGTTCCTTGTTTCCCACTATCTATCTTTCAATATTTTGTTTTTTCCTATTGGATATCACTTTCATTTTCTTCTCTTCAACACACTTCTTCCTTTGGCATTACATCTCACTCCCCTTGTACCATCTCCCTTTCCTTTTTTTGCTTTCCCTTTCTGTGCCACCCTAAATCTTTCCCTTTTGTCACATCACATCCCTTTCCATTCGTGTCTCTACCTTCATCCTGTCTTCCTCCTCTCTCCCCTACTCATCTCTTTCTCTCTCCCCTACTATGTTTCCTCTCTTATCACCATGCAGCCTCCTTTGTTCACCCTATGACCCTGGAATGCTAGGTCCTGATAGGTATTAAATTGCGAAGCAGGATGGTCTGGTGGTTAGGGTTCAATTCCCTGCTCTGCCACAGACTTCATGTGTCACCTTGGGTAAGTCACGTAACCTCCTGTAAATCCCCCACGTAAAACCCTGTACCTGAGGTCCCTTACCTCACAGAATATTGTTAGGATACATACATTAGGTGTTCCAATACAATGCTAATGGGGGTGTGTGTGTTATCATATAAGTACCTTAGATAGATTATTTTTCTCTTGGGGATACTGTTCTTGATTTGATGGGCAACTGTTGTTCTTTCAACCCCTCCACCCAATTAGTGGTAGTTGCAGGTGTTTTCATCCCTTCTCCCATGGAGGGTTGTGCGTAGGTGAGGAGGAGCTACCTGCCTCCCAATTCTTCCTGGTTATTTCCTATGCAGAGAATAGTTTGCGATCCACATGGTGCTGCATGCAATTCTTCTAAACCTACACTCTGCAATGAGTATGTCATGATTCCTTAGGTTGCAGCAACCCATCCTGTCTATTCATCATTTACTATGCTCTTGAGCGTCCATCTCAGCCCAGAAAGTTCAACAGCTAATCCACTTTACTGGGATAGGGCAAGAAAGCAATTGGAAGGTGTCAGCACTCTCACTTCTTAGAGTCTGCTACCTTTTCTCTCCCTTGGACTCCGCAGCTGGTGTGGTTTATGCAGTGATAGTGGCCCAGGAGTTTCTGTTCTGCAGAGCACAGTGCTGGTCCTGTGCTCATATGGAACCATGACTGATGTGACTATAAAGGTCTTATATTCTTATTGGCTGCCTCTATTGAGCCAGATCCTCACCTGTACACAAAGGATGTTTGGCACAGCTGAAGTCTGACACACAAAGGTTCCTTTGTGCTCTCCTGATCCTATGTCTGCGTTGTGCTGGTGCACTCCCGTCACAGGCTATTGTAATCTGCTCCAGTTGCCAACGGCCCTGAGGAGCTATTGCAATGGCCAGGGATAAGTGGGTTATCCCAGCCATGCCCCATGGGCCCCGGCATTGAGTGGCCCTATCCCATCCAGGATTTCAAATGTTGTAAGATCAGAAGGGATTGTGATCATCTAGTCTGACTGCTTGCATGCACAGACCATAGAATTTCACCTAGTAATACTTATATCACGACAAAAACTACTGACTGAGCTAACACATATTGTTTAGGAAGACATCCAATTTTCATTTAGAGACTGCAAGTGACAGTGAGTCCACCACATCTTTAGGTAAGTTGTTCAAATGGCTAATTATCATCACTTCAAAAAAATTGCACCTTATTTCTAGTCTGAATTTGTCTAGCTTCAGCTTTCCAGCCACTGGCTGTTGTTATGCCTTTGTTTGCTAGCTTAAACAGCCCTCTACTATTATAAACCTTCTTCTCTTGAAGATACCTATAGATCACGATGAAATCGCCTATTAATCTTCTCTTGGATAAACTGAATAGATTGAGCTTCTTCTGTAGTATTACTGTAGCTTCCAGGAGACCTAGCCATGGACCAGAACTGCATTGTGCTAGGCACTGTACAAGTGAATGAGGGGGGCTGACATCGTGGGCCAATCAAAGGGTGCAGTTGACCCCTTGATACTGAATGAGGAATGCTAGGTAGGGTAGGGGTAAGTCATGAAGGGCCCTGAAAGTGAAGACAAGTAGCTTATGTTTGATACAACAGAGGTGGTAGAGCGATGGAAAGAGAGGGTGGCCTGGTCGGAGCAATGGGTTAGGGAAATGATCTTTGCAGCAAAGGGTGCTCATATAATAGTCCTGGGTTCAATTGTCTTCTCTGCCACAGATTTCCTTTGCGACCTTGGACAAGTTACTTAATCCCTCTGTACCTCAGGTCTCTTATTTCACAGGGGTATGTGTGGGACAGGATTGCATTTGTCACAGCTGGAAAGAAGGATGTTGCAGTAACCGAGGCGTGGGATGATGACAGCCTTGATGAGATGTTTTGCTGTCTGAATGGATAGGAAAGGCTATATCATGGAGTTGTTATGTAGAAAGAATTGACAGGATTTAGATATAGCCTAGATGTGAGGACCTTGAAAGAGATCCAAGATGATGGGCAGGTTACTGAGCTGTGTGACAGGCAGGATAATGGTGTTGCCCACGATGATCAAGAAAGGAGCTAATGGGGAGGGGCTTTTTTGGGGGGGGAGATGTAGAGTTCTCTTTTAGCCATGTTGAGCTTGAGCTGATGGCTAGACATCCCACAAGGTGATGTCAAAGTGACAGACTGAGGTTGTAATTTGGACAGCAGGAAACAGATATGGACTAGAGAGGTAGATTTTCTGTTTGTGGATGATATTACCCAGAGATAATATGTAGAGGGAGAAGAAAAAAGAACCTAGGACAGACCCCCATAGAACTGCCACAGAAAGTTGGAGGGCAGATGAGGAGTATCCTCCGAAGAATACATTGAACCCGAGATTGAGCAGTAGGAGGAGAACCAGGAGAGGACAGAGCCATGGAAGCCCAAGAGGACAAGATTTCAAAAAAAGCTTTGTTGATGATGTGGAAGGTGGCTGACAGGTCAAGAAGGGATGAGGATGGAGTACCGATTCTGTGCTGTGGCTAGAAAGAGATGCAATTCACGTTGTTCAAATGAGCTCAGTTTACCATGTGATCCTGATTGCTCTAGTGTGTAAAACTGACCTTTTATCATTATTTACTATTCCATCAATTTTTGTGTCATCTGCAAACCATAGCAGCAATGATTTTATATTTTCTTTTAGATTATTGATAAAGATTATTGAATAGCACTGGGAATAACTGAATTGCATTGAGTGGGATTCAACTTGAAACAACCCCATAGCATGATGATTCCCTATTTACAGTCACTTTTGGAGATCTATCAATTAGCCAGTTTTTAATCTCCGGATTCAGGAGAGCTCCTCCAGGACATGGATCCACCAGGTTTAGCAATGCTTTGCACTGCTAATCAGAAAGAGTGCGGGCTAGGACCAGGGCTACTATATTTAAATGTCTGACATGTATTTCAACACTTTATGCTCTATGGCTGTTTATTTCATGTGACTTGGCATGTCACTGTAATTTTGACTGACATCCCTTTTTCATTTTTCATACTGTGTTTGTATAAATAGTACATATTATAGATGGGTTTTAGTAAAGGCATCTGTGTTCACTTGCTAAAAATGTATAAGAGCAGAACTATGATGTTATCCCTGAACTCATGAAACAAAACTTGACTATTAAGTATTCTCTCAATTATAGATATATATGAGAGGGAAGAAAGGGAGAGATTAAAAATGATTTTATTACATAGTGTATACACTTCAGTGGTCAGGAATTAAAATCCAAGTCTCTGAAGATTTGAAAGCCACAAAAAAGCATACAAATCATTTGTTATAGGAGATTTTCCCCATCATGCAAATTTGGCATCACAATCCAACAGTCAGATAGTGCATTCAAGTATGATTCTTCAAGGCTAACTAGGAAAATTAGTTCGAAATATCACTGATTATTTGTCTGTTAACAACAAAACCACACATATGGAATGAAGCACATTTATGTGTTGTCTCCGTGACAGAATACGAAGTATATAAGGGGAAGGATAAGCTTAGAGCTAAAATACAGGACTGGCAGCGTTTATTACTGGCTGGGGTGCTGGAACAATTTTTATAGTGAGGGTGCTGATGGTGGAAACCATATATTTGGTGTTTCTTATTACTACTTCAAGCCAGGGGGTGCAGCAGCACACCAAGCACCCCTAGTTCCAGCACCACTGCCTGCATGACCTTGGGCAAATCACTTGTCATAGTGCCTCTATTTCTGTATCTGTAAAATGAGGATAATTAGTAGTGCTGAACTCACAGAGGTGCTGTATTAATGTTTGTTAAGTTATGAAAGCCTTAGCTGGAAAGGGCACTGTTTGAGTTTGTGGAAAGAATACTTGCATGACCAGGTTGTAGGAAGAAGAACAGGAGTACTTGTGGCACCTTAGAGACTAACAAATTTATTAGAGCATAAGCTTTCGTGGGCTACAGCCCACTTCTTCGGATGCATATAGAGTAGAACATATATTGAGGAGCTATATATACACACATACAGAGAGCATGAACAGGTGGGAGTTGTCTTACCAACTCTGAGAGGCCAATTAAGTAAGAGAAAAAAACTTTTGAAGTGATAATCAAGATAGCCCAGTACAGACAGTTTGATAAGAAGTGTGAGAATACTTACAAGGGGAGATAGATTCAATGTTTGTAATGGCTCAGCCATTCCCAGTCCTTATTCAAGCCTAAGTTGATTGTATCTAGTTTGCATATCAATTCCAGCTCAGCAGTCTCTCGTTGGAGTCTGTTTTTGAAGTTTTTCTGTTGTAAGATAGCCACCCGCAGGTCTGTCATTGAATGGTCAGGAATCATAATACTCAAAAACCAGTGGGAGAACACTTTAACCTGTCTGGCCATTCAATGACAGACCTGCGGGCTAGTCACTGCAGCTCCCGGTGCCTCCATTTTCCCTTCTGTAAAATGGGCATAATGATACTGATTTCTCATGTAAAGTGCTTTGAGATCTACAGATGAAAAGCATTATATAAGAGCTAGGTATTATTATTATTATTTAAATTTATTTTATTTTATTCCTCTTGGCATGTCAGCAAAGCTGTGCTAGCCAGCACATTGGAGTAGTGCCGTCAAGTCTCCACCCATTCCCCATCTGTGCAAGAGGGATATTAGAAGACCTGTGAAGACTGCTTCTTCCCTGTTCTACAGCCAGCGAGCCCAAAGCAGTAAGGAAGCACCTTGCAGCTACTCACTCACCTGTGGCAGAGCCACTAGATGAATATCACTCTGGCTTTGCATTACATAAACCTCCTGCATGCCATTTAGGAATGGAAGCTCCAATACTTAAATAATTTAAAACTAGCCTGAACAAATTAATGCAGGAAAATTTGCTACTCTGACAATCTGGAGGATGGATAAGATATGAGCTACTAGATTGTCCATGGCTCAATCCTAGAGTTTGTAATTTGGTCATTTTTGTATTTATTGGCTTTTGAGAAACATGCGCAATATTCAGTGCTTCAGTCCTACAAAGAGATGTGCCGGAACACACTTCCATCCTGACAGAAGAGATTCCGGTAACTGACAGTACTAGAAGTACTGGGATGCCATTGCAGTTCCCCAACCAAGTGCCAGAATGGCATTCTGGAGTGTTCCAGCATGACTTGAGCTCTGATAATACGGATCATTACTAAATCAGACAAATGCCCTCAGGGAGATTTTTTTTGACAACATGGTGACTGGCTAGGAGATTATCCCAAAGTCAGTGCTCAAGGCATAGGAGGCAAAATGTGTGCCCAGAGTTACAAAGAAAGAAATGAATACATGTGTGTATCTGGGGCCTGTTGTACACTAAGGGGAAGATTTTTTTCCAAGGCACAAGTGTCAGTTAATTGCCTAACTCCCAAAGACCTTTAATGGGAATTCAAAGGTGCCAAACCACCATTTCGGCCTTGGAAAATCTCTCCCTTAAATGCACAGGTACTGCTTCAATGGGCACTATGCATACAGCACAAGAATGCCTAGCTTTTATATTCCATTTTTCCAAATCAGAGCACAAATAGTCCATATATATTAACATCTTTGTATAACTCAAAGGCAAGCGTGCACAAGAAGAAATATCTAACTGGATGGTAATATTTATATTTAATATGCCTCTGCTGCATAAATATATTTATTAATCGCACTCCATTGTTCTCTCCATTAGATACCCCACTAGATAAAAGGCACAGGTAGCATATCCCTTCATTTTTAAAATCCCACAGAAGCAGAAACAAACTGACCAGGTTTAAATGTATACCAAAGCATCACTTCTACATTTTACAGCATAGTACTTTGTGGGTTTGATCCAAAGCTCACTGAATTAAATGGAATGTCTCCCACTGACCTCATTGGGTTTTATGTCTGGCCCTGTATTATCCAATCAAAAGGGGGCTTATTAACACAAGCTGTGGCATAAGCCAGGAAGTAGTAGTAAGAAATTGTTTCCTTAAGAAATGAGTGTCTTCCTTTAGCCGCCAATCCTGCAAATGATTATTCATACAACTAACTAATAAATGTATCCAGAGTCTGGCGCTCAACATTCTAATTAAATATAACTGGCAAAAGCAATTTCTGTAGTGTAGACCAGGCCATGGGCATACAGTACAGTTAGGTCGACGTAAACTGCCTTATGTCGACCTAATTATGTCAGTGTCTATACTACAGCCTTGCTCTTGCCAATGTAAGTGCCCTAATACACCGACATAGTAACTCCACCTCCATGAGAGACGTAGGGCTTGTGTCGGTGTAGGTAGGGTGATGCTGTATCTGTGTAGACACTGTGCTGCCCCCGGGCTCCCAGTTCCCCGCTTTGAGCTGGGTTGCTGCCTAGGCTTCCTGCTGGGAGCCCAGCTGCCCCCAGGGCTCTCGGTTCCCCTCCAGGAGCCTGGCAGCTGCCTTGCAGGGAACGCCACACCCAGAGCCAGGGCTGCAGCCAGACTCCCAGCAGGGAACTCTGTGTCGAGCTGAGAGCCCGGGCTCTCAGCCCCTCACACTGCCCCTCTTAAGTCAGTGGAAGCGCTCCTGGTGACATCACTGACAGAAGGAGGGCGGTGCGGACATGAAAAACCACCGTAATTAATGTGGTGGCTGTAAGTTGACCTAAAATAGGTCAACTTAAGTTTGTAGTGTAGACATGCCCTTACGCTGGCTTATTTTTAGAAGCCAGGCTGTAGTGGAGACACTGACATAATTAGGTCAACCTAAGACAACTTACGTCGACCTAACTCTGCAGTGTAGATCAGGCCTTCGACTGTTCTGCTGTCTCAACACACTTACCTGGGAAACTTTTCAGTGTTTATCAGGTGTCAAAATTGTTCTTCAAATCGTTCACTTTAAATAACTTTTGCTTGATTTATTTAATTCCAAAATAATATTAGTTTTGCTTGTGAATTCCCCATTCTCTGAAAAAGCCCCAACAATCAGTCAAACAATGGGGGAATATAGTGCCCTAGCTTTAAATACTATTGCATCAACTATGATCTTACTTCTCTATGGCTTCAGGGGGTTAGATGAAATATAGATTAACTGAGAACTGCTGTCCTCATGGGGAGACCCACTCATAAAGATGAACTATAAATAAAAAGCAATCCCTTGGTCTTATCCAGAAATGTTTTTACTGGGAGATGGTTGAATAAAACATTATGCTTCTTCAGCAGGTAACAGCCTCTTACTACTCCCTGATGGATGCTCTTGAAAGCAAACTCTCAGCCTTTGCTTATTGTCAAAGGTGACCCCTTGATAGTCTGAATGCTTGATGCTGACAATCATGTCCAGCTGTATGTGTGTGCACTTTATATAATATATAAACACAGAGATGGAGCCAAACAAGTGAGGATGTATGTTTAGATTCAAATCCAACCTTTCCCAGTGTTGGGAGGGGGGGAGTGGTGTTCAGATCCCCAATTCTGGTTCACTCTAATCTCTAATGTCTCTGTTTACATAAACATACCTTGCACCAGATCTAAGGAAGGGGAAGTCTTGGGGAGGAAATTTCTGCAAGGGTTCCCTTGTGAAAATTCCCCCATAACGTCATAGTCCACAATATTGTCCCCTAGCGGAAAAAGCTGCAGGGCCCATCCCCAAACTGGACAGATCCCTAGGGCTCTACGGGGACCTACGGCTGTCCTCAAAGGAGGCCCTGTACTTCCACTTAAACTCTGGTCCCTGACGTTCCCCTGCCCAGGAAAGTGGCTCCATTGGGGCCATGTTAACAGGGATTCTCCTGGCCAACACTGCCCTTTGTTACATTCTCCCACCTACCAAATATTCCCAAATTACATTAGTCAGAGTGCAGGATAAGTGATATTTGGTCCTAGGCTACTGACAGTTTAGGATCCAGTATTTCATGAACTAGGAATGAGGGTTTACTTCCACTGAAAACCCAGGAATCTTTCCCAACCTTCCCAGTGGGACCGCAGCATTTGTGTCTAGCCCTGCTGGGTTGTGCAGTATCCAGTACTGGGCTTCATTATATTATTCTGTAGAATACATTTTTGGAGGTGCTTAATGTTTATGAGCTATACTTGTTCTCTGCCTCTGAAGTCTGTATGTTGGATCAATAGAAAACCAAGCACCCATAAACCACCCTAAATATTTTTTTAAGAAACTAACTAGTCTTCTGTAAAATATTTTCCAGAAGGAGAATAATACATGATGGCATGAGGCAACGAAAAGTTCTTATCCGAGCTCGTTTGGAATGATCTGCATAACTCACTAGGGGTTTCATTACCCAGGAGTAATGCAGCCAGGCACAAACTCATGCTAACAAAAAACTATAGCGCAGACAATACCATCTTATATTTACCAGAGTTTCTCTGGACAGGGAGTTTGACCCCCACCATTATGCCTCTTGAGAGTTGCTGACTCCCACCTGCAAGACGACAAATCGGATATGAAATCAGCAGGGGACCATGCTGTGGAAAGTAGCTATGACTGCTCCCCACTACAATCTCTCCTGTTCCAGGCCCTTTAGATCCGTGGAATCCCAACTCTATAGGGCTCTGGTGGAGAGGTTTCCAAGGGGTCCCAGGTAGGAGGAAATATGGCATGGGCCACCGGTTCTAGCTATTTTGCCCTCCCCCATATACTGCTGGAAGAGGAGGGGAGAACTTAATCTTTTATTCAGTGGCGGATTTAGAGTTAGTGAGGCCCTGTGCGCAGCTTCATTCCCTCCCACCCCCACCCCCCCGCGGGACCCAGCCAAGAAAAAGAACATTCTCTCTTATCTCCCTCCCCCATTTTTCATTCTTTTTTCTTCATCCTCCTCTTATATTATAAGTAATGGGAAGTAAATGAAAATAAAGTGAGGTACCTTGATTGGGGCAGGAGGGGCTGCAGGGATTGGGATCTGGGAGGGAGTTTCGGTGCTGGGTGCAGGCTCTGGGCTGGAGCAGGGGGTTAGGGTGTGGGAGGGCATGAGGGCTGCAGGCTCTGGGAGGAAGTTTGGGTGCAGGGTGTGGGCTCTGGGCTGGGGCAGGAGGTTGGGATGCAGGAGGGGGGCAGAGGGGTAGTGCTTACCTTGGGCAACATGACTCCCAACGCGGCTGGCACACACACCCCTCCGGCAGCAGCTCCTAGGCGGGGGAGACCAAGGGTCTCCGCATGCCACTGCCCTCAGGCGCTGACTGGTGCTCCCTCCACCACTATCCGGCCAATGGGAACTGCAGAGTCGGCACTCGGGGCGGGGCCGCAGGGACATGACAGTGGCCACTTCTGGGAGTGGTGCGGTGTGGAAGAAGGGAGACAGAGTGGGCAGGGAGCCGCCTTAGCGCTGCTCGCATGTCTCTGCGTGCCCCTTAGGGAAATGGGGGCAGCAGGTCTCTGCGCTGCAGTGCGCGGAGCCGCCTCCTCCCCAACAGAGGCGCACAGAGACCTCCCAGCACTCAGCTGCTTCCAGGAGTGCTGTGGGGCCAATGGCCACGGCATGCAGACAGCCTGCCTGCCTGAGCCCTGCTGCACCAACGGCAGGGACTCGGGGGCTGGTTGTCAGATGAGATTTGTCCTGCATTTTGTTTCATGGTAAATCCACTCCTGCTTTTATTACTAATACATCTGCTACATTCTATCTACACACACACACAAAGGATATTACAAGTTACTTTGCTTGACTTCCTTTTGCCCTCCAGCATAAAGAGATAAAATGGGCCAGGCTGGAAGGACATCCCAAAAGAGACTCTGGGCAGATTATGTGAACATGAGTGAGTGCATGGCTAATGGCAGCAGTACATAGCCTCTTCCTTCCAACAGACATCTTCTGGTGAATGACAACACCTGCAGTTCAGTGAAGGGAGATGGTGGGGCTCACATCCTACAGGGCTGAGGGCTCTAAAAGTATTAGATCGGTAGAGATCATTCTCATGTGCAGTAACCAATCCAGCAAGGCTCCTGTAGAGTATTCTGGGTCATACTCCTCAGTAAGACACTATGACAAACTTTGATCCCTATGTTTCACAAGCAAGTCTGGGTGTGGAAGGGTTGCGGATATCTTTTGGATGGTGTTACTCAAGAATCAGGGCTGAGCAAGCTGGTGCTTGGGGCGGCAGATTGTTCGAGGCTAGGGCGGCACGGACGCTTTTTTTTTTTTTTTGTTCCGCTCCGGCCGCCCTGTAGGGGGCGGCGGCGCAGAGGACCAGAGCGCCCTGCAGGGCAGTCCTCTTCCTTCCCTCCCCGCCGACCGGAGCGGAGCCCTCACGGCAGGCGGCAGGAGGCGGCGCAGCGGGAGGGGCTGCGTGGCAGCGCCCCTGCTGTAGCCCTGGTCGCCCCCTTCTCTCCCTCTCCCGCCCGCTCCCTCCCCCTCCCACCCCCAGCCGGTCCCCCTGTACCCGTGCTCCGGCCACGCCGCAGGTTTTTTTTTTTTTTCCACTTTGCCGTTCTGGCCGCCCCGTTTTTTTTTTTTTTTTTTTTTTTTTGCTTGGGGCGGCCAAAAAGCCAGAGCCGGCCCTGTCAAGAATGCACTTGTTCTATGAATAGTGAAACCAAAGCAGAGTGAGTGTTGGTTCCCGCAACCACTGTTCCCACTCCTCTGCAAATCTGACTTACATCTTTACCCCTTAGCCCCAACTAGCAATTTATTCCTTCACAACCTTTGTTGCTGTTTTTCCATGAGATTAAAAAAACAGAGCGAGGGGAGTGGGGCTCCTTCCACCACTATCCAGAGGGGGATTCTTCACTTTCCTTCGTCGGCCATCTCAGATTCTCCCTAGAAATACATGCTCCGTTGAACACTGAAACACATGTAGTGCATGCTGAGGTTTCTGTTTCACCACACGAAAGCAAAAAGGAGTCGCTGGTCGGCAAGCTGCAGTCTGCATTAGTGCACTGAGATTGACAGCAGCTAGTCACATTACAGCACATTTTTCAAGTTTATGTTTTGAAATGTTATGCTGACTGGCCAGAGCTCTCAATCTACTGTTGCCCCCGTGTGAACCAAGGTCCCCAAAGGAGGAAAACAGGAACAACAAAAGTAAAGGATGTAACTGGAAATGCTGGGACTTCATTTTTAAAACAAAGTTTCCCTAAACCTCATGGTTCAATATTCCTTGAGAATAAATTACAGCCACTAACAGTGGAATAACAGTTGAGCAATGGAGGGAACTTTGAGCCTGAAATGAGGGACTCTTTGCAGGTTAGTAACCATGCTCTCTGCGTGTACTGCATTGATGACATTATGATCATTATTCATTTATTATTTGCATTGTGGTCATGCCCAGGAGGCCTATCATGGAGCAAGATGCCCATGTGCTCGGTGCTGTACAAACACAGAACAACAAGATTGCTCCTTCCCCAATGAGATTACAAATTAAATAATCTAAGACTTTGATTTCACCTGCAGTCATGCAGTTTTTCCATGCACTGTATGATGCTGTGTACCAGGGAAAATATTAATGCATTTTTAGCTGTCTTTTAAGGCATTTTTGAGGCTGGAATTCTAGAGGAGAGGCAGACCCTACTAAATTCATGGCCATGAAAAACACATCACAGACCATAAAATCTGATCTCCCCCCATGAAATCTGGTCCTTTGTGTGCTTTTATCCTATACTATACAGATTTCACAGGGGGGACACCAGCATTTCTCAAATTGGGGGTTCGGACCAAAAAGGTAGTTGCAGGAGAGTCAAGGGTATTTTAGGGGGGGTTGTAGTATTGCCATCCTTATGTCTGCACTGCCTTCAGAGCCGGGCAGCTGGAGAGCAGCGGCTGTTGGCCTGGCGCCCATCTCTGAAGGCAGCGCCCCATTAGCAGCAGCGCAGAAGTAAGGGTGGCAGTACCATAGTAGGCCATCTTTACTTCTGTGCTGCTGCCGGCTCTCAAAGTGGGGCTCCCAGCCAGCAGCCACCGCTTTCCAGTTACCCAGCTGTGAAGGCAGCACTGCTGCCATCAGCAGCACAGAAGTAAGGGTAGCAGTACTGCAACAACCCCTATAATAACCTTGTGGACCCCCCCCCCCAACTCCTTTGTGGGTCAGGACTTCTACAATTACAACACTGTGAAATTTCAGATTTAAATAGCTGAAATCATGCAATTTACTATTTTTAAAATCCTATGATCATGAAATTGACCAAAATGGAACTGAATTTGGTAGGGTCCTAACCATATGATAAGCCAGCTCAATGCAAAACACCAGCAAGAGGGAGGCAGAATTGTAGTGGTTAGGGGATTTAGGAACCTCCAATATAATTCCCTGTTCTGCCACAAACCTCCTATGTGACCCTGGGCAAGTCACTCTAGGGTGAGCAGTGCTTAATGTGTGCCAGGGCTTGCCAGAGCTGAGCCCCGGCACCTCTAGGCTTGGCAATTCATAGCCCTGGCACCTCTGGGCTTGTTGCATCAGTTATGAATGTAAAACATTGCTTGAGCCCTGGCACCTCTTTCATTACAAATTAAGCACTGAGGGTGAGATTCACAAAGGTACTTAAGCATCCAACTCCTATTCAAAGTGATGGGAGTTAGATGCCTAAATACCGTTGTGAATCCCAACCTAGTCTCTCTGTGCTTCCATTCCCTATCTAACCAGGGTGTTGAGAGGATAAGAACATCAAAGAGTGTGAGGTGCTACAGTAATGGGGCCACCTAGGTACCTAAAAGATCTAGATAGATATACTCTGCACACTACCAGTAGTCCATGAACAACACTTTGAACATCTTTGCTATATATGATTCATGGCAATGCTAGAGCACTTTTGCAGGAAGCAGTGCCCAGAAGGAGATTTTTAGGAACCTCTTCTGATGACTAGGATGTGCCCCCAAATGTGAGTAATGGAATGGGTGTCTCATTAGCAAGGTACAGGTAGAAATAATTTAGTTCAAAGATAAAAAGCAAGTAACTGAGTCAGTAATGACAGTAGGCCACATAGTTAACAGAGAGAAAATATTAAATCACTCTAAGATCTGTTTGCCTAGGTTTTTCTAGGTTGGTAAGGCTGTTGAGGAGAATGGGGAGGTGGTGTTGGGAAATGCTGTTTGGAGTTGGAGGAGATATGGTTTGGTGAGTCCTCATAATGTATTGAATTTGCTTTTATACAATGCTGTAATGCACCTAGAATCTAGGATGGCTGACATAGATCAATAACAAGGAGGATCAGATATAGTGAAGGATCTTCATTTCCTGCCCTGTCATTTTCTGAACCATATTTCCACCTGCCCCACCCTTTTTCTCATTATTCACTTTCTTAGCACAACTGGGACAGTCTGAAATTTGCAAACTGTTTCTAGATTCTTTGCCTAGGCCTCCAACCTCTCAATTGTCCCTTATTTCAAAAGTTCTCTCTATTCCACAGGAGCCGACAATGCAGAGAGCTTCCATCGACATGAGTAAATCTTTCAAAGAGAAATATACGTCAAAGGTGCGTACGTGTGTATGTGTACGATTCAATGTGGGAATGAAGGGCAGTTGGGAAAGTCAAATGGAACATAAAATATGAATGATGGAGAGGAAGAATAAAGGAAGTGCAGAAGTGTTCATGGCATTTGTTCTACCTCTGCTCAGCCTGTTGAAGCAAAACACAGGCACGCTAGCCTGAATAAAAGCATCAGCCGCAAGGAACTCCTAACTTCTAATCCTGGTTCTGCTGCTCATTTGTACCATGGTTGTAGGCAAGTCAGTTAGCCTCTCTGTGAATCAGTTTCCCTTTTGGAAAAAGGCTGATGGTAATACTTACTTCACAAGGGCATCATACATATTACTGTAATTAATGAACATTTGTACGCTGCTTTGAAAAGCACATAAAACCCTACGGGTGAGATTCTCACCAGGTAAAAAAGGTTAGAGAGGCATAAAGAGGCCTGAAAACCCCTGTATCCAGACATGGGAGGATTCCCCCAGTGGAGGCACAGGAGTAGACAGTCATGAGGCTGCATTCCAAGGATCCCACCTCCATCCTCCCTTGCAAGGACTGGCATAGGTGGTGTTCAGGGGCTGATGGTGGAAGGGATGTGTCATAGGCGGAGCCACAGCACTATGGAGATTCCAGGCAGCTCTGTGGCCCGTAAGGTAGCCCCAGGGAGGCTCCAAGTGCTGTCCAGGTTACATTGGGGGCCTTTCCATCTCCCGGAACAGCTCCCTCTTCCTGGGTTGAGAGTTCTGTGCTTCACCTCTGAGAGCCTTTTGTGTGTGCTCACAGTAATCATTGTTTTTCTTTTTAAATATGGCTTAAATGCCACTTGTAATGTGGTTTGGATACATCAGCTGTTGTGAACTTTGCCTCTCCTTCTAGTTCAGCAAATAAGTCTTGAGCTTCTGGAACTGGATCCTGATCCTTCTCCAATCAGAAGATGATGCTGGATGCTACAAAGTCCAGGAAAATGTTACACTTCCACCATTTTTGGAAACACACAGTTCGGGCAGCATATTTCTTTGGTGTGTGTAAGGATGAAATTCCCTGCTTTTGAAATTCTAACTGGCTTTCTGGGGATTATTGCAAAACATAATGGTCAGGTACAAGTCTTCAGGGGAACATGCTATTCCAATTGCCTCTGAAAGAGACACAAAGGTAAACTCATTGTAGTATCTCTCCTTCTTTCCTAGAGGTCCTTCCTATTACAGCCAAGGAGGCAGAAATTGACCTAAACAAAAAGATTCTTGTTTTGGCCAAAGTAATGCAATAGATTCTTTCTCCATTGTAAAACCACATAGTAGAGGAAAGAGTTTGACTTTATTTTTCTAGAAAAATAGAGTTGTCAGCAGAAGATGATTGTTTATGATGGGGGGTACAGGTAGTAACATCTAATAGCTTACAGGCAAACATGCTGCTTGAATTAGATGAACATCAATAAGACATAGTGATGATGAAAAGCAAGGCTAGAAGTTCTTTTGGGTGCCAGACTGCCAGAATGTGACAACACAGTTCTAGAATTGTCCTCCATGTTATCAAAAATCCAACCAGTCCTGGAAGCTATTCTTTGGTGGACAAATAAGGTTTAAGATTTGTGCAGATATTTCTTCAGTCAAAAAGAAGAGGCATCCTATTCCCTTATTGGACAACAACTTGCAAGTGCATGCTTTACCAAACCTACTTATCCTGCCAATGAATGGACATATGTTGCAGATGTTATTTTTGGTGGTCATCATGTAGCCCATGACACGGTCTTGTTAAAGGCATAAACCATATACAAATTGTACACAGTATCCATATGTTATCTCCATGCTCATCCTCTACTTCAGTCTTAACAAAGTATATTTCCATGACTGCACCCACACTCCAATTTCCCCCTGGAATTTAATGGAGCATTTCCCCTAATGCTACTAAGTCTCACTAAGGAGGTACATTTTTAAACCAACTCAGATTTACGCTGATTTATGCTTTAGGTTGTAAAGTGGCACTGGGCACATCTGTATTTTATGCCCACATACTACTTGTATTTTATTTTGGGACTGAGTCCCTGCCAAGTGTCATAATTCTTGAACCAGAAGAAAAGACATCTTCAGGTTAAAGTGTCATCCTACCCATCAATCACATTCCAGCATATAGCCACAGCTTGCAAGTTAGTCAGCAGCACAATGAATAATTCCAGCCCAGAACTTTTCTAAAAGTTCCTTCTGTGATTATGTCTAGGACTAATCTATAGTGGAGACTTTTGTTTTTTTAAGTCTTCATTTCTTGACTATACAGGAATGAAACACAGACGTGCAGTAACTGGATAACAAGAACTGTGGAGCTGAGCATACAGACACCACATACAAGCAACACCCACTGATGTCAATGGGAATTGGGTGTACTTAGCACTTGCAAAATTACAACCTGTGCGATATGAAAGTTTAGGAGGGCTCATTGTCAAGTGCTCAGCACACAAAACTGGGGCCCAACTTCAAAAAGAGCTCCGTGCTCTTTCAGGCGCCTAAATACAGAACATATTTTCAAAAGTATTTAGATTGTAAGCTCTTTGGGGCAGGGACAGTATGTTTGTACAATGCCTAGCACAAGGAGGTCCTGGTACATGCCTAGGGCTCCACAATACAAACCATAATAATAACCAGCACTAGGCAGCTGAAATTGTGACACTAACAGCCAGATTTTCACAAGAGCTCAGCATCCACCATTGGGGCAGGTTTTTAAAAGTGCTTAACTCCCACCTCGTCACCAAAACCTGCCCCTGATGGTGGATGCTGAGCTCTTGTGAAAATCTGGACCCAAACTAGTCTATAATGTCCTTCCTGCTCCCTGAGCCCTACTGTTCCCCTCTCTCACACTTAGACCTTTATCTTAAAAGTGAATTTACTGCTCCTCAATGATGGCGCATTGACAGACCCAGAGAATGAGGGGGAATCCATTCCTGACTCACTGAATTCAGTGGCAAAATCCCTGGGCAGGATTTCATCCTACGTATTTGATTGATTCATGGAATAGGCAAAGCATGGTTAGAGGCAGTTCATACTTCCTCCTACCTATCTCATATGTCTTTGCATGTTCTTGGAAGGACCACCTCTGTGTTCCTTTCCAAAAGCAGCCCCGGCCAGTTAGCAGCTAGAGATAAATTAAGGTCTTCCAGTTTCCCTTGACCTCTCCTCCACTGGACCCAGATGGGCCTACCCGGGATAGAGGGCTCAGTAACAGCAGCTGGGAGGAGGCTTCACAGCCTCCTGGTAAAATCAACTCTGAAATTTGGAGTCTGGATATATTTTCCCCATGTTTGTTGTGTTACCATTGGGGATTGGGTTTCCCTTCATCTTGCCCCTCTCCTACCACCTCCACCTTTAGCTACCCAGCCTCACTCTCAATATTCTTTCCCCTTTCTGACTCCTTCCTCTGTTTTTCTCTTTTACTTCAAGATTCCTTTCCCCTCTCCCACTTCAATCCCAAGTGATCCCCGCCCTTTTGCCCACAAAACCACTCTCCTCCTATAATGATGATCTTGTAGCATATACAGATAAATGAAGGGGCAGAGGTGTGGAATCTTTAATGTAGACAGCTTTTCTCCTAGCTTTTTATTCAGGTGTTTGAGTTAAATAGAGGTTAAACAAAAAAGAGGTTTTCAAATAATCTGAGTAAAACCATTTTTTCCTCCCAGTTAAATCAGTTTTCATGTGTCTGATGTCTCTTATGTCAAAGTCCAACCAGTTCCCCAGCCATCTGTAGTTACCCAGAAATACAGAGTAGACACAATAGAATTTCTAACATAAAATACGAGCCAAATTCTCCCCTATTACACACACTGTGTGATTGTTGTCTTTATACAGCATAAAGAAGCAAAACATTTTACCCTATTTTTTTTCACCTTTGCAGGTCACCAGTTAAGGCTCACACCCTTTGAGATAAAATATGCTAAATAAAAATAAGTTTGTTAATCTTCATTTATCCACACCAGTCAAATTTAATTGTTCACTAAAACTGCCTGGTTACCTTGTCTGTAGCCATTCAGCTATTTCTATCCTTTACCCTTACTCAAACACACAACTATGTCTGATAACAAATGGCTGCTCTTTCATGCCTCTTGGCTAATTGTTCAACGACAAGGGTGTGAGCAGCTCTGGCACTCAAAGGATGTGTGAAAGGCCACTTCTGAACAGCCCAGGGACACGGAATCAATGACATTTATATATCATGTGTCATTTCCATGCTTTGCCACAGTAAGTATAGTAAATTGCCAGTTCCAGACAGAAAAGTAACTCTAAAAATAACATTCTGGCCCTCCACATTTATTCTCTCTCAGTGACTCCACATCAGACTCGCTTGGTTTATGGGTCCAAAGAGGCTTTTTTTGTGACTGCCACTCTGCAAACTCATCCTGCAGTCCTATTCTTTCCCCGTACAGGATGGAAGTCAATGACATTTACCTGAATTCTACACTGGGGAGAAGAGGGCTATTGGGATTTGTGTGGGCTTGATATCAGAACTTACAGTTCAAAGGGCAGTATATAGAACCTGCCCCTGCTCTATCCACATATACAATGTGCATTTATATAGATAGGTTTCTTCCACAACCTTATGACTCTATTAACAAAAAAGCTTAACGTTTCCCTTGGATTTTTCTTTTGTTCTTGTCCCCTTTCTCATCTTTAGTCTTTTCAGTTTTTGTTCTGTCTATGGGTAACTTCTCTTTCCCAACTCTAAATTTTTGTACCATTTGTTTGCTCCCCCTGTCTTCATCTCTAACTTCCTTCTCATTCTCTCTCCTCTTGATTCCTTCTTCCTCCTTTCTTCCTAGCTCTCCTCTATCCTGGCTTCTTTATCTCCCCCCCCCCCCGACCACTCACTCCATTTGGCTGACTCCTATATAGCCTAGTTGGGAGCACTTTTCATGAATGCTGATTATCCTAGTTGGAGCAATACTGCAGCAGGTGAATAGATCTTCCTTTACTAGAATCATGACTTTCAGCTGGTTGTGGGATGTCTTTTCCACCTCTGGCTGAACAGCTGATCAACAAGCATCAGGAGCAGGCACTTACTCTGATGGGAATGATCTAAGCTCTGAGGAGGGAGATCAAAATACAAGCCCCCACGGTCTGCTGACTTGTCAAGGATTCCTGAGAGGAAGCTAGACCAGGTACAGCCCCACCTTGGATCAGAAAATGAAACGGTGTTCTTTCTGCCTCATTTATCATTAGCTTTTGCATTCAGGACTTAGCTGGCAATTTTATAGATTCTATATTGCTGTAGGCACCATCAATCGTGCTCTTCCATAACTGGGTTAGCTCTATAGTCTCAGTGAAGGGAGCAGATGTGACTCTACGGCACACGGGGAGCAGATATAGTCAGGAAGGAGGGGCTAACTATCACCATACTTTGATGACAGAAAACGTTTTAATTGTTTTGTTGCTTCCTCACGTGCCGAGCTTGTCGTGTCAAATGCTCTTCCAGCAGTGCCCTACATACCGCGTGTGCCACAGCAAGTCATTGAGATTTCAGTGGAGCTTCCCAACACCGTAAGAAAATGGCAGCAGCAGAGAAGCTGAAGTGGGGAATGAGCAGTGAAAGAGTTACTTTTTGACAAGTGGAAAGAACTCTTGTCAAAATAAGGGCACTTCAAGGGTGCAGTGCTCTCTAGTTTGAGCCTCTTTATTTATAATCTTGACACAGGTGTTGGCTCACTTCACAGAGACCGCACATACATTCATTATACATATAGTTAAAATATCTTGGACCAGATACTCATTTGGTGTACATTGGTATAACTCCATTAAAGTCAATGGAGAGATGGCAGATTACATCAGCTGAGAATCTGGCCCAGAATTTCCTAATACAAATGCTTTGCATTCCTTATTTTAAGGCAAAAAAAAAAAAAAAAAAAAAAAAGAGCTCTAGAATAAACATATATGAATGGCTGTGGGCCTAATTTGTGAGATCGGAGCATTTTCATTTCTCGGTATTGTTTTTAGGGTAGCTCAACTTCACGTTGCAATCGTCTCACCTGAACTGCTCTAATAAATTTGTTAGTCTCTAAGGTGCCACAAGTACTCCTGTTCTTTTTGCGGATACAGACTAACACGGCTGCTACTGTGAAACCCATCATAACAAAGTGATCAGAGAAGAAGCAGCACCTGGAAATGTACCGTGCATCATTCCTGCCCATTCACAACAACTGGCTTCCTAAAACTTTCAAAAATCAGAACATAATTTTGTATAAAAGACTCCTACCTTTCCAACATATTGATAATCAGAGCCTGTGTATTCCTCCAAGAGAAAGAACTGATTCCACATCCAGCTCCTTTTGGAACGAGTAAACTCCTTCCTGTTATTTCCAGACAGTTCCAAAACCTTTTCCTTTTCCGGAAAGCCCCTAGTCCTTTTGGATAATGGAGATGAAAAACTTTGGTGAGGCTGACCAACCCAGAACAGCAGCCAGAAGCAATGGTAAGTTATCATCATGACAGCACAAACAGGTCTACGCAGTGATTTCTTTCTTGGCCTCAAAGCAATCTACTTTACTGCACAGAATCCAGGTTCATTCCTTCTTCCTTTTTTAATGTTCTTTGCAGTCTCAAAGGATCTCTGGAAGGAAAAATGACAACATATCAAGCATTTGCAGAGGTACTTAACATTCAGAGCTAGAGCAAATAAGCCAAAAAGGTAGATCGGTAATTGTAATTGCTGAAAAGCTCTAAGCTGCTTTCAGTTCTAAAATGCTGCAAGTGGTCCTTCAAATAAACCAAATGTAATATCTGAGCTGAGTAGGAGGAAGCCGCTCTGCTACTTATTTTCTCTCTTTCTTCCATTACTTAAAAATACTAGTTTGGGGTTATTGTCTTGATGAGCTGACGTGGGTTACTTCACTGTCTCTTTCATGTCTGGATTTCAGGATTCAGCTGATTTTGGTGGTCTTGGTCAGATCACACAGCATGTGAGATGTACTGGTTACATCACAAAATATACTACTGGAAGGGGTACAGAAACCGTGGTGATGGATGTGTTTGAAGAACCTGATTAGGATAGAATTACTATATTAGAGGTGAAATCCCGGTCACATTAAAGTCAATGGGAGCCATTCACTTCAGTTGTGCCAGATTTCACCCCAGGGCGCCAGACCAGGTGAAAAGGTTAGTTGGATAAGTTGGCACAGTTGTCAATCTCTCCTGAGTACTAGACATGTGTGAAACTCAGTGATTTTGCTTTTCAGGGCATTTGCTGAATATTTTGATTTACCAGGTATTTAATTGCCTAAGTTTCATTTTGAGTTTTAGGTCCAAACTAGAGCTAGTTAAATAGTTAAATACCTATATCTATCTATGAATAAAAGCATGGAGATGGTTCACTATGATTGTGGTATTATCCTTGTTATTCCTTAGTTGGCCACCCACTGAGTAGTTGTGAAAATTATCACAAACCCTACAAAGTTCATGAATTTCAGCATGAATAAATACGTGTTCCCCAAAAATGTGTTCCACAAGTTTGTTATTTGCAATTTGCCTTTTTTATTTTTTTAAAAGTTTCAGACCATCCAATCCGGGAGCAGAAATGATATTGTGTGACATGAGTAATGAACAGGGAACATTTAGGAATACTGAACACAAATGAGAAAGACCTTTCCTACAAAATGTTTTTTGTAGTGCCTAATTTGCCTAGTTCGAGCCCAAACAAATCCTGAACAAAATGTGGATGAAATGGCTGAGTTTCACAAAGAAACTGCAATAATTTATTTTGTTCAGTCTCAATACAAAACCACAAATCATTCTGAGTTTGCTTAAAATTCAGTGTATCATCTCTCAAAATGTTTGCAAAGAAAGGTTTTTATGATGATGGTTCAATATTGTATCAAAATCTAAAACAAGGAGAGAATAAGGATTTGGGGTTTTGTTGTAAATATTTCACAAAGCTCTATTCAGGAAATGACATCTATTAAGGATCAGATGCTGCCCTGAATTGAAGTCTCTTTGCTTCCAAAAATGTAAGTCAGGCAGAATTTGGTCCTTGAGATGCAGTAACTGAGTTGGATGGGAAACCATGCACTATGTTTGGTGTTAGCCACTGTTTTCAGTCTGTCACTATTCTATAAACTTCACAAAATAACCCCAAACCTCTTACATTTCTTTTTGATTAAACCCTTTTCTATATATATATATATATATATAAATAAAATACCATTTAGCTATTTTAGAGGAATATCTGGTAATGGAGCAAGCCTGTTTAAAATAATGCCCTTTTACTGCTCTGCAAGGTAACATACAATAAATAGTTAACCTGTGAAAAGTCTGTGTTGTGCTAAGACATTTTTAACAGGAGGAATGAAAAGGGAATGTTTGATACTGAGACGCAGTGTCTAGTCCCCTCTTGATGCATAGGGGATTTTTGCATTTAACTCTCATTAACATTCATTAGACAAACAGGAACACTTCAGCCCTGCTGTCCATGGGAATTGTCTACTTAGGCCTGGGCTGAATTTGCCCCATCAATCACAGATGTAGCAATCAGAAAACATACCTGCTGAACATATGTACCCTCTCTCCAATTGCAAAGAGAGATGTCCCACTGATTGGAGGAATAGACAGTGAGAAAGAGAAATAATCATGTGTCTTAAGTTCTGGAATGTAAGGCATTTGAATGTATAATGGTAAGTGCAATACTAATATAAATACCGAGGCAGGAAGCTAGGCAGACAGACAGAGACTGAAACTGGTATAACTTATACCTTCTTCCAGTCCGCACAATGTGTATGTTACACCACCTTAAATGCCCTCTAGACTCACTTTAGATATATCTATGCTGCCGCTGAAGGTGTGATTGCAGCTCAGGTACCTTTAATCTACCTAGAATGGCTAAAATAGCAGAGAAGACATGGCAGCACGGGCTTCAGTGCATACTAAGATTGCAAGTATGTTCCCAGCATTCTGGGTGGGCCTGTATAGCCTGTGCTTAAGCCTTGGCCACCACAGTGTCACTCCTATTTTTAGGTGCACTAGCTAGATTAAAGCTGGTGTTAGTATGCCTACCTGAGCTATAATCACCCCATTGACTGCAGTGCAGATATACCCTAAGACTCCCCCTACTCACCACTGTTCCAATGTACACTCCTACTCATGCACGACCTCTGAGTTTGGTCCATTTCTCCGGTGTGGTATGAGATAGAATATTCCATCTCCCACGGCATTTGCAATTCTCATTTTCTGGTCAGGAGTCTTCCTGGCAGCAAGCTTTAGAGTGCGATTGCAAATTCCACAGGTGAGTTAATTAGTACCGTGGCTGTTTGCAGCTCTGGCAAGCATGCTTGTCATGATATTTGCTCCGAGTGCAGATGTAAAATGACTGATGATAAGTTAGATCTGGCTGTGTGCACATGGGTCCCCTTAGTGGGGAGGAAGGGTCTGAGATATGGAGCACAGCATATGAGTAAACCTATTATTTAGCCATTAGTGCAGTCTGGATGTGCCACTGGGGCACAGGATAGTGGAAATCATCATTTTGTCAGGCATCCCCATCATTCTTTTCATTACCCCTGTGGACAAATCCTGCAGAGGGGCATTATCTCCATGCTCCTGTACATAACACTTCCTCAGCAGTGCTGGCAGGGGCAGAACAACATGGACAGGGCTCACACCAGCCATTTAAAGGAACAGTCCTCGGTCAATTGCCAGGAAACAATTATTCCTGAGGGGGAGTTTTCTGCACTTGAAGCCAGTTATATTTCACAGCTGTGATGTCATGGGAGAGGTTTTATAGCAGCTCTTGGTGAAATATAGCTTGTGAGGATGATATCACAGCTGTGAAATACAGCTTTTTATTTTTCCCAGCTGAGATGTGCCAGAAATGCTGCAGTAAGGGTATGATCCTGAAAGGATCTATCTAGCTATCTATACTTTGTATATCTCAGCCCCTATTGACTTCTGTATTAGTGGCAAGTACTCAGCAGTACCTTTAGAATCAGGCCTCACACGTGGAATCTATTTAAGTAACTTAAATCCAGAGGCTTTTTGCCCTAGAGAAGCTATAGTTTCAGATTTATCAGGTGCTAGTGCTCTCTTACAGACCAGGTCATAGTGATGTAACTCGCTAAGTAACTGAAGTAAGATGTGATCATTCTCTGTTCTCTATGCTGCACTTTTAAATACAGATGAGTATCAATGCTGGTGGTTGTGAGGCAGCTGACATTTTGTCTTTCAGTTCCAATGCAGAATGTTCCAGTCACTGTATTCTGACTTTCTTTTCCTCATGAGATTTTATAGTTATACTTACTTTTGTTTATTGTTTCTTTAATCCAAAAATCAGTCATTCAAGCAGAAAAATATTTTGCTTTGTGGGTGTTGTAAGAAAATATAAGTCACATGATCCTTTCTCTGTTTTCCTTATTTTTTTTTCAAAATAATACAAAAACAGACAACAAAACAATAAGCAAGACATTTAAAGTGACCCTTTCTCAACCTCCAGCTGATCAGGTGTTTGGGAACTCAGTGTATTAATTAGCTAAAATATTAGTGCAGAACTATCTGATATGACTATCTGAAACAACTGGATTTGCTCTGTGAGAACAAATGTATAGTAAGTGAAGCTGGGATTTTCATAGGTGCCTTAAAGGAGGTAGGTGCCTAAACCCTGAAAATCCAGAAATCTAAAAATTGGTGGGAGCACTCTCATGAATGCAGTGTCACTGCACATGGAGTACAGTCTTCAGAGAGACTACGCACACACTTAAAGTTAAGCACATGCGTAACATGTAGGATCGAAACCTTAGACAATTACTTAATTGCTAAAAATGCCAACTTAATTAAAAAAAAGAGACTAAGTCTCTAAGGTGCCACAAGTACTCCTGTTCTTTTTGCGGATACAGACTAACACGGCTGCTACTCTGAAACTTAATTCAAAATTACCTCTCCCTAATGATATTCATAAACAATCTTTTAATTTACACGCATACCAATACATCAACTGTGAAACCTTACATATATAGATAATGTCTTTAAACTACCTATGCTATAGATCAGGGGTCAGCAACCTTTCAGAAGTGGTGTGCCGAGTCTTCATTTATTCATTCTAATTTAAGGTTTTGCGTGCCAGTAATACATTTTAATGTTTTTAGAAGGCCTCTCTGTCTAAGTCTATAATATATAACTAAACTATTGTTGTATGTAAAGTAAATAAGGTTTTTAAAATGTTTAAGAATCTTCATTTAAAATTAAACTAAAATGCAGAGCCCCCCGGACCGGTGGCCAGGACCCGGGCAGTGTGAGTGCCACTGAAAATCAGCTCATGTGGCGCCTTCGGCACGCGTGCCATAGGTTGCCTACCCCTGCTATAGATATATGCACATATTTACATACTTCCTAGGAAGTATTTAATTAATGGAGCCATCACCTAATGAAAGAAAGTATATGCACCGGAGTCACTGGCATTCATCATGGATAGCTGGCATGGGAATGGATTCCTCAGCTCAGACTTTCAGTGGCTGGTTCTGAAGATAACAAGTTCAGCTTGTTTCAGCAGGTTTCATCTCAGGTGGTATTTACAGCTGTGTTAAAGGAGATTGAAACATGGAGTGGAGTTCTCACCAGACCAGTCTGGTGCTCCTCCCATCTCCCCTTTGCTTTAACCACAGCTGACTGAGTGGTCGCCCTTAAACAGGACTTCGGAAGGAGTAGGCTTTATGAGTTCCTTATTCATTTTTTCCACACCATTCAGATGTCTGTAAAATCATGAATGGTCTGGAGAAAGTGAGTAAGGAAGTGTTATTTACCCCTTCACATAACACAAGAATCAGAGGTCACCTGATGAAATTAGTAGACAGTAGGTTTAAAACAACCATGAGGAAATACTTCTTTATACAGTGCATAATCTGTGGAAATTGTTGCGAGGGGCCCAAAGTGTAATGATTCAATAAAGAAACTGGTAAATTCATGGAGGATAGAGGAATCAATGGCTATTAGGCAAGATTGTCAGGATGCAAACCCATGCTCTGGGTGTCCCTAAACCAGGGGTTCTCACAACAAATTTTTGGTGGCCTCAGAGTGCAGCCACCAACTCTTGCTAGTGACCACTCTGACAATTTTTCCTAAAATACCTAATTACATTTGTTTTTCCTAAACAAGTAGCACATATATTGTTCAAATCATTGTAATTTCTTTATGTAGGATTGTGGGTTTTTTTTGCAAACTTAAAAATAAAGTACAGTTGTCTCTATTCTTTACTGGACCAAAACAGAATAGAAACACAAATAAGGTGCTTCGCATGTTCTTGTCTTTTGTTTTTGCTTCTTTCACTTTTTGGTTGCTCTCTCTTTAGTAGATTTGCTAACTAGTAAGTCTGCTGCTGTGAAAAGTGATATTTGTATGTTTGTTAATATCTCTTTTCACAGAAGCCGACTTGCTAGCTAGTGGGGAGGCAATGAAAAGCTATATTAACAAACATACAAATATCACTTTTCACAGTAGATTTACTCAATCCCGGCAAGCTGAGGGACAAATTAAACCATAGATGGGGAGGTGGGTAGGGAGGCAGCAAGGGCCAGGGGCAAGGGGGGTGGGCGGGTGGCGAGCCCTGGGCCGGAACCCGAAATCCAAAGCCCTGCAGCCAGGGAGCCTGCCACTGCACAGCCAAAGCCCGGGCCATAGGACACAGTGGGGGCCAAGGACAATGTGGGGTAGGGTGAGCCTGGAGCTGGAGCCCAAAGCCCCATGGCTGGAGCCTGATACCCGCTACCATGTGGCCAGAGCCTGCCGCCCATCACCCAGGGCAGAAGCTGGAAGCCTGAGGTGGGAAACTCAAACTGGATTGCCTGCTCCTCCAGCATTTGTGGCTCCAGAGTTGGAACACGGCCCAACCTCTGCTGGCGGCCCTGGGGAGGGGCTGCTTCCCCCCCCCACATCACTGCCTAGTAGGCTGTGGCCGCAAGAAAAGCCCCTGGTGGCTGCATGTGGACACGGTGGCTGCATTTGAGAAATGCTGCCCTAAACCTACAACTGCTAGAAGCTGGGACTGGACAAAAGGGGATGGATCACTCGATAATTGCCCTGTTTTGTTCATTTCCTTTGAAGCATCTGGCACCAGTTACTGTCAGAAGACAGGATACTGGGCTAGATGGACCATCAGTCTGACTCAGTATGGCTATTCTTTTGAGCTGTTCAGTGTTACCGCATCCCAGGTCCTTTTAGCTTGGCCATTAATCCTTCCATATCCCAAGCTCCCATGATTCTCACTCTCTCTCTCTCAGATACTTTGGCTTGATGATGATTTGGCTTTGAAATTCAGGAAGCAATGCCCTGGTGTTTTGGACTTGCAAGTAATATTTTGGTGTTTGCTTCTCTGTTACTTCCCCCAATGGCATCTCCTTCATGGTCCCTTGACAAATTGACATTGGGCCCAGTTTGGAGACATTTGATACAGGCCAATAGGAATCTAGATATGGCTATTTCCCAGAAAAACACAGAATCTCCCAGATTAGCAGGACAGGTCAGCACTTCTAAGTGTGTCAGCAACCATCAGCATTCTAAAGCTTCTGGAGCCAGATGTGACCCCCCTCTTTAGACGCTTGCTGACCTCGCCATTCGTGACCACATATTCATATAGATTGTGCATATGTGTGTGTGTATGTTCGCGTGCACGCAAACACACACATACACAACTGGTCACAAGTCTGGGTCCAACACAGCAAACATGTCCATTATGAGTCTGTACCTAAGCAATTTTAATAGAGACTCTTGCAGCAGTTTCACTTCCGCATTTCACATGACAGCTTATTCCCCTCTAACCGCTTCTTCACTGTCCCAAAACTGGGTCCAAGCCATACACATTAAATCTATGATACACATTCATTAATCCCTATTAATGATTAATGTTATTCATATTCCCAGCAATTGGTGAACCCCAATTGTTCTCATAGTAGAAAAGCAAATGGGTAGAACGCTTGGCATGCTGCCGTGGAGTGTAAGTTGGGGAGCAGTACACAGGGCATTGATATAAATGTGCTGTTGGAGTACTGTAGAGTGGGTTTGAATCCACCCTTGAATTAATAGTTTTTCTTTTTTAGATTTTGTTTTTTGAGTGAAACAAATGGAAACATATCCCCGTTATTTCAATCAGCAGGGCCATTGCTCAGCCTTTGTTAGGAAAAAAATGCTGGCATTCTGCTCTGGCTGTTTAATTCAAGAAGTAAATGCTCCGTATATGTGTCTGTGTGCAGGTCTGTCTGACCCCACCATCCCTGTTGCAAGAATGAGGCAAATCGCCCCCATGCATCAATGACAGCTGCATCACCTGGAGAAGACAGCAACCTGCCATCCACTGCCCTCCCGCTGGGTTCTACCAGGGCAACTTTAATTTATATCTGAGACCTCATAGGAGATGCACAGTAGGATACTGCACTGGGGATAACCTGAATTAGCACATCTACTAGGTGCCCTGGCCATGCCCCTTTTCTAGCCAATACCAATTTGCGGAGCAGGGGTTCTGGGTATTTAGCAAAACTGGGTCATTTGGGTGAGGAAAATCCACCACATTCCTGGGTTACACCAGCAGAAGGTGATGTAATCAAAGTTTGAATATAACGTATGCTATTTATATATCTTGATAAATCTTGTGGGGCACATCCTTAGCTGGTATAAACTGATGTAGGATGATTTATACCAGTTGAGGATTTGGTCCTATACTTGCTCAGATGTATAAGTCCAGTTCTTATAAGGCCATAAGAAAGGGACAGTGCCCTTCAGTGATCAGAGCCCTAACCAGTTCAGGACGCACAAATATATAGAAAACCACTTAGAAGTTGCACATGCACACAATTACCTATTTCTACTAAAACCAACTTCAGATACAAAGAAAAGGCCTCAACAGAACTACTCCTTTATGAGAGAGAAAGGGGTGAAGCAGCAATCACTGAAGCAAAAGGGAGGTATTGCAGCTCTTCTGAGAAAATGGAGGTCTCCAAATATGTGATTTTCATGTGTATTAAAGAATTCTTTGATAGGTAGTTTGGGTAATGGCTAAATTTCAGTTGTTCAGGTGCTCTTGCAGACTTGTCCATAAAGGACTTGGACTTAAATGGCAGTGGTTGAGTTTTAGCCCACTTTAGAACTTATGAGCTGTTAGATCTGAAAGGCGCCACCTGATAATGTTCTTGTGTGAATTAGCTTTTACAGCTCTGAAACCCAAATGCCTTTTCCTTTCATTCTCTATCCTTTGTAAATAACAACCACAAATAAGGAAAGCATCATTTTCTTTTAGAGAACAGATATCTTGTTGAAAGTTTAATCTTTGCAATGTTCACCTATGTTATGAGACCTTGGTAATACAAATCCCTATGATGTAGTGTCAGGTTTATTCCAGATACACACTGAAATCATGACACAGGACAGGGCTAAGAGAGAATGAAAACCCAAAAGTGATAGGTGCATTGTCAAGACCTTGAACACACAATGTCATTGCAGCCATCAATGGTTGTCTTTCAAAGGAATTTTTTTACTCAGTTCACTCAGCAGGAAGAAGGTACAGAACTGCTATGAAAATAAATCAATGCACCAGAACAACAACAGCCCCATATCCTTCCTCAGGATCTGCTAGCCTGGATTTCCTGACCCGAGGAGAAGTCCTGTTGACTTAACGCTAGTGATCCTGAACACATGCTAGAGCTCCTCTAGGCCTAATGCGAAAACACACGTAAAAAAAAAAAAACAGTGAGAAAAATAAAAACAAGTTTCCTTGGTAATTGTTGGGGTGGGAGGGTGGGGAGACAATCACATGACCAGGAAATCTTTGGATATGAGAACATGAAGTGGTTCATAAGTGGATCAAATGGTGATGGTGCTCTTAAAATATTTTCAACATTCCAATTGGCTTTTAAATAATGTTATTATTCATAATATTTTATTTTGTTTCTAAAGATCCCATTGTGTGAGGCATGGTACATACACATCATGATACACAGTGTCTGCCCTGAGAAGCCTACAATCTAAGTAGACAAGATAGACAGAGGAAATGTTATTCCCATTGTACAAAAGGGAAACTGAGGCAGAGTCATTAAGTGACTTGCCCAAGGTCAAACAAGAATGTCTGAGGCAGAAAAGGGATTTGAACCTGAGTCACCACCCACTACTTTAATCATAAAGCAATTGTTGTTCCTAAGAAACAGTGTGCCATCCAAGACATAATATTTGTGTTTAGTCAATGCAATTCTACTTGACTGCATGTGCTAGGCAAGATTCTGTCTGCATACTGGAGGGCAGTGTTGTAGGGTCCCCAGGAGGAGTTAATGAGATGCTTGGATATGCAGACCAGAGCAGTAGCTCCACCACCTTATGGGGAGTATAGTGTGCTAATTCATTCTGTATACCGGTCAGTGAAGGGGGGCGGGGGCACAGACTATGGCACTTCCCAACTATCACCTGATCCCATCCTGCTTCCTGTCAGAGAGTTAGCTCTGCATAGCTTTAGCAGGAAGAAGGAGCTGGATTTACCAAAGGATTTTTGCCAAACCCTGTGCAGCAGAGCCAAACTCTTGTGCAATCCATGTCACACCATTGTGCCCTTGCACCAGGAACTACCAGAATCTGTCCTACTAATGTTAGCAGTGTTGTCTGATGCAATGTTTCCTAAATGCATCATAAACTAAAATAGAGACTGTTATGTGACTAATATGTAAAAAAGAGGAATCCTTTAAATAACATTAGCCTGTCCTTTGATAGAGAGTAGGCTAAAAGAGTATAGGAATCAACTATGTTGAATGGAAAAACAAATCAGTAGTACTTATAGAACTGGATATATCTAGTGCGTGTGTCTTTTATCTTCAATCAATACCGCTAGTCAGACAGCAGCAGATGTGGGTGAAATAAGGTCTGGCTTTCAATTTGCAAAAGTTTTGCAGCAGGATGAAAAAAAGATCCTTGAAATGATATGAATGCTGCAGAAAAACAAACAAACCCATGCTGCATTTCATGAAAATTTGCAGCTTTGTCATCACTGTGTGAATAGTACACCCATTTTCAGACATGCAATAAACAACCACAGTACTTACATATCTCTTTTAGAGAGTTGACTTTTTCTCTCTCATTTCTTTGACAATATAGTGCAAAATCATTGAGTTGGCTTTAAAGAAGCAGGAGGTCCAGCCTGCCTCAGGACCTCTGGATACCTTGTGCTTCTATGTGATCTCTGGTGTCCTATGCCCCCCCAGCAACAGGTCCTGGCTAAGATTTCCAAAAGTGACAAGTGATTTTGTGTGCCTCAATTTTTAGGTGATGGACTTAGCCACCATAAAGGGACTTGATATTTGGAGAGTGCTCAGCTCCAATCTTCTGAAAATCAGGCCCTTTAAGGTCTTTCAAATTGGGGACCGAATGATTGAAACACCCCAAATCACGAGTCACTTTTGGAAATTTTGGCCTTTTGCAGATTCTCTGCTGAGCATTTCCAGCAGGACCAAGGAGACCTATAGGCAGCAGGTCTCCTCCATGTGCAAACTGGTCTTACAGTTGTTTCAACTGTTCCTTCTGAAGCAGCCTCAACATGTTAATGAAAACAAAGGCTAGAGCATCAGGTACATGTCTGACCAATAGAACACTAGGACAGAAGACAAGGTTCTTATTTCCATAGGAAGAAGAGATTTTCCTATCAAAGCCTAACTACTTTGACTCCAGTAGATATCTGGTTCACCAACATACAGACAAAAAAGTAGTTAAAAGTAACTTCTTTGATAAGAATATAGCAGCTGTAGTCCTTGAATGGCCATTTTGTATTTATCATCTTATGTTTGCATCCTTCTCTTTGCCAACTGGTAAGTACTCATTGTGTTTTTCTTTTCTTATTGTTAAGGGGAAATGGTACATTCTCTTAGTGATGTTTATTGAGCACAATAGGCAGAGGGAGCATGAGTCATCAAATTGGTGAAGAACAAGGATAGTCCTTCACGTTGGCTCAGTGCCTGATATGGCTTTCACTTTGTGGAGTCACTTACATCAGTGAAAATGGATTTAGAATGCTATCAAGTCAGATTACACCACCTACACCAGGAGTAGCATTTTGCACACACATTATTGAGGTGTAGGTGACCATACAATAGCACACAAGGAAAAATTAGGAAGGCCTCTTGAAAATTTAGCTCCATTGCAAATATAGTATTAAAAATTATAAGACCTACATTAGCAGTACTTCATTTATTAGTTCAAACACTCTTTATGAGATCAGGGCCTTATTTCTCTGACACCAGCACTAACTGGCTGTATTAGAAGGCTGTGGTTTTTGAGAAAGTCTCCTTACATTGCTCTAACAATGATATAGCTCCATGGAATGACCCCTAATGTAGACCAGCTGCTTCTGTTTTCTCTTTTTAACCACCATGTCCTGTAACCCAGCACAAGGTAGGGCTAGATCCCAGGGGGGTAAAAACACCTGTGGGTAATCTTCACTGGTGTGCCCACAATGGTGAGTGCAAATGAACCTGCAGCAGGGTTACAGATGGTGTGAAAGTTTCCTAAAAACCTCAGTGTAGGCAGCTCTAAATAGCAAATAGTAAGTGGGGATGAGCCAGGCACATTGTTCATAGAGATTGACTACATACAATCCAGTTCAACCAAGTGTGTTCTAGGGGTCTAAACACAGCAATTAAAGCCAGGAAGTATTAAGCTCTAGTGGAAGTTTACATTATAATTCTCTTGGAAACTTTGGTCAAGTTACTTAACCCTGCTGTGTCAGTTTCTAAATCCGTTGATAATGACTTACCTGCCTACTGGAAGTGTTGTGAAGAGTGATTGATTAATGTTTCTGAAGCTCTTTAAAGGTAAGTGTGAAGTATTATTTAATGTAATACTTGTATATTTGCTTTCCAAAGTACTTATTACTTTATCTTTTTAGGTATTTATTTCATATTTGTTAAAGTTTGGAAATCTACAGAAGAATAAGAACAACATTACTCCTTGGCAAATAACCTTTTGAGGTGAAATAAGCAGCATTATTAAATGCTAGTACATTTAGAAATACTGAGAAAATCTAATACAATGTGTGGTTTCTCTCTTTCTCTGTGTGGGTGGCTTTGTGTAGTTATACACATATAGACAAAAACATAGGAAAGGTTACTTGACCTAGGTAATTAATTCTGTATGCTTGTATCTGTAATCAGATAGTGGTTCTCTACCGGGGGGGGGTGTATCCCTGGGTGTACACAGAGGTCTTTTGAGGGTACATCAACTCATCTAGAAACTTGCCTCGTTTTACAACAGGCTACATAAAAAGCACTAGCAAAGTCAGTACAAACTAAGATTTCATACAGGAAAACATGAGAAAGTAAGCAATGTTTCAGTAATAGCGTGCTGTGACACTTTTTTGTATTTTTATGTCTGATTTTTGTAAGCAAGTAGCTTTTAAGTGAGGTGAAACTTGGGCGGTACACAAGACAAATCCGACACTGGAAAGGGGTACAGTAGACAGGCTGAGAACCACTGAGATTAGGCAGAGGATCGTGCCCTTTGAAGCCCAATGGAAAGTTCTTATTTGCTTTGATGCAGGACCAGGCCCTCGTTAACAGTTTGATTCTTCTTGGGACCAGGGTGGACTATCAGCTTCACGTTCCCTGTGTGGCAGCCCCCAGCAAGTTATCAATTGCCAGGCAGGTCAGGTGTTCCTCCTCCCACTGCCATGTGCTGCTCCTGGGAGCCTCCTACTTGCTGTGTAGGTGTGTGTGGGGGGAGAAGAGGGGTGCTGATATCAGGATATCCCGCTCTCCCGCTCCTGTACCTCAGCTCCACAGAGCAAGGGGGTGGGGGCACAACAGGGTTCAGGACAGAGGGAGCTTGCTGGCAGCGCTGCTATCTCAACTTGCTGATCTACTTAAAAAGGCAGTGTACTTAGAGTGAGGTCAGCGTACTTAAAGGGGCAATGTGTAAGAGAGAGAGAGACACACACACAGACACAGTGTGTGTCTCACTCTCACTCTCACTCTCTCTCACACACACACACACTGTGTGTCTCTGTCTCACACACGTATGCACCCCCCCCGGCACTTTGGAAAGTGGAGGGAATGGTGCACTCCACTGGGATAGCGTGGGTTCATCATCACATTCATTTTTGCAGGGAATATTTGCAGCAACTGCCATGTATCTATTGTGTCTCCTCCCTCCATTTGTGCTGCCTTGTAGAGTGTGCAACTACATTAACAATGTGTTAACCTTGAGGGCTCAGCTGAGTGCTAGTTCATCATTTAGCAGCAAGGCATTCCCTGGGAAATATCCTACTCTGTTCCACCCTCTGACTCCACCACTCAACCAAACTTCACAATCATCATTGCTGTATACGGTATTAACTTGTTTGTTTAAAACTTATACTGTGTGTGTGTGTGTATATATAAAATATAGTCTTTTGTCTAGCTAAAAAAAGGACTCCTGGTTGTTTTTCTAATATTACAGACATTATGCTAGATTCTGATCTCAGTTTTACTAGGCTGTAATCAGAATATTATTTGTTTTGTTTTCAGTAGCATCTGCAATATGTTTGGTGTGTACGCTCATTTGCAAATTTGGGGGCAGAGCAAAGAGAGAATAACTTCAGTGGAATTACTATGGATTTTTTCCTTGTGTAATTGAGACCAGAATCCAGCCCTGCCTCTTTAAATCTAATACACCAGACTCCCTGCTGAATGTTCTTGATGGGAAAAATTGAGTAGTATGGCAACTTTCTTAATGCTAAATAACTATGTGCACATCACATGCAGCAAACTGGGGATTAGGCACTTCCAAGACAAGCTCTACTCTTATGTTTCAGACATCTGAAGAAGCTTATCGTAAGTCCTCAAAGTACGTGATGCAAGTGGTTGCTCTCTGCTCAGGACTTAGAGGCACATTAGTCCATGTAAACTACCAAAGACTGGGAAATTGGCCTTCTTAGCTCAAGGGAGGGATGTTTTTGATTCTGAATTAATTCAGTAAAATAGACAGGGTGGCCAAGCAAGATCAAAGAAATTGCTGAAGCAGTTTGGAGGCCCAGAATAAAAGAAATTCTATTCCTGCATAACTGCACTCCAGTAAACAGAGCTTTTTATTCTTAAAGAACAACGACATTAATCTGGATGAGGAGGACTTTCTTCTGGATTAAGAAACTCTTTAGTGTAAAGGGTGTTCTGCTATAATGCACCAGTTTATAAAGTTGTCACTTGCAAAGCAAATCCTTAATCAAAGGGGAAACTAACTCATAATGTCATTTAATCCTACAAATAGTTTGCCATTAGAATCACAGGTGTAGCTAGCTCTCTAGAACAGTAACTCCATAAAAGCAATATAACTTGACCTACAAAGGTGTGTTTAATGGAATTCCATGCAGCTGCTCTTTTTCCCCCATAAAAGGGAAAACGCTGATCTGTCATTTTTCCCCCATTGTGACAGACTAACCTGTCTATCTTTAAAAATTCCAAATCTCTTTAATTGCATGAGCCAAACTGAAATTTCTGAGTTTCTCTTGAATGCTATTCACTCACACTAGAGTTCGTGTGAGAAATCCTGGCCTCACTGAAATCAATAAGAGTTTTGTCATTGACTTCGATGGAGCACAGACTTCACCACTAGTATTTTTATCGGGTATTGCTGCTTCTAGTAGCTTCCATTCTTTCCCCAGCATCAGAACTTAATATTTTTTCCCACATAGTAATTTTTTCCCTGTATTCGTAGAGGCAGACCAGTTAATAAAGAGATTTCCTAGAGAAAATGTGTAAGCCTTGTCAATTTGTTACTAATCTCTTACTGCATATATTTGCAATAAATTGGGGTTTGGGGGGAGTCTTAAAGGGTAAGGTCTAGCATGAAGCATAACAGAATTTGTTCTACTTAAAGTTAGAGAATGTAACACAATGAAGAGATTTCCCTTTGTGCTCAATGAGCAATTTATCAAGGAAATCTTTTATTAAGACTGTTTGGTGAGTGGGATGAAAAGGAGACAGCTAACTGACATGTACTCTTTCTAAAACAGTGGGATTTTTTGGGGGGGGGGGGGGAGAACTAGAACAATAAACAGACTGACAATTCAAGTTCAGAAATTTGGAAGATGTTCTTTGAGAGATTGTGACCAGATTAATTTCTGCCTCTTTCTATGCCAAGCTGTGAGTTCAATTCTGGGGTGTTTTTGTAGTCCAAGGTAACTGCACTGCAGCAGCAAACCCTGAAGGACGGGTGATCTATATATATATATATATATATATATATATATATATATATATATATATATATAATATTAAGTTCCGATGCAGGGGAAAGAATGGAAGCTACTAGAAGCAGCAATACCCGATAAAAATACTAGTGGTGAAGTCTGTGCTCCATCAAAGTCAATGACAAAACTCTTATTGACTTATATATATATATATATTTTTAATTGCCAAAATTTCAGTGAAATATTTTCATGGGGGGGATAATTGTGCTTTCTTTCCACACAACACTGCCCAGTGGGAATTATGGCTGAGTCAGCAAGAATGTCTCGTCGAGCTAGCCGTGTGTGCATGTTGCAGAAGCAGCTCCATCACCGATTGTCATGGGTGCAGCATAAACTCCTCAGACCTGACCAGCTTGCCAGCTGGGACACAGCCACATCCTGCTCCTCATCCCTTCCTAGTGGGTAGCCTTGGCAGCGGTACTAGTAAGGCGCAGAGCCTGAGTCCCAGTCTCTAACCAGCGGGGTGGTGAGACTCCTGGTGCCTCCTTTCTACCCCCTCATGCAGATGTACAGAGTCAGGCATAATTTGGACCATTGTGTTTGTGTTTTTTTTTTTTTTTTTTTTTCTGGATGACTTAAAGCTGCACTTGAAATCACTGTTTCACTCTCCCAGGGAAGAATAAATCTCATGGGGGTAGGATAAATATTTTCAGATTTATTTATTTTTAATAAAAAAGGTCTCTAACTGCTATCTGTAAATCTTACGCTAGCCGTAAACCTTTTATTTATAGGATTGATCTCCCCTTCCCACCCACCCCCACCAAACTGCACTAAACCTTAATGAAAAAATCTTTTAGAAAAAGATTGTAACTAATAAATAGTTGCAGGCACATTACTCTTTGCTATTGTTTCCCTTTCTTTGTTGGTGACTTTCTAGCGGACGATTGATTGGATCAGAGTTATCAGGCTTTATGGTCACATAATTAGACATGGGCTATATGCAGATTTCTCTAATTCAACAATACAAGGTGGCATAAAAGAAACATTCAGATTCAATGACTGCTGTAGATGTGCTCAGTAAAGGAAGAGATGTCACTACACAAATAACCTTTGCTAAGCTGCAGCGTGCGGGCGAAATCCTGCAATGTTTGCTTCACTGCCACAGTTTTCATTCTCTCTGCTGGTTGTGAATGAACACAAATTAAGGAGAAGATCCTGCTTCAAGATAATAGACCTCTACTGTACAAATATCTTAAAAGCGTAGTTAGCCTTAGGAATAAAGGACTGCTGCCTCTTTAAAAGTGTGTCTCTGTCTGATGAGAATCACAATAAAATGGTTTTGGATTTCTTTTAAAGCCTCAGATCCTGGAGACAAGTGATTATGTGACAATCTCAGCTTTCATTCAAGAAATAAAAAAGCCACTTTCTAGCTCACTGATCGCAGGGGAAAGCTTGAAAGTGTGACCTGAGGACATTCGAAAGTTTCAAAAAACAGAAGGCAATTAAAGAATTCAAAATGTCTTAAAAAATTCTCATGACTTTTAAAGCAAGTCTCATGATTTTTGGGGCCTGATGTTTTTGGGGGTGGTCCACACTATGTTTATGTGCGGGACTTCAGAGGAATTGATAAAAATGGAAGGGCAGAAGGAAGGAGCTGTGTGATGGACCATAATACGGGTGAGAAAGTTAGGAAAATTCAGCTGACCTCTAGAAGAACAATAGAAAAGAATATTTGCTAACTACCTACCCAAAAGGAGCAAAGGCAATTAAAGGGGGACACATGACAGATAGAGAAGAGTTACTATCATTCCTTCTGAGTTGAGAAAATAGCTTCCTAGAGAGATTGGTTTGCTTAACACTAGGATTCAAGAGTCCACTTTATTGTCACTCTGAAACTGCTCAGATGAAAAGGTTAAAGTGAATTGCTGGCACTGCAGTTGTGGGGGTTTTTTTTTGTTTTGTTTTTTAATTTATGACAACCTTCCCTTGCTCATGTGCACACAAACTCTCCGGTCCACCAGACACCTTCAGTCCAATGCTGGCTCCCTTATTTTTTCCTTTGCCCCTGTGATTACCATAGGTTTTGTTCCATCTGATCTTCTCCTTTCTGCTGCTCTACCCTCAGTCCTGTTCTCACTCTCACAAACCGCCCTCAATCCCAGGCTGTCTTCCGGATCTCTACACTGACTCCTCTCACCAACCATCTCCTCGACTCTGTGCTGTTTAAGGAGTCCCTCCTACTCCTTATTCTAAACCCAAGGAACGTTGTTGTGGTTCAAATGCTTAGGAGCTGGGCAGAATTTGAGGATCCATTCCAGACCTTTGCACCTGTTTATTTCTCTGAAAATGACAATTTTATGGAGGCCCTGCATGCCACAGAGCTCTGGCAAATGAGGTCACTGCAAGGAGTTTACATCCTTTAGATAAGTACTCTGGTGAAGTTTTGACATCCTTTGAAAAATCACCTTGGCAAGATCCATTTTAAATTGCTGCAAAAAGAAATGGACTTTCCACTACAGGTTTTGAGCTTGTTTTAATGCGCCTTTAAAGTAACAGTATTTTGGCTCCATGCCAACCATACTGAGGACAAATGGAACAGAATCTCTCTTGCCATATTAAACATTACACACTGGATTAAGGATAATTAAACAATGTTTGTTTTTTAAAGGGACATTTATGTCAAGAGCTTTTTCTACAGCTTTTGTGTTTGTCATACCATATAATTTCAGTAATAGTCTCTTAAAGGCAATGAAATATTTTGCAGTTTTGGCCCTGATCCTGCGGCTACTGAAATCAAATGGATTTTTCACCATTGACTTTGTTAGGAGCATGATTGGGCTCTTGAACAATTTTCACTTAACAATTATTCATTTTCCCCTTCCTACTTCTTCCTCCCACCTTTTATTTCTTATGGTGCACACACCACCTTGGCACTGGGTTGCAACAAATTCTCACCACTAGCTGAAATGGATGCAGCTTCATTTAAATCAATGGATTTGCATCTGCTGACACTATGTAGGTAAATCTAGCTCCTTTTTTCTCCCAAGCATAATTGATAATACAATTTGGCAGAGGTCTGGGAACAAGTTTTAGTAGTTAGTTTTCAACTCATCCTATCAAGAGCGAATACAGCAGGAAAAAAAAGTTATTGCATTAACTTGGCTAATTTGCATGGTTACTGCATGTCTTAATATGTTGATGACTGAGGGTAATAATACCTAGCTCTTATATAGCACTTTTCATCAGTAGGAAGTCAGTACAATTTTCCCCATTTTACCAGTGGGAAAACTGAGGCACGTGGAAGGAAGTGACTGGCCCAAGGTGACCGAGGCTAGGAGCGGAGAAGAGAGGCGTAGAATTGAAAAGTGATGCTTAAAGACTTGTATCAGCTGGTGCAACAAGTCTTGAGAGGGTCTGATTCAGGGTCTGAATTTGCTGACTTTGAACCATTGCCATCACAGGCCACATTGAACTCACCAAATAGCACTGACATCTACTACTGGAAGCTCCTGCACGCTTTTACTCCATGCAAAGTGTGTGTGTGAGAAACTAACATTTTCTGCACCTCTGCTCCCTGTTTTGCTCTTCTGCATCTCTTCGGGTGTGTGTGTGGGGGAAGAACCTCTGGTTCCTAGACTATCTTGCTTCCTCCTGGAGAGGGGGGAGATGTTCCTCATCTTTCTCTGCTAGATTATACTTCCTCTCAGGGAACATCAGTGACTTGTCTATACTTACGCGCTGGTTCGGCGGCAGGCAATCGAACTTCAGGGTTTGATTTATCGCGTCTTGTCTGGACGCGATAAATCAAACCCAGAAGTGCTCCCCGTCGACTCTGGTAATCCTGCTCAGCGTGAGGAGTACGCGGAGTCGACGGGGGAGCCTGCCTGCCGCGTCTGGACCGTGGTAAGTTCAAACTAAGGTACGTCGACTTCAGCTGAAGCTGAATTCACCTTGCCAAGGTGATTTTTCAAAGGATGTCAAAACTTCACCAGAGTACTTATCTAAAGGATGTAAACTCCTTGCAGTGACCTCATTTGCAACTCATGGGGGGTTAGTGTAGACCAGGCCTAAGACGTTCTCTTTTGTTCACTGTTGTCACTATTTATTATTTGTACTGCAGTAGCCCCAGTCATGGAATAGGACCCTGTTGTGCTCGGAGATGTACAAATACATCATAAAAAAACTAAGGGGCTTCATTGCATCTTGTGTTGCTAGGTATCAAGTTAACATTTTCATTTCTAATATATATTTCTTCTCTAATTTGGCTCTGCTTATCCAGCAGATTAGTTCTGTTTAAGGCTACAGCTACATTGCATGCCTTTTGTAGTAGCATGTAGGGTATGTCTATCTACGTTCAGCAGTGCAAAGCAAAGTCTTTCCTGCTGCAGAGAGAGGCTCCTGCTGCAGGGTGCTGCCAGCCAGAAGAAGGGGGCTCCTGGAGTCCTTTTCCTGACATGGATCCAGGCTGCTACTCCCACTCCTCTCTGCTTCCCCCCCCCCCCCAAACAGTTGATGGAGTGTGAATGGAGTTTTGGTTCCTCACCACTAGTGCACTAGCCAGCAAAACTGAACCAGCACAGAGGGGGAAGTAAGTTGTCCTAGGAAAAGAGCTGGTGTATCTTACATCCCTCATGCAGCATGCGGATCCAACTATCTGAGAATCTCTGTTCCTGTTCATGATTACCAGGTGTGGATTGTACAGTGCCAATCTAGCCCTTAATGTCTAATAATAAAATAAAAAGTCCAATTACTGCTAGATGATGGGTCCCATTAGAGGTTAATGGAGCAGTCTGATAAACAAGATGCGGCATTCTATATTCTCATTGACAAATGACCACTTTATCAAACATGTACATTTCCCCAATTTCTTTGTATAATCTTTTATCTGTAGTGTGTTGATTTGTACATCTAATCTGCCATCTCTTTGAAGATAGCAAATCAGAAAGAATGAGCCCTGTTAGTTTAAAGAAAAGACCTCCTGTTGTCTTACAACCATGTCTCTTGCTTCAGTCACACAGAAACCAATGAAATAGGGACGGAGCTAATCACAATGCCAAAGATGTGTGGAGCCCAGGGGATTCCGCACCCTCTCAGTATATAACATGTACACTAGGGAGACTTGAAAATGAATGTGTTTGATGGCACAGCACTCTGTCTGCTCATCATTAAAATTTCATGGTTACCTTCTATGTGAATATATCCCCTTCTACCTGAGGAGTTAAGAGCACTGAGTGAGGCCTTTCAGCTAGGTATTCTCCCCATTTTAAAGATGGGGAAACAGCGGTACAGAGGGTCAGATTTACAAGGTATAAAAGTGCCTAAAGATGCCTGGGAGCTAGGTGTTTCCTTAATTTACAAAAAAAGAAGCTTGTTAAATTGTGCCTTGTTTTTAATCTTTTGACCCTGCAAATCCTCCAAACGGATTGCCTGCAATCCATAGCTGTACACAGCAAGAGCAAGGGAACAAAACAGATGCAATAGGACTGAGTGATGCTGGCTTGTTATTTGCATGCACACTCTTCTACTAGTATTTTCAGAGGTGTCTAAGGTGCTGATTTAACAAAGCACTTAAGCACCTACTTAACCTGAAATAGATGAGTAGTCCTGCTGGTGTCAATGGGTATGCCTAAATTTAAGCACATGCTTGAGTGCATTGCTGAACCGAAGTCTCCGTTGGTACAAATCTCTCTTCTCTGAAGATCATAACAGAGGAGAATCTACTCCTCATCCAATGAATGAGTGAGGAGATGACATGACACTGGTGGAAAGAATTTTGTTTGTTTTCCTCCCCTTTCCCCCCCCCCCCCCGCCCACACATACAAGCAGTGGGGATTGCAAGTGATTAGCAATCTTATCTCTCACTCCTTGAAATGAATGGCCACATTTTTAAAATGAGTTTATTTTATGTATGGCCAAATACCCATTCTGCATTTTATTCAGATACTGAAGACTGTGAATGAGGATTGCTGTTTATCCTGAAAATTGCAGGATGGCCCTCATTTTTGGTTTAGGTGCCCCCAAATAAATCACTCCAGTAAATGATTTTACAGTACAAAATATCAGTTGCTCAGATTTATCTCTGATCATCTACACTTGTGATGTTTGGGAGGGAATATGTAGGCAGCAAATCCTAGTCCCTCTTGAAAGAACCCTTTCCTCCCCTCCATAAATCCAATTGTCCTGCAATATGGCTTAAAAGAAGAAGCAGCTCCATCACAACTAGTGGTGTGAAACTTGGCTGGATTGAGTCCCAGGATTTTGTGGGAATTTTCCCTTACGTCATGTGGGTTTTGCCTTGACCTTCTGGTTTGAACCAAGTCAAAAACTTTGAAACGATGCAGTTTAAGCAAACTGTCTTTCAGACAACCAAAGTTATAATTGTTCATAAAGGTATGCAGATAAACTATTTCAGAACTGAGGACACTGAACATACAGATTTGATAAGGTGTTATTTTTAACCAAAAAAGAAAAACAGAATAAGCTATGCTGTTTACAACACTGATTCCATCCTCACTCCAGGTTTTTAGAAACCATCTGGAGCAAGGCAATGGCAGTAACAGAGGGCAGTGTTGCTAGACTGTAATGTGAGTTACATCAGGACCTCTTCCTAGATGCAGGTGTTGGGCAGCAAACCTGAAATTAAATCCCACTGTGATGTTCTTTTTCTTATTCCATGGAAACAAATGGAATGGCAGCTCGCAGCTGACTCCCTCTCCAAGTGTGGTCTATGACAGTAATCTTGGAAACAAGTCTGTGAGCAGAGCTCTCCTGTTCCTGTTCTGAAGGGCTCTAGCAGATTAAAAACAGTGGGCTGGAGAGTGAGCAGTTGCTGAGTATTTAATGGCCCTAGAACTGGGAGATTGCATGTTGTGATGAACATTGCCACCGTTCGTGACCTTGCCTGGCACATGCAGTGCTGATTATACCAAAGAATCAAGCAGATGTGAAGGAAAATTGAGCTTCATCCCCTCCCAGCTATCACAACTCCTTTTTGGTAAGTGGAGGATTATGATACTTTAGGGGAATAATGTACATATCTGTGTGTGGCTGCAGTAATGATGGATTTTTTTTTTCTTCAGCTGAAGAAACCATGATTGATGCAGCTGGCTGCAACCTCTAAAGAACACTGAGGTTAATTGGAGCCAAAGGCACAGCAGTCATTGAGTAGTATTATTTTGTGGTACACTCATGTTCTGTCATTAATTTTCCTATTTGTTTGACTTGCAAAAACATAAACCAGCTAGAAGAAAAAAAGCAAAGGGGTCAATTATGCCTCTTATGAGACAGAGCTGCACTGCAGATGGAGAGGAGCTGCATTGGCCAAGTGCTTGGAGGCAATATGCTTTTTAAAGGCAAGACTCCTCCAGGAGAACTAGGGGAAGCATGCTGTGCAGTGGCATTTGCTGCATGTCAGCTTGTTGCAGTGAGCTGTCCCTGCAATGCTTTCCTCTGTTCTCGCTGGTGTGTGGGAGATTCAGCCCTAGTCCCCCACTGACACACTCAGGACATTATTGCTTATTTCTATTACAGCAGTGATCAGCCTGAGTCAGGGTTTGGGCCTCATTGTGCTGGGCATTGTACATAAATAACATGGAAATAGGTGAATCTGTGGTCCATCTAATCCTGTGTCCTGTCTGTGACAGTGGCTAGCATCAATGATTTAGAGCAGTGGCTCTCAACCTTATTTGATCAGGTGCCCCTTCTGTGTGTCTGTAGTTGTTTACAGCCCTTTCCCCTCACAAGTAACATATATTGCTACCCAGCTCTGAAGGCAGAGTGGAGAGCGGTGGCTGCTGGCCAGGCCCGAGCTCCGAAGACAGCACCGCAGCAGCGCAGAATTCAGAAAGGCAATATGAAAAGTGATATTTGTCAATATCCTGGGCTGTGTCCCGGGGAGGGATTTGGGGATGGGGTTGGTGAACCTGGTTGGCAGGGCTCACATTGTCCCTTTTTTCCCTGCCTCCTGGGTGTGTACAGTCCTTATGCATGAGCCCCAGCCACAAGGGGCTGACAGCCAGAGCTCTTAACATTTATTTAAAAAAAAAAAAAAAAGAAGAGAAGGCACACAGCTCATGCCTTCCTTACTACATTCCCAGACCTCGAGGCCTGCCCCATAATGTGAGAACTGCTGATTTAGAAGAAGAGCCAAGAAACCCCTCTCCTCTATCCAGGGGCGGCTCCTGGCACCAACGCACCAAGCACGTGCCTGGGGCAGCCTGCCGGTCGCCGTGAGGGCAGCAGTCAGGCTGCCTTTGGCGGCATGTTGCGGGAGGTCCGCTGGTCCCACTGTTTCAGCGGCAATTCGGCAGCGGGTACGCCGAAGGCGCGGGACCAGCGGATCTCCTGCAGACATGCCGCCGAATCCGAAGGCCGCCTGACTGCCATGCTTGTGGCGGCAAAATACATAGAGCCGCCCCAGCCTCTATCTCCATGTAGGTTTCATCCTAACCATAACAGAAATGGGCTTGAAGCATGAGGTTTGATATCCCTTCCAATGTTTCTTTTTCTAATATTCCCTATTACATCTGATTATATTTGCTATCCATGTACATGTCCAATCCCTCTTTGAATTTTGCTAAGTTCATGGTCTCGGCGACATCCTGCAGCAATGGGTTCCATAGTCTTTACAGGTTGTATGGAAAAACTACATCCTCTTTATCAGTTCTGATAAACCTTCAAAGCTGCATTATCCGGTTCTGTGATGCGGGAGCAATGCAAAGCTGCCATAACACAAGGCTTTGTAGGTAGATCAACAACAATGAAATTGAATAAGGCTGAGTATTGACAGATCATATATATCTGGAGGGTGTTTTGTATATGCTTTTTCATTCGGTTAAAAGGAATAACTGATTTTTTTTTTTTTATTCATTAGGTGTGGATAAGAAAGGCAGGTTTTCATGTAGCTGATGAATATCCAAGAACAAACTAAATTTGGATAACGAGGTGTTGGATGAGAGAGAGTTCAACTGTCTATTTATCCTGTCTTTACAGGATTATCATTTAACTTGTCCCATCTCCTTGTCTACCCATTTGATGATGGCAGGGGGTGGGGTGGAGCGAAGGAGAAATATTTTTCTCACTCATTAAAAATAATTATGCACACCAGGAGAAATGGCAAAAAAAAGTTACATGGCTGCATTATTGTGTGTGTACTGCACATCAGAGTTATTACATTAGCTTTCTTGAAGATTTCTCTAAACCTTTGTGATCATTTTATTCTGTACATAAAAAGATACATCAAGATCGCTCTCAGGTGTTATGACTGCCACAAACAGCCATCCGCACCTTTGATTTTTGTTTTTTGGCATATTTGTATTGAAATATGTATTTCACAGCACCAATAAGTCTTTCTTTCAGCTCAATCTACAGATAGAATCTATAAATACATAGGAAAATGAGTGATTATTTAGACTTTTCCAGCAACTTTGAAAACAATGAATTGTGTATCTTTTTGGGTTCATTTTTTTCAAAAGGGAAGGATCCAATCACTCATCCACTCAGAAAATTTGACACCCTGCCACCCAGCCCACTATCTGCATGGGAGATTAACAGGGTGATCAATAACTTGTCACTGTCATTCCAGATAAGTAGGAAAAGATGGGGGGGGGGGGTAAATAAAATTCTGAGTATTTCGGAATGTACTTCACATTCACAGTTTTACATATTCATTAAAAGACATTGCAGTGACTGACAGAAATGCAACATTTTCCCCATGGGCCTGGAAAGCCAATCAATGTATTAAATTACTGAATGGTGATTTAATGAAAGTGTAATAGAAGAATAGAAATAACAGGGGCCCATTTTGAAACATCATGTTTTTTAGATCCTTATTTTTAGGCAATAAGAGATGCCATCTATCTGTCCATCATTTGGAGTAGTGGAGTCAATATACAACATAGTATATATCCCCTATGTGTGTGGGGGGGGCGGAAGGGGGATCCATTCCGCTTATTTTAATTGTATAAAATTCCCAAGGATTTCAATGGCCATTTTCTTTTAACAAAGTAAGCATGCTGTCATGAAATAAACACTATGGGATGCTGATGCATTCAGAGCAGTGGCTGAAGAGCAGGGGACACAGCCTGTGGAGGATGGACTGGGTGCAAAAGTGGCTGAGCCATTTTAATGGACCCCGGTTCATGGATCTGTCTCTCACAGCCAGATCAAAACTTAGAGTAGCCTCAAGGCAGCTGTGGTACATGAGGGTAAAAGGACACTTTTATACCATGCCTTCATCTCCCTGCATTGACTGCAGAGAAGGAGAGCGGTGTAAGAACTGCCACGATGACTCTCTGCCACCTGACAATTTATGGACAGGTGGAAGTGCCTAAAGGCTGGGTACTGGCGGTAGAGGGCAGGGAGGGAAGGAAGAGGTACTGAAATGGTGCCATGCTAATCTAACAAGGGCAGGACTTGTCCCTGTAAGCAGAATAACAATAGCAAAATTAGTGAAATAAGGCTGAAGTGTGGTTAGATAACACGTATACGACTGGTGGTTTGGTACATACTTTTTCACTTATTTAAAATGATCTGCTACTTATTCCGGATCAATTATGGTTACTTAGCAATGAAATGATATGACCCAAATGGTTTATTCTGTTGTGTACCAAGCCAGTGAACGAAAAGGTGTAAAGTGAACTGCTTGGTAGGAAAAGATGGGCAAAATAGCAGCACTGTTACCTTGCCCGTGGGCATAATGTAGTGAGAACAGTCCAGGGCCTCAGCTGCATTCTGGCCATGTGCAGCACTAAGAAAGCAGGAAGGGCCAAAGGAAAAGGTGTGGCTAGAGGAAAACTGGCTATGCTCTGTGCTTCAATGCATGTTTCAGAATAGAGTGCTCTGTAATGAGGCTAACAGAGCATTAACTGAAGCAGCCAGAGGCAACTTAAGAGAGAGCACCACTTTGTTGGATGTGTTTGAAAGAGTGATGCTGGAATGCTTGGAGCAAGAGTAGGTGCTATCAACATTTGCCCTTGTGACGCCTTGTGCTTGCTGCCTGCATGAAGCTTTCTTTTCACCAGAGAGTCCTTATATGCTGGTCTTTCTCTGCATCCTATACGTGGTACTGACATTTGTGGCCTCTGGTCAGGGACCTTCATGCCCTCAGCCAGGGTGATAAGGCATCTGATACACGTGTGTAGCAGGTTCTGTGTCACCACAGCTGCTGTTGTGTACTAACATTAGGAGTGTTGATGATGAGTGTCCCGTGCCCTTGGGTGCTGTTGTGGTGTTTTCAGGTCCCTACCTCTACAGTGTGCTATCATTTTAGCACACCAGAATCTTCTCGTACACCCACAGGATATGGTAAGTCATGTAAATCACATGGGAGGACCCCACAGTCACCCATGGGATTTTTATGTTCTTTACTCCATGTTCTGTTTGTTTCCTGGGCCATTCCTGGTTGGGAATGCCCTTCGCTTTGCCACCTACACGGCATTCATACTTCTCCCTCCCACGCTTTGCTCTGTAGGCTGGACATGGCTACATATTGCTGAGAACCCAGGGTCTGAATCTCAGTGCCTCCACAGGATGAGTAACACCAACTAAATAGCCTAGGGGAGTTGTTAATATCCTGTTGGGAGAAATTCAGGAGTGGGCATTCTTCCTTTCTCATGCTGGTTACTAGGTTGAACCATGTTGCAGTTTTCACTGTCTGGATTGACAGCCCTACAGTCTTTAATACCCTGTGTATATACTACCTACCACGGATGCACTGGTAGAACCTGTATTTCTCTAAACTCCCCTCTTCTCTCTTGTACTTCTTCATTAAAATATACAGAGCATGCATGTTTGGGTGGGGGAGAATATATTAAATACAGAGGTAAACTAGCAAAGAAATCAATTTGTTTTTATTAAAAAACAGTGAAGAAGTAAAAGGAAAACCCACCACATTTTATAATGACAGCATCTCTTTAGTTTGTGTGTAAGTGCAAAAGGAGAACCTCTCTAACTTTAATTTCCTTGTGCAAAGCTTTAGGCATGTTGCTAGAAGCATTTTCCCACTGAGTAAGAGGACAGATAGAGGCTTCCGTTCATTAAGGCACAATCACCAACATTTGTCCACTTGAGGGAGCTCGAGGCTTTCCAAACAGCTACGCTCAAAGGACAAGGCTTCTAGTCAGAGCCTGTCCATGGGCATTTCAAGAATCGGAGCTTTAGCGGGGCACACAGATACACAAATAATTTGATTATGGATGTGAAATGACTGTCAATCTTAAATAAAGAATTGGATCCCTCACTGAGATATAATATACACACTTAAATGTGACAGCACGTTTATTTTTTTTAGTTATGTATTTAATTGTGAACAAAAAAGCTTTTTGAGCACTTCAAACAACTCAGCTGGAAGCACAGAAATTAGCATGAAGTGAAATATTTATGGGAGCTTAGTACTGCTTAAGACTCATTATTTTCCCTGCCGTAAGACACCCAGGCCAATTAACTATTTCCAATTAAGTAGCCTAAAACAAAAGTGAGCAGCCAGAAATAACTGATAAATGGTAATGAGTGGACTCTGAAAAGCAGAAAAATTGATCTTTGGTGTCAAAGTCGATAATTTTAAGAGGCCAGAACACAAGTTACTATACGATGAAAAGGCAGCTATAGCAGAAGAGAATCAAGAGGATAAATTATATTTACAAAAAGTAACTTTAGCATGGCATGAGGTACTTTTCTATTCCTGTTTGTCTAGTTACATGTGTATCTTGTTTATTTCTGCTACACTTTTTCTATCTTGTTTAATGCATATGAAATGCATACCTTCCTCTTTACATGGCATGTTCCAAAGGTCAGCTATTTTTGAGTTATCTATCAGAGGAAAAAAGACGTCAATAAGTTTAACACTGGGAAAAGAAATTTATTGCCTTTTAGTCTTGCATGATGCAAAAATCACATCTGCACCGGGGCTGTCAGATATTCAAGTTTTGCATTTCCTGACTTGTTTTTTAAATTACATTGTACAACCGTAACACTGACTGACCTAGTACTCTGCATTTGTGTTTTCATTGTTGTTCTTAAAGGAGACATGTGGTTACTATTGTGAGTCTTTATCTGATCAGGATTAGGCTCAAAAGTTCACTTTCACTGTGACAAACAGTATGGTAGAGGGATGGGAACAGATTCCGTTTCACTAAAATGAATGAGGCATGGAGCGGACTAATTCATACGGTTGCTTATACTGTTGTTTGGCTGGATGCACTCCGTAAGGTTGGGTTAACAGCATGACTACCATGATGACCGAAGTGCTGGAAACCTAGAGATATAGGACAGGGCCACAGCACCTCTTTGTATATGTGGTGACTGCACTTCAACAACTAAGAGAGAAACTTAAAATTGTTTTTACAAAATATTCCGTAATAGAATGAAAACTATGGAAAGAGCATACAATCCAAAGAGCTGCATTTTTCTATGCTCATGATTTTTTTCCTTTTCCTAATATAACCTTATGTAAACTGTCCCATCAGTAACAAATAAGGTAGCTATAATGGACAACAGAAGTTGCACTGTGATCTCACATAGAGAGTGGAGAGGGAGGGAAAGATAAGGTATTGAGATCAGCTAAAAATCTTAACAAGTGCCTACAAAGCAAGCCCAGACGTGACTTCTCAGTTGCTTATAAATTTATTACTAACTAGCAAATTCTTCTCAGGTTTTTATTATGGACATACACCTCAATGTTTAACTGCAATGTTTCAAAGTTCAGCCATCTGTAGGGAAAGAAAAGTGGGTTTTTTGTTTGTTTAAGCCTTGCATAATTCAAAAATGACTGAACAGATTCTCCTCAAACCTTTTCATAGTAATTCACCTTTTAGACCCAAATCCTACAAATACTTATGCATATAAGTAGTTGCATTGGGACCATTCCTGCAGAAATATCCTTATATGCAAGTATTGCAAGATCAGGGCCAGTCATGGTCAAGACTTTTTTGAAAGTTATTGGTCTAATACATTTAATTGCTCATGTCTCTTCCAGGGAATGTTTGCTAGTGTCACTATTGATGTAAATACCAAGATGATGGGTGTCTTAGGGCTTAGAAACACTAGATACACAGAAAACAAGCCTATATGCTTCAAGCCAGTGGATGTTTGGTTATTAGTTTGAATAGGAGTCAGACCAGACCAGAAATGAGAGAGATGAGTAGATCTCTAGTTTGCCATGAAATATGCAAAGCAAGGCAAAAATCTTTCACACCTCTAAATTTTGGAAATCATTTAAGATTGACTTATGGTTACAAACAATTTTAATAGCTGCAAAACAGTTATAATTGTTTGTTTGCTATCAAATGAATCTGACAACAACATATCTTTATCCATGCTATAATGCAGTAATATGATGTGTTTGTAACTATAAGTCAATCTTAAACGATTTCCAAAATTTAGAGGTGTGAAAGATGTTTGCCTTGCTTTGCATATTTCATGGCAAACTAGAGATCTACTCATCTTTCTCATGTCTGGTCTGACTCCTATTCAAACTAATAACCAAACATCCACTGGCTTGAAGCATATAGGCTTGTTTTCTGTGTGTCTAGTGTTTTCTAAGCCCTAAGACACCCATCATCTTGGTATTTACATCAATAGTGACACTAGCAAACATTCCCTGGAAGAGACATGAGCAATTAAATGTATTAGACCATTCAAAGGAAGCTGAAAGTAGAGGAAAAGTACAATTTTCTCTCATTATAATAAGTATTTTAACAGGTTATCTCTGTGTTAACAAGATGGCTTTAAACATCTTGCCTAAGTAGACATATTCTTTAATTATAATAGTCACACTGCTGAACGTAACTTTACACTGACAAATTCCTCACTGTTAAAGAACACACACATTCAATCTGCTTCTTATTTCATGATGATCTTTCCATTCATAATTATTTTTGTTTGCTGCACACTTCTTTTTAAATGTGGATTTTTTCCTCTCCATACTGTTGTTCCATTTGAAAACATTAGGATTAGCATACAGATATTTTTTTTATCATAGATTTCGTTTTTTAAATCATCCCAATTTTGTTCAGCATATTTGTTTTCTTTTACCTTATCTTTGGGTTTTCTTTCTTGATAAATGTATTACCCTAGTCTCCTGGATGTAAACACCTTCTGTTTACCATCGTTTTCTTAAGATTGTGTTTTAGAAAGTTAACTATTTATTTCATCCAGTTAGCATAATACAGACTTTATCTATCCACCTACGTATCTAGATCTTGTGTGGTGTATATTTATATGATAGTTTCCATGGTTTTAGGACCGTATCAAGCATAAAAACTTCAGTTTAAAAAGCTTATTGTTTCAGAAAGCTGTGAGTAAAAACAGGAGGTTAGCACAGCAGTAGTTTGCAGCCTAAACTGCACTATCCACTACTACACAGTATATACTGTGGTAAACTTCATCAAATATCACTTGTAAGTTATGCCACTGACAGGACTCTGAATGTCAACATTAGAGCTGGTTGAAAATGTTCCAATTTCTCTATGGTAGAAGAGGACAAAGAATCCAGTCAGCATTCCAGCTACATCATCACATAAAAGTCCAAACTTGTAAGGGTCTGAGCACCCTTGATTCTTATGGATGCTTATGGGAGCAAAGGAGGCTCAGTGTCTTGCAGGACTGGGCCCTATGTAACTCAGTGTCAAATGCCCTTTAAACAATGGCCAGCTGAATGGACGGTCAACTACATTGCCAACTTCAGAATCAGCAACATTTGTCTAGGTTGTCTGAATTATAAATACAGAAGAGGATCAGAAGCTCCTTCTCATATGATTTTATTAATTTTGTTTTACTGCAAATTTGAATTGTAGCTTTGCTTTAACAAGAAATTGTGATTTGGAGGGAGGGGGTTGTTCTATACTACTGAGTTGGGTTTCTACCGCTACCACTTCTTTAAAAATAATAATAACAACTTAATAATCAGCCACACTGGAAGTATACACTAGGGTAGGGGTGGCCAACCTGTGGCTCTGGAGCCACGTGCAGCTCTTCTGGGCTGTAGTCCACGAAAGCTTATGCTCTAATAAATTTGTTAGTCTCTAAGGTGCCACAAGTACTCCTGTTCTTTTTGCAGAAGTTAATATGTGGCTCCTTATATAGGCACCGACTCCCGGGCTGGAGCTATAGGCGCCAAATTTCCAACATGCTGGGGGGTGCTCACTGCTCAACCCCTGGCTCTGCCACAGGCCCTGCCCCCACTCCACCCTTCCCGCCCCCTCCCCTGAGCCTGCCATGCCCTCACTGCTCCCTCTCCCCTCCCCCCGAGCCTCCTGCATGTCACGAAACGGCTGATAGGGAGGGGGAGGCACCAGTGGGCGGGAGGCGCTGGAGCTGCTGACTTATTACTGTGGCTCTTTGGCAATGTACATTGGTAAATTCTGGCTCCTTCTCAGGCTAAGGTTGGCCACCCCTGCACTAGTGGGTGAGGGATCACTTGTGTGCAATCCTTATCATGAAAAATGTCAAGTTTAAGTTCACTCCAGCCAAATACATCTTAGTCATGTGGGAGGTGCAAGCATAAAAATGCTATACATTTTAGCTCTTGGAGCTGGCCTATTCATCAGTGTTTCTGAAGTCTGTTTAATAACTAGGAACTCAGCGGCCAATTACCTTTTTCCCTTGTCGTCCATGATGTCACACTTTGTTCCCACTTATGGCCCTTTTTTACATATTTCAGGGTAGCAGCCGTGTTAGTCTGTATCCTCAAAAAGAACAGGAGTACTTGTGGCACCTTAGAGACTAACAAATTTATTAGAGCATAAGCTTTCGTGGGCTACAACCCACTTCTTTGGATGCATATAGAGTGAAACATATATTGAGGATATATATATATATATATACACACACATACAGAGAGCCTGAACAGGTGGGAGTTGTCTTACCAACTCTGAGAGGCCAATTAGGTTTTTTTTCCTCTTACTTAATTGGCCTCTCAGAGTTGGTAAGACAACTCCCACCTGTTCATGCTCTCTGTATGTGTGTGTGTATATATATATCTCCTCAATATATGTTTCACTCTATATGCATCCGAAGAAGTGGGTTGTAGCCAAAGAAAGCTTATGCTCTAATAAATGTTAGTCTCTAAGGTGCCACAAGTACTCCTGTTCTTTTTTACATAGGGGCTTGAGTGCCCTATACTGCTTTCTCCTTTAGAAGCTCTCTGTTCTGCCCTAACTAAGCCTGAAGAAAGGACAAGTCAGCCCAAATTGATCTACAGCAGTCAGGTCAAGTGAAGCTTCGAAAGGAGACACGGAGCTCATGCTCCCAACTCTTTCATCTGCATTAATGCATGCATCTACTAAGCACTGATTCCTCAGGACACACAGAGGGCAAAGGGATTGTGTAGCTGCATGCTGGATGCAGTGGTTAGTCACAGCCTCTTTGTTTCTAGTCCTCTACCCACTAGTGGGGGAGAGCATTACAAAATGATAAAGACTTGATCAGGTCTGCTATTCCAGCCGATAGATCACAAGATAAGTACCTCATACACTGTAATCTGAATTAAATACTACACCATTTTATTGTAGGATTTTAAAATGTTTATATTTTACCAAAGAAGTCTGCCACCACTTCATTTTAATCAGCTACATTTTTAATAAATGGACACTGAAATGTGGATCATCACCGTAAAGTAAATCTAGAAATCCACTGCAAAGGAGTACTAGTTTTTCAAGTTGTTTTTTTTTTTCTTAAAAATCCTAAAACCCATAGAAAAAACTCCACAAATAATGAAGTTTTTAAGAAAAGATTTTTATTTTTATTTTTATTTTTTCCATTTCAGGGAGAGCAGAAAATAGTCTCCTACCAGTAACTTGCAATCTGGCTCATTTTATGAAGCTGCTTCCCCTCCTCCCCCCTTCAATCCTAATGTTTATTAGTGTGTTTACCAATTAATTTTTGTGACCTCACGTTCTTCAAGGAGAAAATACAAGATGACTCCACAAAGCAATCTGAGCAGAGCAGCAGAGATAGGAATTTTATCTTTGTATCCTGAAATGTGCAAGAGAAAATTCCACCACTGCCAGTCAACTTTCTTTAAACACAGGTCCATTTCACAGGGTTCTCTAGCTCCCACCCCTCCTTTGCTTATCAGCATGTAAAAGACTAAGGATACAATTTACTGTTGCCCTACAGACCTTCTTGCACCAGCTAAACTGGACAAGGGGGCCATAGAGTAGGTGCAAAGCCAGGGCCGAGGAGAACACTGTGGGTGGAGGAAGGGGAGGTCTGTGGGCCTGTAGGTATATCCCTTCCAGAGGAGTCATGGATACAGGGAGCCTTTGTGTCTAGCCAAGTTACTCCTGTTGGAATCCTGCAACTAAGTGTAGTGCAGGGGCATATCACGGGCAGGAGGAGATGTGGTCAAGGTAGCCTTGTGCTCCAGTGATTCTGTGCCTCTGCAGCAGTCCACTGAAGTGAGGACACAACATTCCTCAACCAGAGCAGGGATGAATCTGGACTAAAGATGGCCATGGTGGTAGTGCTGTCATGTCTATAAGAGCTTGTCTACACAGTGGGTTAATGCATACTATCAGGGTCTGATTTCTGAAGCACATCAAGATGTTGCACTTTAATTAGTCCACGTAGACCCTGCTGGTGCATTCTAATCATTCCCTAATGCAATTTAACATGCACTAGGCAAAACTTGGTGCACACAAGCAGATTCTACATTGATCAACTGATGTGCAACATGTTACCACACATTACCCCACAGTGTAGACAAGTCCTTAGAGGATAGGAGTCTTTCAAGCAACACCAAAAACCTCCTGAAACAGGCTGTATTATTTTGTGGTTCTACAGGGAGAAGAGCCTAAACAGTATATAATTGGAGTCAATATTTTACAAGGTGGTCTCAGGTCTGATTTTTAACTCTCTACTTGTAGCTGTATCCTACAAATAAGAGGAATATGTTTAATAGAAATGGATGGGATTTCATGTCTTCCTATTAAAATGCAACATAATGAATATATGAAACCCAATTTTACTTTTATGGACAAACTTTCTATACAAGATAAACTTTTTTCTCCATGGGAATTCCACATTACATCTATTGTTACAGGGTTCAAAGAACAGATACAGGGCCAAATTCCCTTCATTTGCACCTTGGTATTTCCTTAGACATATAGGCCAAAGACTTTATTTTTCTTCCAAAAGAGTGGATTTAGGTTTATTTATTTGTGAAATGTGCAATTTCTTTCAAATATGAACATGTCGTCATTCTAGTAATTATTTTTTTAAATAAACAAGTCCCTAATAACTTCTCTATAAGAGATCAACACTTATCACTGTTACAGTACATTAAAAATGTCTCTAGTCACCTTTAACATTCTTTCCTCCTAATTAACCATCATCCTTTAGACATTGAACATATCATTATTTTTACATATCATAATTAGCTACTGTTTGAAAAGCACTTGGACTGCGCAGAGCGATGTAAGTACTAAGTGTTATTGTTATTAGCATTCATCTTTCTTTACTGCACTTTCCTCCTTGTTAACTACTTGTGACCATGAAATCCAGATGTCTGGAACACGAGTGTAAATTTACATGCACAAGACTGTGAGGCAATCAAAATGGAGACTGCAAGGTTACAAATTCTTGTATGTAACTAGTCAGTTCAAAGGAAACCTTGCTGTTATACTAAATATGACATAGTCAGGAATTCATCAATGATCAAAACAAATTAATAGGATTGCCAACTGATGTGCTAAAAAATCAGGAGTTAGGCCCTAAAAGATCCCAAATCAAAAGGAACAAAAAAAAAAGAATATTTGTTTTTAATTAATAAAGGTTGGGTTCTTTTTTATTTGCTAGCTTGTAAGGTTCACATTTTCAAGCTTTTCTTCAATCATGAGGGCTAGAAACTTCTTTTATTTTAAATGAAAGATAAATCGCATCACTCCAGGAGATGGGGCTTTAAGAAAAACAAATGTTGTGAGACTTGAAGTAAAATTGTGAGAGCTGGTAATACTGAATGAAATATGTGTAATGGACTGTAAATGAATAAGAAAAATGAAATCAATGCTTTTGGAAAGTAAAAAAAAATCTAAGTAAAAATCCCCTCCCATCGGTGGTGTTAATAAGCAATACCTACCTCATACACAGTTGATCTTAAAGCACTTATAAAGGAGATTACTATCACTATCCCCATTTTACTGAAGTCAATGGGTGAAATCCTGGCCTGGTTGAAGTCAGTGGGTATTTTGCCATTGACTTCACTTTTGGCCATGATTTTACTCAATGGAGTTAAAACAGTGTAAAACTAGTGTTGAGATCAGAATCTAGGCCCAGTGACTTCACCAGAAACTATACATCCCTGACTAGGGGTCAGATCATAGCTTTATAGTCTCCATTTGCTCTTTGCTGTTACACCAGATGACGTGGCCCTAAGGGTGGAATTTAGCTCAATGTAAGGATGCTAGGGTATCTCAGTTAGAGGACAGTGGAAGAAAGCTAAGAAAAGTGTGTGACACCGAGAAAGAGAATTTAGAAATTAGATACCATTCTATTTAATAGTGTATGCATGCAATGCGATTTTTTTTCTCTCCACGGCAATGCCCCTATAAAATCCCCCACTCCTAGATCTTAAGATAACTGTATTTGCAAACATTAAGATTTGAGCCCACAAAACTTTCCTCATATGAATAGTTCCTGCTGGCTTCAGTGGAAAAGGAAGCTCCAGCTGCTTCATGTAATTCAACAACTTCTTATGACATGTGAGGGTTTAAAGTGAAAAAAATGTCTTTTGTTAGAACAGAACTTGAGTAAGAATTATTCAGAAGAGTAAGGACCTACATGATTGAACGCTACATTATTAGCTCGCACTTTCAAAATTGGCCTCTAAGTCTGTGCTTACAAAATCATGACCTGCTGTACCTCCCACCATGAAATCTCACAAGCACATGTTTAAAGGGCACACTTGAAAATGTGCTCCAGTATCCTTGGGTATACTTAGTGCAGGTCTTTCACCTGCATGACTGGAGAATAGGAAAAGTAGATTTGCTCCCGTGATAGTCTCCTCTTCTGAGATGTAATGAATAAATGGCCCCTTTAAATAACTCCCTATTCTGAACAGAACCGCAGATATTCAGGAATCTCTCCCTCTCATGTATCCTTGTAAATCAGAATCTGGTCTGGCATCAACATTCTTCCCCCCCCCCCCCCCCACTGGTGTAATGATTGTGCAATGTAGCAGACTGACAGCCCTGGGGTTTGAAGACCTCTATTTATGTTTCCTCACATTAGCTTGCCTAGGTGCCACCACCCTGTTCTGCAGGAGTGTGTCTGGGGCAAGATGGTAGCTCTGTACCCCACGCCTTTCAGTTTTTATCCTCTCTGAGACTACCCCCAAAAGGTGCTAATTAAAGGCATTTGTGATGGACACCTTTGCATTAAGAAATAGATTGAAACCACTAATTGCTTTCACATAATCCCCTGAACAGCCATCAGCTGGTAGTGGCTTTTGGTCATCTGCATCTGAACTGGACTGCATGTGAGCAGGGGACTTGTTGGTAAAATGCCTTGTGTAGACTCTTCCTACTCCCCATGTTGATATCAGTATATTAAATAATGCAAAATGCCAGCCAGCAAGTCAGGTGCTGCCATGTCACCACTGAGGCTGGCAGAATACAGCCTATTAAAAGAAAAGATTGGCAGGTGAGAGCAGGCTGTGGGGTAAGGATGAGAAACTGCTCCTGAAATGGTTTTTAAACAATGTGGCTGTAAATTTTAACAATGTCATTTAAGAGCCTTTTAAAGTGGGAGGTCCTCCGCTTCCCCCCCATCCCACTCTCCCAGAGGCATCTGCCAATTGACAGCACTATGGGGAAGGGGGAACTGCTCTCTAAAAGCCTTTTTAAAAGACTGTTAAAAAGAAATATAATCACGTTCCTTATAAACCTGTTTAAACAGCAGTTTACTCCTTAGTCCACCCCTACACGCATTCCCCTGATAGTCTCTTGTATTTTTCCTTCTGTGCTGGCAGACTGAATGGTGACACAGTGATATGAGACAGGTTGGTGTCATACACTACTCGCACTGTACAGAAGTCAGGTCGAAGAGCCCAGCTCCCATCTCCAGTAGAGCTGGTGATCCTTTTTAACTCTTTTAGCTTTTTCAAAGGCAAAAATGCAAGTATCCAAAGGTCACACTTCCAGTGTGAGGTTTTCATCCCCCCTCTACCCTACCCCCTGCATTTAGTTATGACACTCAGCTATATATTTAGATAGACTGAGGACCACAGTGGCTAGCCACACTTTCGACTCTGGGAGCGGGAGGGGGAAACTGAGCAAAGTTTAACACTTGCACCTTTAAGTACTTGGATTGCACCCCATTTGGGTAGTGCAGCGGGCTCTGAATTCCAGATGTAAACTTTGTTAATCCAAACTGAGCCCAAAAAACGAAGTCTGCCACTCTGAAAAATGTATTCTAGAACTTTCTGAGCGTTTTTAGTCAGGAAGAAACGGGGCGGGAGGAAGGAGGGCAAATTTTCCAAAGCATCTTCTAACTTTACAATTGTAGGGCCAGATCCTCACTGTGGATTCTTCCAGTGATGTCAATAAAGCTATACACTGAGTTACACCAGCTAAGGATCTGGCCCATAATTTTTTTCATGTAATTATCTGCACACTCATAATGTGCATAGGTCAACCACTTTTGTAATGGGCAATAGCTGTTTGACTGTGCTAATTTGTGCTAAACTGCAGGCATAAATTTTAAAGATGGATTGAGACAAATTTTCAGTTTGAGACTTTCTTCTTGTATTTTGATTTCAATTCTCCCTCCCCTCCTGAAAAGTCTGGGATTGTTTGGATCTACGGTTTCCTTTCTGCCCATTATAAAGATCTGATGGGGCTATCTGCATACTTTAGACCCAGGTTCAGATTTTGGTATTTGAAGTTAGGGTTTGATTCAAGCCCATCTCTAGCTGAGACTCAACTGGAAATCAGGCACATAGTATCCCATGTACTCCTTTGAAAATGTGGCCCATATTGGACATTTAAGTGCACTGGTGAATGGTAGAAATAAGTTCACGGCCAGTATCCAAAGCTTGGGCTTGGGTCTGTGGAAAGCCAGTGTTCCCAGAATTTTTTATCCAGTAGTTGTTCTGTTGGGAGGGAAGGGGTTGTCTGTGACTGCAAAGTGACATGTTATCAGAGTCTGCTGTAGAATGAAGTCAAAATTTGCCACAGGATTCAGTTCTCCTTGATGTAGAAATCAACCAGAGAAAGCAATAAAATACCTAGGGAGGTGGGCTTGAGAAGCCTATTGTCTGATGTGGAATGCGTATCAGTAAAACAGGAATGCAGCCTGGTTTCGAACACTCTGGAGTTTGAGGATTAACAAAATATGGGACATTTTCTAACCTCCATTCTACCCATGAAGACAATGGAGTGTGTAACTGAGGGCAGAATTTAGCCTGAAGAGCTCTACAGGCACATTTCTTGACCTTCGCACTGTTTCCCAAGGCTCTTTTTGTGCGCTTCTTGCTTCTCTCTCATTTTATAGTATACTTCTTGCAATTTTGTGTTCTGCTTTTATCCTGTTTCAGCGTGATTTCCTTACACTGGGGTTGATCCTGCAGCCCTCCGCATCAGGAATTCTCATACACTGCTACAAGCATGTTATGTACTTTGGGTCATGCCTTATTAAAGGGAACCTACAATCCCCCTGTGTGTGAAAATCCCATTGACTTCCATTGGGAGTTTCACAGTGCAGAGATTTTCTGAAACAGGCCCATTAAGAAGGAATTAACTGAAGTACATAATGTATTTGTAAAAATAAATGCATTTCAAATTGACCAAGGCATGTACAACATATGTTGCTTACAAGCTACAATTAAACAAGTTAGTTTATCCAGTCTTTTTCTAATAACATTTTCTGGTCAGCTAATAATCTGTGAACCAAACTCTTTTTCTGTGAACATATTTGCCACCTCTTTGGGCCAGAGACTATTTTCCTAGTCCACTGCCATACACAATTATGTGGGCACTAATGTAATATAAATAATAATTATCTGCAGAATAGTTGGGATGAATAATTCATCCTCCAGGTTGATCATAAACTGTTGGCCGAGGCTGTTTGTTCATGTTGTGTGATTGGTCAATGAAGTCCACATGATATTGCTTCTGCTCAACTACTGAGAATTTTTAAACTGGAGAAGGCAGATCAAAAATAAACCATGTGACTAACTTTTTCAAAAAGGACAAAACACTTAACACACTAACAGCAACTAAAATGAATATGCTATGAAATGGTATTGTGAATGGAAGGCAAGCTTCTCCCCAGAATCATGAATGGGAGCCATCACAAATGGGAGGGAAGCTGCCTATGAGACGATCTCTATTAAGATCTGGTCCACATTATGAAAATGGTTGGGAACTTCAACAGTATATAACTTCTATATACATATTTCCTATTGCTGATTTACCTTATGGGCCAGATTCTGAGCTGGTGTAAATCAGCATAGCTCTCTTGAGGTCAGTTGAACTATGTTGATTTACACCAGCTGAGGCTCTAACTCTATAATTTGATAAAACATTATTCACACGAACAAGATGAACAAACTCTTGAGCTTTGGTAAATTCTGAATCTAAAGGACTTACTCCTCACAGATATGCTTAAAGTTCCTGATTGCAAAGTACTTGTTTAAGTCCCAGTGAAGTCAGTGGGACGTAACAGCATTTAAGCTTAAATGCATTCCAACGACAAGAATATTCTGATTGCAATGCATGGAGATCATCACATGACAACTATGAAAGGAGAATACAGACCAAAGAAGACAACAAAAATAGAAGCAGTTAATTGATCACTTTCTGGAAAGCCAGAAATAATATGAGAAATGTCCCTTATAATGTGGTTAATATTCATTTCTTCTTTGAAGAAGAACTAGCCACTTTCAGACCATGGATCTAGTGTTTAGAACTTAAAGCCCTTGAGCTCAAGACAAAACTAAGCTGTTGATTAAAAGAGAAGCTGCAGAGTCAACGCTAAGAGTTCAATCAGGGCCATGGAAAGCATCAGTGATGCTTAAATAACTGCATCTCCTTTGAATCTTTTTGTATTTCACTGACTAGTGAGACTCAAGCGAACAAAATATTTTTCTTACTGCAAGCCAATTGAGCTACCAACCTCTAGTGAACACTCTTTTCCCTTAGCACTGCAGGGTATGGCCACTATGTCTAACCCCTAAAATAAACATGAGCATTAAGTCCATTGAAGAATAGACGAGAAGTGGAAATAAATCTTTCTGTGAGGACCTGAATTTGAGGGGGTCTGGGACATGGGGACATTAAGGTCATTTTAAAATAAAGATCTGCAGAACTGGAAATGTAGCATTTTTCTATTTCTATTTGTAGAAATCGATATATAAAAATAGCCTTGAAGCAAATGGGCCAGATTCTGCTATTACACAGCTGCAAATGAGGAGCACCTCCTTTACAACGTACATGGAATTACTTTGGTTTTCTACTGGTGCAAATGAGCACAATTTTGCCTAGTATCTGTTCTGGGATTTATTCCTACTCCTTTTTCAACTCCACCCAGCAGCTGCAGGTCCAGCTTAGTTCCTCCCACCTCCTTCTTCGTAGTGGCAGCAGTGTTCCCCCAAGCGGAGTCTGCCTGGTACCAGGCCAGTCACTGACACAGATCAACTAGTTGTACAGTGTAAATTATGAATCAAAGAAGAAGAGAATTGCTCTCTGGGATTGTCTGCCAAGTAAATTTTAGTCATGTCTGTCTAGATTCCACTCTCTAGAATAACATTTGCTGGATGCAGTCAGTTCTTAGGCATGCAAAACTGGGGCCCAATCCTGGTAGGTGCTGTGCACTTTCAATTCATATTAACTTCAGCAAGGGTGATGTGCTTGGCACCTAGCAGGAGGCAATTCTCATTTTGCAGCATGTGGCTCATCACATGATGGCGGGGGCCAATTCTTCTCCAACCCAAGTCAATAGAAGAGCTCTCACTTACTTCAAAATGGGACTGGGATCAGATCCTGAAAGTGCGGTAAAACAATCTGCCTGAAATGCGCAGATGAGTATTTGTTTCGGATGCAGCAGAAAATAAATAATAAATGAAACTGTAAACCTGCATAAGTTCTATGTTTTTCCTAGATGCAAATTAAGATTTAAATATCAAAATGATAGGCTTCTGCTAATCCTTCTTAGGCAGTCATAAATTCTTAATCAGACTCTAGGCAGTGTTGTTTAATACCAACTTTAATAAAATAGCTGCCTGCAGCAGAAAGACAGTTGGGATTCTGACTCTAAAAGTTTGGTAGCCTCTTCCACATTTTTATAGCCTGAGGCTCTCAGACTAACATTGATACCAACCTCTTTGAAATATGCTCATTTTTTAGGCTTCTAAATTATTAAACACCTTATTAGTGGAAAGATTAGATGGGGGGGGAGGGGAGAATCATTTCTGTATAAAGGAAAATGGATTAGAAAAGGAAGAAAAAGTTGAGGGAATATTTACATTTAAAAAATCCAGCTCTGTTGTTGATATACAGAGGTAATTTATAATTCATTGAAGAAATGAGCCCATCAAATTATATCACAATGCATGACAAATTGCTATTGTCGAGCTATCCTGTAATACATTACGTAGAATCATTCCTGTCATAGTGAAACTTCTTTGTGACTTAACCTTGTAGTGACATTGCTTTTTTTATTATTATCCCCCTATTTTCCATAGGGCTTGCCTCTCATGAAAAATATCTCTCCCTAACATCATATACTAATAGGGTGGGAAAAGTTTCACCATGTGACATAATCATGATGCCTATCAAAAAGAAGCTGTTCTGAATATTTAAAAAATGTCTTCCCTTTATTTACTTGTAAGTCAGGTGAACAGATTTTTGCATTTAAAAACAAAAATTCCCTAAGTACAATGCATCTTTGCTCTATGTCCAGAGCTGCTTGTTAGCATGCTAATTGTTTGGTTTAATATGCAACACAAAGCACACTCATTGCTTTGAAGTGCTTATTCATGATGTCACAGATATTAGAGTGTATTTCTTAATTACAAAACAGGACAATTTCCCCCCCCCCACACACACACATATTCTGTGGCTCTGACTGGTTTCCGTAACCAGAAGCATAATCATTTTGCCACACAGAAGCAGATAAGAAAAAAAATGTAAACAATTTAAAAAGCCATTTTAATTTAATAACAAATTGGGAGCTGTACTTTGTGCTAAATTAGCACTGTGAGCCTCATATCCATGCATGGCAAGGCTCCTTGTTCATTACTGCTTAATTAATCAGTCATGTTTCCATCTAAATGAAAGTTTTCTATCTCTCCTGATCATCTCTAATATCTCATTGCTGACAGCACATCAAGTTAATCTTGCTTGCATTAGAAAGTTACTTTTGATGGCCCGACTTTGTTATTTACAATAACTCATTTTAGAGCCCTGGGCAGATACAAAATTTGTATCGGCCTCCAATCTACAATCTGCAAAAATGGTCCCCGGACATTCATGGATTTGCAGGGCTCTACTCATCTTATCCCAGCTTGTGGCTGAATTATGTTTGTTCTGCATGTGTGAGTCACCCTACTCGAGTCAATGGGCCAGGAGCATGAGAGAGGCAAGCAGTATATGGCCCTTGATACTCCATGTAAGGACAAGCAGTCTAGTTCTCAACAAGCAGGTGTCTAATGAATTTTCAGAGTTGTGACACAGCTCTCTGCTGCAGTGTGTTATCCCTTTGGCTTTTTGGGGGCTTGACTGCATCACCAAATACAGGACTTGTTAGGGGGTCATTTAAAATAAAATATCAAACAATAGATAAGCACATAGAGATTGAGGGGAAGAATAGCAACCGGTAAGTAAATGAGAAAAGATGTAGGGAGACAGTGACTGAAAACATGCACCCTAAATGCACTTCATTCCTTCTTAAATCTTTTTTCCCAAAGAAATATTGTGTTCCCTTCAGAGAAGTCAGAGATGGAAAAGACCTGTTAGGTCATCTAGTCTTTTTGGACCATACTGACCTGGCTCCAGTCAAACATAGTGTTATGCTACCCTTTATGAACCTGCGGTCTCTGACAGCAATCTACAGTACGTGCTGTACATTCACGGACTCAAACTCTAGGGAGTGGTTTGTGCTGCTGAGAGCCCTGAATGCATTCTGAAGCCTGTTCCTGAAGTCTCCCTCCTAGATGGCACCACAGATTAAGGATCCCTCTTGTGTTCTGAACATCAGGGACTGTCCCAGGCCTTTGTAAGATAGCAGACAGACAGTGGGGGGTGAGGGCAGGACACAAATCTACAGCTGAAATGCTGATCTCAGATGGAAACATATTTTTAATGTCTGTCTTGTTAAATTTGAATACATCAGTAAACACACACAATATACTTGCCTCTTTAACATTAAAGGAGCAGTCATAACCAGCTATAAGCAACTCGTGAGAAATCCTGCTGTGTAAATTTGCTCTGTTAGGTTCAGTGTAATATTTCCCCTGAAAATGAGGATGTGTGCTATATTTTAATCTCCTAGATTTGTGACAATCAGCTTCTGACCTCTCCGTTACCAGCCTGGTTGAAATTACAACCTGTTGCTAAGGAAAATTATTATACCTTAAAGTGAATGAGATATCTGGCAGCTTGAAGCATATCTGACAAATGGATTACAGTAAATTAATGAGGCACCATTTTAGAAATCCTGCAAAAGACATGCTAAAAGTGTTAAAATATGATAATAAAATTTCATTTCACAGCAGAATAAATTATGTGTAGACAAGTAGAAGCCTGGATTTTTATTTAGTTATTTATTTATTTTTGCCCTTTCTAGAAATCAAAGGGCACCCTTTTATTTCTGACAGGGAAGCATTGCCTTAAAAGCAGTACACATTTTCAAATAAACCTGAGATTACAGGTGTCTGTGAAATAATGCCATTGCTTGTAAATATTAATAAATAAGATACACTGGGCCCAATTTTGCCCTTGGATGTGTTACTCTTGGAGGAATTCTGCACCACTATGCAATGCAGAATTTTGCAGAATTTTGCAACTTTCTCCTACAGAAATGGGCTGCAGTGCTGCTGGTCACCACTAGGGGCTACTGGACCTGGTAGAGCCCAACTCACACATAGAAGACACTGCCGGGGGCAGGGGGAGTAGGAGGGACGGAGCTAGAGACTTCCTGGCAGCTGCAGTTCACAGCATGCCCTGAGGGAAGGAGATGGCAGCACACAGGAAACTCCTTGAAAACTGGGGACCAAGCATTAGGCTGTTTCTCCCTCTGGATCCATGGGCACTACGGGGGGGGGGGGGGTGTCTGGGCTCTGGAGGAGGGGAACGGATGACTGAGGAAAGGGGGTCCCTGTGGCTGGGCTCTGGGGGGAGGGGTTGTGGGTATCTGCCCCCCCACCCCCCAGCTGGGCTTTGTGTGGGGGTGGGGGTGGAAGAGACACAGGAACTGGGTTGTCATAGGGGTTTCTTTAACTCTCTCCTCCTGGGGGAATTTTTGTGTGTGTCTATGTTGTTACAGACATACTTGCTGACAGGCATTTTGAAATCAATTATCAAAATAATGGAAACTGGTGTGATTATGTGGTGTTATTTTGACAAATAAAATTTGCAGAATTTTAAAATATTGTGTGCAGAATTTTAATTTTTTTGGCACAGAATGACCCAAGGAGTAATGTGTGCACACAGCTTCCATTAAACTCTAGATGCAGACATGGGCATCTGAAGACCAAATCTGGCCCACTTTGAAGGCTTCATACATATGTCCAAACCTCTAGCTCTTGAATATGGCTATATTCTAGAATGGAACCCCTGCTACAGTCAGGCAAACCCTTATAGTATATTGCTCTACCCCCACCCAAATATTCTGTATGTCTTCTATATTTCACTTTCCTGCCCCATCACTGCTCATTAACAAGGGCCATCTCTTCCTTGCAGATTTGTGGCGAGGAATCCAACCCTGTGCCGTGCAAGTTGTTCTATGGGTTCATTGTGGGTATCAGATTTAGCAAGGTTTTCAATGAGTGGTGGTGACTGAGCCTCACCCCCATCCCCCATTATTTGTTCTCATTTCTAATTAATTTCCTCCTCCTTCCTGAGTTATTATTTAGTGATACCGCGCCTAGTGTTTTGGAGGTCACAATATGGTCACCGTAGAATCAATTGCGGTGGTGTCACACATTGCATTGCAAACTCCTGAGAACCCTCCAGTAAAACAGTGAAGCAAATGAGTAGCCCTGTCAACTTCAGTAGGACTACTGATGTGCTTAAAGTTAAGCATGCGCTTAGTGTTGTTCCAGATCTGGGCCTGGCTGAAAGAGGCCAGAAAGTCCAGCAGCATTAGGAAGGTTTTCCTATGTTTACAAAGAAAAAGCTTAATAACCAGCAATGATGGGAAAGGAAAAAAAGTAACGGTTACTTATACTTAAAAGGAATTTTGACAAAATATACAATTTTGAAAAATTATTTGGTACAGCTTTGATTGTCTAAAAGAGCAAGGTTGGTGGACTCAAACCTTTCTTCTGCATCTTTTCCCTTGCAGCAGTGACAGCTAAAGTGAGCTCTCATTTCACAAAAGGAAATTGTCATTTCATGAAAGGGATTCTAAATGTGTGTATTCCTCCTCTGTGATCTCGCCGAATGCTATCTGTAACGGTGAAAAGGGGGAAGTGGGCTTTCTCTAGCTCTTATTACTGCAGATCTGTTTGTCTAGTAGGTTGAGCGCACAGTTGAGACAGGTGCTTTTTGGGACTAATCCAGCCCTACCACTATCCCATTTAATCTGTCTGCATTTACACTACCTTCAGTGCCACAGTACCTGCATGCTAATGACACACTGGTTCTGGACAAGTAACCTCCCTGTGACTGAGTTTCCCTGCCGGTGCAATGGAAATAATGCATGTGTGTTGTTGTAGCCATGTCAGTCCCAGGATATTAGACAGACAAGGTGGATGGAGCAACTTGTGTCAGACCTCTGGTGAGACCTTTGGGGATGATGTTTTGTTTCTTGCATTTGTTCAAGAAGTAGATGTCGCTGTCAAGTTTTTTGCTTCCTGTTTTCTTCATGTTGTGGCATTTCCATTTCAGACGGCCAAATTTTATATCCTTCACTGTTGGCTAAAACTTCACTGCACACATGTTGGTCCCAAGATATTAGAGACACAAAGTGGATGAGGTAATAGCTTTCATTAGACCAACTTCTGAACAACTACCTCCCCACCTTGTTTCTCCCACAGAACTAATAACACAGACCTACGTTACAGGGACGTTAAAGTGTGATTGTCTTGATGTGCAGGGGAGAAAGGGTCATAATGTGACTCCTTGGTCTTCTGCACAGGGTGCCCATAATGTAGCATGGGGGGAAAGAGCAGCCTCTATAGGGCTAATACTTCCTCACCCCACACCACACACACATAGGCAGGAAGTGGGCAAAGGCTTGGCTCCACAACCCAACCTGCTGGCCAGTGCAGCTGAGCCAGTGCAGATGGAGACGTGACCAGTGCCATGTATACGACTGGCTCAGATCTCTACCCCCAAAATGCAAAGAGGGAGTAGATTGTGACTCAGTCGAGTTCCTGGTCCGCTCTAAAGCTGGTCAAAAAACAGGGAACACTTTCTTGGATACATCTTTCACAAAGCTTTCATACATTTCAGCTAGTATTAGAGCTAGTCCAAAAAAAGGCAAGGTGTTTGTTTTTTGTGGGGGAAAAAAAGTTAGTCAACCCCCCACTTTTTAAAAAAAATTAATTTTGAAATGTTTTGACCAGCTCCAGTTTGCTCCCGGAGCAGCATAAATGAGCAGAAAAGAGAAGATGATCAATTGGTTAGGGTGCTAGCATGGGATTCAAATCCAAGCTCTGCCTCAGACTTCCTCTATGATCTTGGGCAAGCCCTTAGCTTTTCTATGCCTAAGCATTGCCCATCTCACAGGGATGTTATGAGGATAAACACATTGAAAGATTGTGGGGTGATCAGAGACTATCGTAATGAAGGCAATCTTGAGATAGAACTATGTATTGTCGCAGGACAAAGCCAAAGCTGACTCCTTGGTATCCATACAGCACTGTGAAAATACAAAGCAAACTATTTGCTAGAGGATAGTACTAATTCTCTTTTCTTATATTTATAAAGAAATTACTCAATTTTAATCATTAATACCAGCAAGATGGTACTTATCAGAAACCCCACAATAACAAACCACTGTGCACACAGAAAGAAAAACATCAGTGAGGAAACAGATTTCACTTGCAAGCTTCTGGAGGAAATTAAAGGCAGCAATGTGCTTTTTTTAAATATGATGGAAAAATATCTTGATCCCTTTCAAGATGTAAGTAAGAACATTCCCCCTTAGGCTATAACTTCTGTGTTTGTAGCTGGGCTCAACCTAGTTTAGTCTTACAATCCTGATTCAAATCCTCTTGATCACAGCAAAGTATAGGCAGCCTAACCCACTTTAATGCAGAGCAGATTTTTGTTCCCATCTTCTTATGGAATACAAAGTGGAGGCTCCTTCATAGACAGATATTTGCATCCCAATTTTATTTTTCTTCATGTTAGGTCTTACCCTTCACACTAAAGCCAAGCTCCATGCTAATGATCATGTTGATTGAACAGCATTTGTCGTTTCAGTAGCTATTAACTGCTGGTTGAAGTGCAGCATTTGTGGATTGGAGTCTCTATCTTCCACTCAAATAAGCACACACCTGCAATACCTGTGGAAGCTCGACCAGTGTTTAAGTTCTGTGCTAATTTTCAATCTCCACTGACCCTTCTCCTAGGTCCTCCTGCTCTGGGTCCATCATTAGGTGCAAAAGTGGAAATGCTGGAAAGACACACTACCTATTATCTCTCAAGCAGCTGCAAAACTATGTTGTGGTGTGTCACTAGGGAAGGGTTGGGAGGAGATGGTGGATATTTATATTGCAGTTAAATCTAAATCACATGGCTACAATTAAACACTTTCTGTGTGTATATATAACCTAGCAAGACAACCTCATTAATTCATAAAATATCTGCCTATGCCAAAGCAAAGCCATTATCACACAGCCTACTTAAAACACAGCAAGGTGAGCACAGTTCCTACATGGGGAGCAGATGGAAATAAATGTATATGCTATGCATGTCTGGTAGAAGGGGGGTGTCTGGCATGTATCTTTCAGGGCTGGGTGTGGGGCAAGGGAATGCAGTATCTGTGTAATCCTGGATTGCTCACCACAGTGCTGTCAAGTGTTCTGGCCCCATCACACTTAAGGCATCAATTCTTTGCTAAAACACCTTTTGGGGGAATGCTTTTTGGGAGAGCAGTGGCCTTGCAATAACTCAGAAAGGAGACCTAGGTTCAGACTCTCCATGCTGAGAGGGCTACCCCTGCCAGCTAGAAGACTCATGAGAAGGAAAGACTACTTCAGATCTCTCAGCATTACCCCTTACAGCTGATTTAGAGAGGTTGTGGGTTTCTAAAAGGTAGACCTGCCTGCTCACTCCTCTGATGCAAGAGATGACTGCTAAAATGTAGGCTCCTGAGGGGGAAAAAAATGATTGGTGGTGTGGGAAGATCCTTGTGGTTGTAAGAGGCCTCCAGTAAAATGCATTAGGTTTTGGATAGTTTTAATGAACTATCTGTATAATCTGAGACATTCTCATCATGGGACACCCTCTGCAACGAAGTCATATTTCTGTTTATAAACAGCCTTCAACACCCAGTGCTGGACAAGATTTACAAAGGAACCAGTGCTATACCAATCGGCTAAAAAAAAGACAATACTGACAATTAGCAGCAACCAGTGTAGAGACAATGGCTCAATTCTGCTGTTAATTAATCCAGTGTAAATTTAAATTAATGGAGCAATGCCGATAAAGGCGTGATCAGTATAGGCTGAATACTAGGCTAACAGGAGAAGGACAACCAGGAGGAATGTCAATGCACTAGAGGAGCTTGTTCTTACGCCCACTGAAGAGAATGGGAGTGCTGCCACTTACTCTAACAGATGTAGGATGGGCCCTAGGAAAGGAGAAGAGACAAGTTTTTAAAATAAGATTTATAATGAAAGTAAAACAGGATGGGGGGGGTGAAACCCCAAAACACAACTTTTTGTATTGTTTTCAGGCAGTGGTTTCTAATTAAGTTCTAATGCAATGTCGCAAACAATACAATTGACAGATAACTATTTCTTCTGCAGTTCCCTTGTTAGCATAATGCTCCTGATGCTTTGCATTTATTATGCATTATTCAATGGGGATTTTTTATTTAACTGAAATAGGGACTGATAATCTGCTTTTGTGCCTTTTTTGTTAGGCAAATAAGGCAGACAGCAGCTGAGTTGAAACACTATTAAAAAAGCAAATCCTACATTTCAGACTGAGTCACTTCTCTAGCCGTATAAACCAGGAATCCTGATTTCTCCAGAGCCTCAGAATGGGCTTCCATGACTAAGCAAACCAGCTTCTGCCAGATTTTATCTTGCCCGGAACACATTTCAAATTTCTGAACCAATATTTAAACTGCAAGTCGAATCCTGCACAGAGGCAGCAGAAGAGATGGATTCACCAGCATGCAGAGCTGTTCATCTATTCTAATTCATGGTTTCAGGGATTTATCCTAAAGATGGTAAGTTATACAGCAAAGGAACAATGCATGGCACTGCACAGCAGGGCAGATTAATCCCAGCTGAAGCTAACTGGTTAGTTTTTGAGAGTTGTGTGGCTAAGTGATTGCAAAAACTAAAAGCCCTTGAGCAAAGCCACACAGCTACACTAGCTATCCTAGTCTTCAGGGGGTTAATTTAAAAAATCTGTCAAGGACAATAGCTTCAGTGGTGTAGTCCCTCCATGCTCCCTCTCACGCATAGTAATGGTAATCAAAAGCCACCTTAAACCATTTCTGCTTTATTTTTTGCATCATTGCAGCAGACTCATTGAAGGAATTACCATCATTATGCAACATGCTGTGTACCATCTCAGCAGGCTGCTTGCTCCCAAAGTATTTTACCAACTTTGTTTTTATACATTTTAGTTGCTTTTCACCTTAGTAATTAGTCATCATTTCTGGTGAGCTTCATAAGCAATTTTCTGAGCATCTTGAGCCTTGGCAGTGGGAAATTGCAAAAGAAACCAAATGTTGTCAATGCAGACAGCACACCAATAAGTCAGGCAAGAGCTGGGCAACACTGTCATTTAAACATGAATAGAATACCAATGCTCTCCTACGCATGGATTATTAAAGCAACCCTGCTACTATCGTGGAGGCAGGCATGGATTAAGTGACCCAACAGAGATCACATCCAAATCTAACCATTCCTCAAGTCTATAACTAGGAGAAAATCAACATGTTGACATCTTCACTCGCAAGATGAAAATAAATTTAATGGACTTGAGCGGAAGGAGGATGGGGGAGGCTCAGCACTTGAGGGATACATCATATCCTTGAGTTGCATATTAACTTCATCATTTGTAGGGGCTGCAGTCTATGTACGTTCTGCTAACCATTCAGAAGTTCTATAAATTGAAACACTTGCAGCAGAGAAAAACATTTTTTTTTAATGTGGGTGTTTGCTTTCAATTTCAAAAGGGAAGTCTCTCAATTAAATGAACAGCAGAGTGTAAAATGCAAACTTTACTTTTCAAAAGGTAAGACTATCTTTAGCACCAGGTTACTACTTCCACAGGGGAGCTGTGCAGGTGGGGGAGGCAGAAGTTAGATGCATATTTCTAACAGTGAACAACCTGGTAAAAAATGATGACTGTGCCTATAACTAACCTTTAGAGTGCTAGCACTGAACTATATGAGAGCCTGAACTGGTGTGAAAGCTAAAATACCTAGAACAGCATTTCTCAATGACCACTCTGTGCACCAGCCCTGGTCCCTGAGCTCTCCCTGATGTAGTTTAGGAAGGCAGAAAGCCATTCCCTGGTATCAAAAAGGTTGAGAAACACTAAACTTGAGAGACTAATAAATCCCCTACAGGGACCCCAAGTTGCCAGATCCTGAAATGACTGCAAAAATAATTGCAAGTAATTACAATATAGACTAATCAGGGCACGTCTTCACTACCCGCCGGATCGGCGGGTAGTAATCGATCTAGTGGGGATCAACTTATTGCATTTAGTGAAAATCAATCCCCGATGGCTCTTCCATCGACTCCGGAAATCCACCGCGGCAAGAGGCAGAAGCGGAGTCGACGGCAGCGCGGCAGCGGTCGACTCGCCGCCGTCCTCACAGCCAGGTAAGTCGACCTAAAATATGCAACTTCAGCTACGCTATTCACGTAGCTGAAGTTGTGTATCTTAGGTCAACCTCCCCCACCCCCCCGTAGTATAGACCTAGCCTTAGTGCCATTTTCTTTGAAAATGTATTGCTGCTTCTGATTATGTTTGCTTTCCCCCATCTCCAAAGTCAATCACAAGCCAGTAGAAATATGTCCAGAAAGATTGTAATGCAGTGTAAAGTCACAAGCATATGAGATTATATTTTTACAGTTGCCCTGGCAGATAACATTGGAGAGGAGAGGGGGAGGGATTCCCTGAAATATTTATTAGCACATTTGGGCTGTTTAAGGAAACTATCCAATTAGATCTCTGCTGCCAGGCCTATTACAAAAAAAATGTGTTTATATCAGTGAAGAAGGAATCTACTTGATTTAGATCTCCAGCTCTCCACTCTCTTCACACATGCAAAGGTATTGACTCAATTGCCTTTAAAAGGCTTTTTTTTTAAATAGCAATACACCATTATCCATAGCATTATACTGCTCATGAGCAGCTGTTAATCAAATGTATGGATTACTTAAAATAATAGGAAAGCACCTGCACATGGAACTTACTACACACCAGGTATTTCACTCTAGAAAATGCATGAAATAAGCCTTTATCTTGATGGGGAGAGTTATGTTTATTTTGATTAAAACTAGGGACTCCTACCCAAACTCCATCCTGAATTATGATATTTCCAAGGTGCTATTAAATATGGTCCCATGAAAGGATGAACAGAAACAATGCTATATATGTATTTGTATAGACGCACAGTACATGGGTGTGGTATGTGTGTGGTCATTAACTATTCCTGAATTGGCATCCTTTCCCTTCCAGTTTTGTTTCAATAACTGTAAATTAAACAAAGGGCTGACTTTACACTCAGTAAGCAATTTGGCAACCTGATCCTCCTTTAGAGTGATAGCAAAACCTTAAATCCTAGGTGTCAATAAAAAAGGTGCCTCGTCGTCTCTTTTTGGATAAAAGTAGCAGATCTGGCGTCAAGCTGGGCATAATTTTGGTCATTAAACTTCTTGATCCTTGAATGTCAGCAGGAGTCACTTAGGTGACCGTCCACTTGCACTTCCAAAGTACTGCATTTAACTCCCCATAAAATATGGATTTTATTGCAGCAGTGACCGGACTTCTTTCCATAGTCCCTGACCGCTACAGGGACTGCTTAGTTCTTGCTGCAACTCTTTGCACAAGACGCATATATCAGTGTGAGATTTATTTATATATAAAATATGATTTCACTATATAACACATAGAGATAGGGTGACACCAATTCCTTAGACTCATTTACTACTAGGTATGAATTCCATGTCTTTCTGTAACCATACACCCCCCTGTACCTTCCCCACCCCATCATCCCATAAAGAAGTTCACGAGTGTCAGTTTCTAGACGGCTCCAGCACGACCCCCATCCCCCGGCCCGACTTATCCTACTAGGACGCCCCTAATTTCAACCGCGCTCCACGCTCAGTTCTGCTGCGTCTCAGCTCTGCCTGGCGACCTACAGAGCGTTCTTGCCCCGCGTTCATTGCAATCGCTCACAACCTGCTCTTGGCTCCCGTAGCCTAGGTAGCATTTCAGGTACTTTCTCACCAAGCTGCTGCTGGTGCTTCCCCCCGACCCCCTCCCTTCCTTTGGCTAAAGTGTTTTGCTAGGGCCATGAATTTGCAGCAAGACGCCGCGTCTCTTTGCCCTACTTAAAATGACACCAAATGCACGCCCCGCTAAACACGTTCCTTGCCAGCGATCAGCGGCTGCAGCGCCCGTCCAAACTGTGCCTACCTCCAGCGCGCACACCCAGCGGCCGGGGCGCGCAGTGCCCCGCTCCAGCACCGAGCTGGCAACTTTGCCAAAGAAGTGGCTTTCAGGAGCATTCACACCCGATCAAACAAAAGGGAAGGCAGCTGCTTGCCGGCTGCTCCTCCGTTAAACTTGCCCTGAACCAGTCCAAAGCCTGATCTCCTTACCGGTAAGAAGAGAAGGGAAGAGGACAAGTGCTCAGCCTCAGGCAGTAATACAGTGACCAGCGTGGAAACAGTGCTCTGCTCTGCCTGCTGTCCTCCACGCTGCCTGCTACCTCCACTGCTGGATCTACTCGCATCTAAGTGGGGCTCGCTCTCTTCCAGCATCACTTTTAACTCTGGCATGCAGGGAGCCGAAGCCGAGGGGGCTCTCTATCTGATTGGTTTCCATTCAGTGCTCCTGATTAATAAAAAAAAAAAAAAAAAAAAAAAAAGGAAACATCCCTCCCTCACACACACACACATACAGTGCTCTGCTGCTGCTTCTGCAGCAGCACTCAGTATGGGAGGGTTAAGGGCTGGGGGAAAGCAGGCACTTCCAGACACACAGTGATTTGCAAGTGAATGCGGTGGGAGGATACAGGGGGGAGGGCTTTGTTAAAGACACCCCCCCCCCCCCCCCCCAGACTGACTCTGTTTGAAGCCTAAAGCAATCAGCTCTGTCTAATCTGCTGGTAGTGATAGTAAAAGCAGAAAATAGAAAAGAGGTTAAGACATGCTCATAACTTATATTTGGGTGCGTCTGTTTGAGGGGTGGGAGGGAAAGGGATATTTAAGCCTGAAATGAAATTTCTGTCTTTTTTTTTTTTTTCATCAAAAATGACTGCATTTTTTCCCCCTGCTATCCTGACTTCCTGGACCTTCAAATCATGAATTCCCAGTGAAATACTACTTTGCATAACAGTACGTAGAGGTGGTGGCGTGTGAGTACATACCTGCAGCTTCTGCCTAGGTTACCTGGACAGCTCATAGAATCATAAAAACGGTCTGCCCTGTGGGGCACAAGGCAGGGGTGTTTGTACCGCACCTAGCACAGTGTAGCCCTGAAAGGAGGCTTTGGGTAATAAATATAAATATGATGACAGAAATTAATTGTCAGTTACATTTTGCCTGTCAGGAGCCTAGTGCATCCCCCTTACACATATATCATTGTTCCCTATAATAGTGTTTTTCTCGTGCTTTGAACAGTTTCATTGTTAATGTTGTAAGCTGTGCAGCTTCTAACACTTGCTTTGGAGAGGATTCTATAGCCCAGTGCAGGATTATTATGAATCTTTTCCCTGATTATTCAGCCTATAATTTTGCCTTTCTCAATTTCTCTTTGTTACTCCCAGTTACACCCCGCAGTACAAACCCAAGTTATTTTTTCCCCCATCCTAAGGGAAAATGGTGTGCTGAGTTTCTTGGAGATGGTCCTCACAGCCCAGGGGAGGTGGGGTTGAAGTGGCCTGAGTTTCAGCAGTCTCTTCAGGCCTGCCATATAGGTCACACCACAGCCTGGAATCTCTACAGTGCTGGGGCCCTGCCCCCAACATGCCCCTCCTGCCTCCAGTCCCAACCCTCCTATGCCAGGCGTTGTGAAGGGATCCTTGAAGACAGCCTTAAGGTGTCTTCCCTCAGTCAGGCATGGCTTTTAGAGCCCTTTTAGCTTGGTAAAAAGATGAGAACAGCATAACGTGGCCAGAGTGAGGTTGAGAATATCACCCTTAGTCTACCTTTCAAATATTTGCTAACCATATTTATGCAAAGGAGCGGTAGCAGTCACCGCTTAGCCAAGCTGTACCTGTTTAAGCATTTTAAATTTCCTCATAGATCATTCCTCTCAGTACGTGGATCCTTTTGGTCATTCTTCTTTGAACTTCCTCCAGTTTCCCAATATCTTTTTGTTAATGAAAAGCCCAGGACTAAATGCAATATTCCAGGTTCAGAACTTTCTATGGAGACAATTCTCCCTCCCTGCTTTTTGATCGAATGGATATGCAGCCTCTGTCTTTTGCTGCCATGTCACATTGTAAATGTCTTACAGTGACTCTGAGATCTCTTTTTGGTATTAGTCTTTCCCTCATGCTGAATGGATGTAATCACGTTGTTTTTCCCAGTTTCCTTAGACCGCTTTTCATTTTTCCAAGATGGATTTCTGCACTGTGGTGAAAAGTAAGCAATTTCTCCTTTATGTACTCAGTGTGTACTCAAAAGAATCTGCATATAGATATGGAATAGCAACTAACAATTGCACTTACATGGATATGTGAAGAGGTTTTTTTCTTTTTGTTTTCAAGGTGACCTTGTCAAGGTCATGTTCTACCTCCTCGCCATTCATCATTTAAATACCATAATGATATTAGAATTCCCATACTGGATCAGGTCATTAGTCCATGAAGTGTCCTGTACCTGACACCTGAGCTGAGTGAAATGTTCTGCTAGCCTTATAAAAATTACTCCGAAGTCAGCATTGTCTGAAATTGACAGCACTGTTGCGGAGGCCAAGAATTTAGCAAGATTCAAAGAAGGATTGGATGTTTATGTGGCTAACAAGAGTAGCCAGAGTTGTTACAGTTAATGCTCACTAAAAGAGTAGTGGATGGGAGATAAAAAGCTTATTTTTCACATTTTAAACCAATCTCCAGTTATTAAGGATTACGATGAGACCTTCAGGAGAGGGCAGGTTCTGCCATATCTGCCTACTGCCGGGTTCTTACATCTTCCTCTAAAGCATCTTGTGTGGGCCACTGTCAGAGACAGGATACTGGAATAGATGGACCAGCACGGTAGTTCTTATGTTCCTATGGCTTGAATTTGAATTGTCTATGAATCTGTCATTATCTCTCAAATTTGTTAATCATGGGTTAGCTGTCCTGTGAACTTTCCTCCGCCCAGCTTCTTCCATAGTCAGTGTGCCTGCCAAGCCCCAAGAAATCCTGGCATCCCAATCCAAAAGGAATCTAAGATAAAAAGGTGGGATCTAATGCTGATTTGGGGTGAAGGAGTGTCTCGGGGTAGGCAGAGGCCAGCTATGGTTCTCTGTATGTTCCTGACCCGGTAAACCAATTTACAGATCTTCATTTGCAAATCCTTATTTGAACTGAATGCTGCAGAATTCTCATTGTTCTACCTGATGAGCAGTTTAATATCTAATACGGGGGGTTCTCAAACTGTGGGTCGGGACCCCAAAATGGGGCCCAGGCTGGTGTTGGCCCTGGGCCCTAGCAAGTCTGAAGCCCAAGCCCCACTGCCTGGGGCTGAAGCCCAAGCCCAAGCTCCACTGCCCAGGACTAAGGTTACATGCCCCCCATCCAGGGCAGAAGCTCTTGGGCTTTAGCTTTGCGCCCCCCACCCCTACCCCCAGCAGCAGGGCTTGGTCGGGCTTGGTCTTTGGTCCCCCCTCCTGGGGTTGTGTAGTAACTTTTGTTGTCAGAAGGGGGTCATGGTGCAAGGAAATTTGAGAACCGCTGATCTAATACATCCACTATCCTATGACTGCATCATGCATTTTTAAGGGGATGGTCTGGATGATTTAATATGCCTTTCCCATCACTATTTTCTGTGATCCTCCAGAGGAAGTCAGAAACCTTCCATAATGCACAGCTCCAGTTTCCTTCAGTGCTGCACAAGAAGGGAAAGAGATTTCTGGCTTAACACTGCAAGCAATCAGCTGATGCCAGGAATTATGAGGCTAGAATAATATTATCTTTGCATTCCATAACTACCAATGTTATTGATGGTCACAAAATTATCTATATCTTTAAAAATCCAGACACGCTGTGTTTGACCCATTGACCTTCTGGTGTAATGAGTTCCACAGGTGGGCTACCCATTGCATAAATATTTCCTTTTGGTTTGCTTACATTTATCACCCCTTACTTTCAAAGAGTGTCTCCTTATTCTTGTGTCGTGGGAGCAAGTGAAAGGAAGCACCTGGCCAGTTTTCACTATATTTTTCATCATCCTAGGTATCTTAATCAAGTTTGTAATTTTTTCTCCTTCCCAAACTAATTAACCCCAGTCTTTCAAAACTTTAAACCCAATTCTGTAAACAATTATTCATGTGCATATAGCTATTCTCATTTGAAGTCCCGTTGGACTGTATATGGGAATAACAACTTGCACAACTGAACCAAGTATTTTGCATGTGAAACCCACTCAGCATTTTTATTACTCTTTTCTGGACATTTCCCCTTTCTGTTATCTTTCTTGAACAGATGCAACCAAAGTTGGGCACCAAAATTAGTCTAATGAATTATAATGCATCATTCTGTTTTGATATCTTTGGCATTGTCATCCTTTTAGAAGAGAAATATTTAATGTAACACTAAGGATATGTCTATACTACGAAATTATGTTGATTTTATAGAAGTCGATTTTTAAAAACCGATTTTATACAGTCGATTGCGTATGTCCACACTAAGCGCATTAAGTCGGTGGAGTGCATCCTCAGTACCGTGGTTAGCATCGACTTAACAGAGCGGGGCACTGTGGGTAGCTATCCCACAGTTCCTGCAGTCTCCGCTGCAGGATTCTGGGTTAAGCTTCCAATGCATGATGGGGCAAAAACATTATTGCAGGTGGTTTTGGGTACATGTCATCAGGCCCCTCTCCCTCCGTCCCGTCGTGACAGCAATGGCATACAATCGTTTCATGCCTTTTTTCCTGGGTTACCTGTGCAGACGCCATACCACGGCAAGCATGGAGCCTGCTCAGCTCACCGTCACTGTACGTCTCCTGGGTGCTGCTGGCAGACGCGGTACTGCATTGCTACACAGCAGCAGCTCCTTGCCTTCGCGGCAGACGGTGCAGTAGGACTGATTGCCATTGTATGTCTCCTGGGTGCTCCTGGAAGACCTTGGTGAGGTCGATCGGGGCACCTGGACAAATATGGCTATCGTCCTCTTAGAGGGAGGATGGGAGCCAGAGACTCCAGGTCATTCTCTTCTTTAAGTTTCGTCTCGTGGAGATTCAGTCCTGCCTGGAATATCATGCGAGCTGGAGACTTTTGCCTCAGGCTGCTCTCCCAACCGGCGGCACCACACGGTTGCACCTACTCCAGCCTACCCCTTGCTCCCATAGCTCATGAAGCCTGGACAGTAGTAAGGAGCAGTTCGACTATAGGCTGAGCAAGTGCAGAATGGTGATAGAATGTGCCTTTGGACGTTTAAAAGCTCGCTGGTGCTGTTTGCTGACTAGGTCAGACCTCAGCACAACCAACATTCCCATTGTTATTGCTGCTTGCTGTGTGCTCCATAATATCTGTGAGAGTAAGGGGGAGATGTTTATGGCAGAGTGGGAGGTTGAGGCAAATCACCTGGTGTCCGATTTTGAGCAGCCAGACACCAGGGCGATTAAAAGAGCACAGCAAGGCGCGCTGCGCATCAGAGAGGCTTCGGTGTGACAGTTGTGTGTGTTTCTCTTTGATGCAAACCCACCCCATTTGTTGATTTTAATTCCCTGTAAGCCAACCACCCTCCCCTCTTCGAAATAAAGTAAATATTGTTTTGAAACCATGCATTCTTTCTTTATTAATTATAAAAAGAGATAACGGACAAGGTAGCCCAGGTGGGGTGGGGGAGGAGGGAAGGACAAGGCCACATTGCTTATTGTAGCCACACTAAAAATCAAACTGTTTGAATGACAGCTTTCTGTTGCTTTGGCCATCCTCTGGAGTGGAATGGCTGGGTGTGCCCAGACCCTCCCCCCACGTTCTTGGGCGTCTGGGTGAGGAGGCTATGGAACATGGGGAGGAGGGTAGGCGGTTATACAGTGGATGCAGCGGGGGTCTGTGCTCTTGTTGGATTTCCTGCAGCTCCAACAGATGCTTCATCATGTCTGTTTGCTCCCCCATTAGCCTCAGCTTTGCGTCCTGCCTTTGCTTTTCGCGCTCACTTAATTCTTTCCTGGCCTCTGCCACTGAATGCCTCCATGCATTAAGCTGTGCCCTATCAGTGCAGGTGGACTGCATGAGCTTGTAAAACATGCGTTTTTCTCGCCTTCTAATCTGCGATAACCTCAGGGACGGAGATGATTGGGGGGGGGAGCGTAGAAACATTCTACGCTCTACGATTCTGGGGGGACTGCATGGTCACCTGTGCTGCTGAGTGCTGCTGAGTTCATCACACTGACCAAACAGGAAATGAAATTCAAAAGTTCCCGAGGCTTTTCCTGTGTAACTGGCTAGTGCATCAGAGTTCAAAGTGCTGTCCAGAGCGGTCACAATGGAGCACTCTGGGATAGCTCATGGAAGCCAATACCGTGGATTTGCATCCGCACTATCTCAAATTCGACCCAGCAAGGTCGATTTCAGCGCTACTCCCCTCTCTGGGGAGGAGTACAGAAGTCGATTTTAAGAGCCCTTTAAGTCGACAGAACGGGGTTGGTTGTGTGGACGCATTCATTTTAAAATCGACCTAATGCAGCTAAATTCGACCTAGCCCCGTAGTGTAGACCAGAGTTAAATTGTGGCTTACCTACCATGCATCCTACCAAAGCTTCACAAGCCCTTTCTAGTGGTTTCTACACCATTCCGACTGTAGGTATGACTATGTGGTAGACTGGTCAGAAATTTGCCGACGGAACAGTTTTATATTGGAAACTTGACAGAGTTGAAATGTTCTACAAGATCATATTAATTCCATCAAAACTTCTGATGGAAACCTGCCTGGATCTTCACCCTCCTCAGGTCCCTGAGTCCCCAAGTTCCATGGCTCCCTAGGTTTCCAGGTTCTCCATCTGCATGGTGACTGGCAAGTTTCCAGGCAGCCAGATCCCCAAGGAATCAGGCAGCCTTGAAGCAAGTCAAAAAATTCAATTTTGGTTCTCCCAAAATGAATTTAGCTCCTGCAAATTTCAAATTTTTGGCTTTTCATCCTGATTTCAGATTAAATCAAAATTTTTCATGAAGCGAAATTCTGTTTTGTCTGGCTATCTCCAGCACTGATGAGAGTGTGAGTTAGGAGGACAATTGTACCAGAGCCCCAAGCTCAGGAGAATCCCCAAAACATCTGTAATGGCTGTGTGTTAATAAAGTGAAATGAGAGGTAGTGGAGCGCCAGCGAACATGATGATGTATCAGAGCCACAAGTTTTACTTGATGGGCCTCGTCACCTCTGTTATGACTCCCACTGTAGATATTTCTGTGCTGTTTTGTGTACATCTGAAGTGTGCCAAGACATCATGAAATGTATTTATTTATTCATTCATTTATTACATGATTATCATTTAAAAATTGAACAATCCTCATCTGAACATCCCTCCCCCCCACCTCAAATTCTTCCTCTGCCTTCTCATGATGACATTTGTGTAGGGATGGGAAAACCAACCCCAGCCTTTTCATGAAACTCATATTGACTTGGGTATTTTCCAAAAAAATGTCACACACCTCTGAATTTCCTGTTTATCCCAATTCCAGTAGTAGTGAAATATCACAAGAAAAGTTGTTTTTGTAGTGTTTATCATTCCACTACTACACGACATCTCATGAGAGTACTAGCTAAAGAGAGTCTGCTAAGCTTTACATAAACACACACATGTTGGGTTGTTTATCTGAACTAGCATTTGAGGTTCATCCCTGACCAATTTTAAATTTATGTTTATAAGATTTACCTCCATATTCTTACATCTGATTCATTGATCCCAACAGACCCAGGAGAGTGTGGACATCACAAACACAATGGAGCGAAGACATTGGGTGTTTTAGTGCCAAGGCAGGTCAATGAAGTTATAATGGCTCTCATCAGCATTCCAACAGCCTGTTGGCATTTCCACTTTCAGTAGAATGGCTCTTAGAATGCAAAACAATTTTCATGCCTTTTAAAACACCATGAAATCAAATAAATCCTTTCAAGTTTGATGTTTAAAACCAAAAGCACCAACTGATCAGGATAAGCAAGGGGCAGATACATCTGCACTAATGGGGTAGTAGCTGGTTGAAGGTCAGATTAAATTCTTCTAGCTAAATAATGATTACAAGTCACAATCAGTTTATGACCAAATTCCACCATAAATCCTTAGAATCTTGGTGGTTTCCCTGTCACTGGTAACATGTTTATCAGTGATCCTCTCATTCTGATGTTATAGTAGCTATTAGTCATGGGCATAAGGACTGAGAGGATGAGCTGGAGATGTCATCCCTTCCTCAGGTAAAACTTTGTTTTCTCCTTGCTAACTTATTTCAATGACGTTAAAGTACAGTGAAATATTGCTAGCTTTGTCAGATGTTGAGAGTTTGGGAACATTTTATGAAATTTTCATTTATTTTCATGAAATGCTTAATTTTCCAGAATGGTCATTTATTGTAAAATACTCAAAATAATACTGCAGAGCTGTTTTGTTGGCTAGGGGGGAGGAAGTGACCCTCTTATTCCCTGAATCCCTGAAGCTAGCAAAAAGCCAAAACATAACTGCTTTGCTTTTGCAGTGCATTTTATTGTGATCATTATTTATTTGTGTTACATTATGCTAGTCACTCTACAAACATATTGACGGAGAGAGAGTCACTTCCCCAAAAAGCTAGCGGTCTAAATAGACAAGACAGAAAGCGGTTGGGAGGGGAACCAGAGAAGTGAAGTGACTTACCCAAGCTCACACATCAGATGACTGACGGCAGTGTGTATCCAGCAGAGCTCATTGCCTCCCTGCTTTAGTCCTTCCCAAAGTTCTGGGGTTTGTTTGTGTTTGTGTTTTGACAAAGTCTTCCACCTCTCAAATGATATAGCTGAAAAATCAGAATCCCTCATGGGCCCCTCCCCCACCAATTAGATCCTTCCATCTCAAGACTATTACATACTCCAAACTTGTATGGAAAATACTACTAAACTGTGTGTGTACATGAGAAAAAGAGGAGATTAGTGTGTATAGACAAGATATTTTAGATCCTTTTGAGTGTTTTCTAATATGTATTTCTTCCATGAGAGATGGACTTTGGGTTATGAATCCGAATCCAAGAAGGAAAAAAAAATGTGTAACTCCACTGAATTCTGTTGAATTTATCCCATGACAACTAAGAAAACCTGCCTGTGCTGATGGAGAGATATGTAAAATAGTACCAATACAAATTTTAGAAAGTCTCTTAATATATTTCTGAAAGATTTTTTCTGTAAAATATGTAGCTATATACAGATCACATGAAGGTGAGGTAGATTTTTATTTGCACTCACTTGAGACGATCTGCAAAATTCACCCATGCTTGGGCCACTTGTGAGGAATAGACATTGAAAATGTGTGCCAACATAATCTTTATACCACATCATCAGATATTCTGTATATGCAGGTGTGTGTGTGTGTGTGTGAGATTTGATTTATTTTTAGTTATGCTGCATACATATTATAATATAAATATATCTGGATTTATATGCTCCTTCTTTGTGTAACGTTATGAGGAAAAATTGACTTTTTTTGTGAAGGAGAAGAGGCAGACAGATTGTGTTGTAATAAAACTAGTGACTACACGAAGCTGCTCAGAGATTTGCAGTGTTGAAATGGTCAAAGTTGCATGGTAAAGGCAACATATAACCTGGTTCTACCATTTGTCACCTGGATATCTCCAGCACCTATGCGGTATGTTTATATGCAGAGTCCGTCCACATCACCTAATAGATGGACATACCTGGTGCATGCATTTTGAATGTGTATCTATTTATGAATTTAATGCAGTGTGGAAAATCCAAAGTAGTTCATGGGTTGATTTGGAATACATTACAAAAAATGAAAATGGAAGACTTGATCATATGACACGACATATATTGGACATGCTGTTTGATTATTTTTTTGTTGGCATTAGGCTCCAGCACAAGGACTGGACAATTCTCTTTTAACATAAAGATGAGAGTTTGTGTGAGGCATTTTATTTATTCCACAGTTACCTTTCCTCCTTCCTCACCAAGTGACTTTTCTTCTTGGATCCCTTTCATGACCTTATCGATCGCATCATCCACCAGCAGCACTGAGATCGCAATTAGCTTTGCCTAAAATTCAGGGCTGGCTTAAAACATAGTCACTATGGGCCTGTGGATGTGGCCCCAGGACCAGGAGTCACATGATGAGATCAGAATCTCAGTTTTCCTTTAATTAAAAAAAAAAAATCTTAGCCTTCATGATTGCAAAGGCCAAATTTCAATGAGAAAGATGTGCTGATTTAAACTGGTTTAGCTAAAAGGGTGCAAAACATTGAGTGGACACTCTTATTTAGCTTTAAGAATATCTTATTATTGACTTAAGCTAAATCAAAATAGGGCAAATTCAATCAATATAAGGCACTCTTAAAATGAAGTATGTGTCTATCCAAGGAGGTTGTACCCATTTAACTGGTTTCTAAGCTAGGTCTACACTACGGGGTGGGTCGACCTAAGATACGCAACTTCAGCTACGTGAATAGCGTAGCTGAAATGGCGTATTTTAGGTCGACTTACCTGGCTGTGAGGACGGCGGCGAGTCGACCGCTGCCGCGCCGCCGTCGACTCCGCTTCCGCCTCTTGCTGCGGTGGATTTCCGGAGTCGACGGAAGAGCCATCAGGGATCGATTTTATCGCGTCTTCACTAGCCGCGATAAATCGATCCCCAATAGATGGATTGCTACCCGCCGATTCGGCGGGTAGTGAAGACGTGCCCTAAGATGACTTAGTTAATAGGTACAGCTTTCTTCTGTATTCAAGGCCAAAAGAAAAAGCCTGAAAATGTGAGAGTGTACTTGATGCTAGTCTGAGTCTGTAGGCTGCTGAAACAGCAGCCCCAAGAGGTATGCACTAGGGCTGGCCAGAAAACAAGAATTCTTTTTTGAAAAAAACTGAGGATTCAGCATTTGTTTTTGTTCCACATCAGAGTGAAACCAAGACCTTTTGAATTTTTGTGTGAAAAGAGAGAGACGCCCCCTTCCTCAAGAGGGCGCTTCCTTGGGATGTGGGGAAAAAAAAAAACCCAACCCCCACATTTACTTTGCTTTCAATGAGAAGGGCCTATGATAGAAAACATGTTGTCAGGACCCCATATATTTACTTTCACAATTAGTAGCAAACTGTGATCGTTTTCTTGAAAATTACTAACACTCTGTTTTCTGCCATTTCACTGTCTCCTCTCCCTATACTTATTTTAAGAACTGCAACTTTGTGAAATCTACCTAGTTCCCATTAGAAGATGCTGTCTTGATACTGAAGCACACAAACATTCTCAGCCCCCCCTTATTCAGGGAGCATACTTTGTAGAATAAGCCATATTGTGAGTAGAGTGGTAGACTCAGGCCTTACAAGAAAAAGACCATCTTGAATTTGGCTGGCAATATCCAAAATGGCAAAGTACCCATCAAAAAGAAACACCAGACTGAAGCTAAAACAGTGAGCTTTTGGGCTTATTGCAAGGGTCAGTTGTTCACAATCTCGCCAGTGAGGCTTCAAGTCCCCGTAGGCATAGATGCCAACTCTGTGTGCTCCGGAACTACAGCACCCATGGAAAAAAATAGTTAATGCTTAGCACCCCCCAGCCACAGCTATTTGGCAGTGCTGTTTGCTGGCGCCACAGATCAGCTAATTGGGAACATGGCCAAACAGCTGATTGGGGATGCTGCCAAATAGCTGATAGGCAGCTCGGGCAGGGGCTTGGGGGAGGGCGGAGACAGCAAACGTCAGGTAGGTGGGGGCCTTGGGAGGGGGCGGAGTGGGGGCAGGAAGAGGCGGAGCAAAGGGGGGGTCTTGGGGGAAGGGGCGGAGTTGGGGTAGGGCCCCAGGGCAGTGCAGGGGTGGAGCACCCCCGGGGAAAAGTAAAAGTCAACGCCTATGCCCCATGGGTAATATAAGCTTAAGGTCAAGATTTTTAAACATGGGTGCCTCAGTGCAGACTCCTACACTGCTATTTAGAGACCTACATAAGTGGTGTGATTTTTTTTTTCAAAAGTGCTGAACACTCATCAGCTCCCACTGAAATCTTGGCCAAAGTGCTTAAGCCACAATTCAGCAAGTTACTTAAGCACATGCAGGACTCTAAGCACATGAGTAGGTCTGAGTGAAGTCAATGGGACTGCTCACGTGCTTAAAATTAGCTATGGGCTCTATATACCTTGCTGAATCAGGGCTTTAGATTTTATGGTAATGGGTGCTATAGTAAATCCCAAGATAGGTAAAGAATTAGACATTCATTTGCAAGTTCTTCCTTTAAGTAGGTGAAGAAATCATTTCTGGATTTATATTATATTTGCAATATTAATTGTCTTGTTTGAATAGTACTATTTTTTCACATCACAACTCTTTTTAAGAAACTATTAATTCCTGCTATTAATTGAAAGGTGCAGGGGATCCAGTCTGGATATAGTTTGCTATAGATTTTTAGGTTTCTTCTTGAATCATCTATATATTTTATTTACATAAAGGCATACAGATACAATTGTCGGAGAAAAACACAGTTCTCACTCTCTTTTTGTGTGCAGCAAATAATTTATTACTTAGGAATGCAAATCAAATATTCCCTATGCCCTAGATCTTCAGCTGCTGTAAATCACTGAAGTGCCATTAAGTCCAACTGAGCCTCTGACCCTCTATATCTATAGATACAAAAGAAGTTTGGTGGTATGCCTTTGGTTCTTTGTTACCATAAACATTCCCCTTTCTGTGTATTCTGCCACTAGTTCTGTCTTTGATAACATACCAGAGAAAATAATCCACGAACTATTTAGAGACAGCACACTGCAAAACTGAATTTCATTCCAAGGTGGGGGCTGTGGAGAGAGCAGAAGCTTCTCCCTTCCCATATTTTATAATTGACCACTTTTTATGATGCAAGAAAGAGAGATTCTGAGTTCAAAGAGGACTTCAAAATGTGAACCTGTCAGAGGTGCTGCATTATATTTGCTTTGGATGGTGCATTAGCATCTCTAACACAGCATATGTTATTTTGAGTGATAGAGGTCCTATTGTGTAGGACTGGGGAAGAAAAAAACTAAGGTTTTGTATTAGTAAGCATGTGACTCAAAAAAGCAATTATCTCATTCTTTAAGGGCTGCAAAGTATAGTTGTAGCTTCTGACGAGAGTAAACTAGATGTGCACAGCTTAAAGGCAAACTGAGGACTTACAGATGAAAAGTTCAAACCTCTCTTCATTCCCCCTCCCTTCTTCACCACCCTTATGATCTCCCAGCAATAGTTTGAGAAAAAATCTGGGGCACTTGTTTCTCTTATTTCTTCTGGGTTGCTGTTTTATCTTCATTTTTGGTAGAGCAGTAATGATATCCAGTGGCTGCTTAGATGAATCACTGATGGATATTCCTTAGGGATATCCCAGAAAAATGCATCCCAGCCAAGACTTATTTCCTCAGTTCACAGTGTGAATTTGAAACATATATGCTGCCAACAGTGATCAACTCCTGCTACTGGTCAAGTTTCTATTATTGTTTCCTTCTGGTCCACTTCTTCAACCCTTCTATTTCCTTCATCCCCACTAGCAATTAATCATTGCAATGAATCTTTACTTGCTCTTGGGGGGAAAAATACACAAGAATTCTTTTCCACCTTTGTATTTTATGTGCAGAATGTTCCAATTCCTTTACTTCTTATATGGGTGCTGGCTTATGCTGTGTTGATTTTTTTTTTTTTTTTTTTTTAGCATTTATAGGATTTTTTTCTTTCTTTCTTGAGTACTTTTCAAGAGAAAAAGAGGCCACACATTTCACTCTTGAAAATCTGAGAGTAATGGAGGCATAAACCAATGAAAAATAGAGTACAGATGCTCCCTGGGTTACGCAAGACCCAACTTACGCAAATTCGCACTTATGGAAAAAGTTCCATAAGCCAGAAATAGGATTTTTGAGTTATGGAATTTTTTGCGTAACGTACGGGTATACGTTTCCGACTTATGCAAAATTTGAGTTATGCAAGGCCTTCCGGAACGGAACAATTGCGTAAGTCCGGGGGCGTCTGTACAAGGAAGATTTGTAGGGGAGGAACATGGTGAAGGGAGGGAGAGGAGGAACATGGTGAGGGGATCCATGATCCCTCTTCATGGATTCAAAAAATCTTCACATTGAATAGGGTGGGTGCTGTTGTATCTGTTTTTTTTTCCCCTTTAAAATGTGCAAAGTAATGTCTCCAATTATTGCAGGTAGAGATTGAGCTATTCACTCTTTTCACTTCTAGGGTAGTGTTTTAAATCTGGTTCATCCTGATCATGACCAAAACTTGTTTCCATCTGTGATCTAGTGGTGATAGAAAAAACTCCAAAGAAGTTCTTCCCCCAAAAGCATCTTTTTGTAATCCCTACTACTTCTCCCTACTGCAGAATTGTCCTCTTATAAGAAGTTCTTTTTTTTCCCCAGCAGGCCTTTCTCAGGCTGTCCATTTAACACTGTCAGAGCAAAGCAGCTATATCCCAAAGGAAGGCATCACTGGCATTGCATCTTTGTGTCTTCTAGCAGATAAGTACATAGAATGTTTTCCCTCTCTTATTGTAGAGATGGCACATTCTCACTCTACATGGTAACCATTCAGCAGCCTTTTAGAAAGTAGTTGCCAGTCTCAGTTAATCATATTGTGGACAACTGAATGTATAACCAAAACAGCACTACAGCTGGCTCAAAAGGAATTTCCCAATATGGCACAACCACCCATATAGCCCCACCAGTGTATTAGTGTAGCAGGTTACTAGTGTTTCAAGTACCATGTCCTCAAGAACTGCCCCAAGCAGGGTTAGATTAAACAGTAGTTAAAATGCTATTGGACAAGGCCCACTGAAGCTATCTCTGTATTTACACTAGTGCTTCTCACTGTTATTAGCAGTCTCAGTAAAGAGGGAGAGGACCAAGTAGTCATGTAGATGGAAACAACATCTCAGTTCTCAGACCACAGACAATCCCTTCAGGTTCAGAGCTGACGAGTATGGGTGAGGAAGCTTATAATGCTGCTGCCTATGCTGCACTTGTGCTGTAGATAAACTGAGAACTTTATTCTTCAGGGGTACTAATCTAGCCCTTCTCACCTGTACAAAATTCACTTTGAAATAAATCAACAGAACGGGCTAATAACAATATTTTCTTTACAAAACAAGAAAAAAAAATCTTGTCTTTGGGTATTTAATTGGTGATTCAAGTTCATTTTGTAAAAAGAAATCATGCCTCACCAATCTATTAGAATTCTTTGAGGTGGATCAATAAGCACGTGGACAAGAGTGATCCAGTGTATATAGTGTACTTGGACTTTCAGAAAGCCTTTGACAAGGTCCCTCACCCAAGACTCTTAAGCAAAGTAAGCTGTCATGGGATAAGAGAGAAAGTTGTCTCATAGATCAGTAATTTGCTAAAAGATGGGAAACAAAAGGAAGGAATAAATGGACAATACTCAAAGTGGAGATAGGTATATAGCAGGGTCCCCCAAGGATCTGTATGGGACCTGTGCTGCTGAGCATACTCATAAATGATCTGGAAAGGGGGGTAAATTGTGAAGCAGTAAAGTTTGCAGGTGATACAAAATTAATCAAGATAGTTAAGTCTAAACTTGACTGTGAAGAATTACAAAGGGATCTCATAAAACTGGATGACTGGACAAGAAAGTGGCAGATGTCATTCAGTGTTGATAAATGCAAATTAATGCACACTGGAAAACATAATCCCAACTATAAATACAAAATGATAGGTTCTAAATGAACTGTTACCACTCAAGAAAGAGATCTTGCAGTCATCGTGTGTTGTTCTCTGAAAACATCCACTCAACATGCAGTGGCAGTCAAAAAAAAGCTAACAGAATGATAGGAATCATTAGGAAAGGGATAGAAATAAGACAGAAGATATCATAATGCCACTATATAAATCCATAGTACGCCCACACCTTGAATACTGGGTACAGTTCTGGTCACAGTGTTTCAAAAAGATATATGAAAATTGGAAAAGGCACCAAGAAGGGCAACAAAAATTATTAGGAGTCTGGAACAGCTTCCATATGAGGAGAGATTGAAAAGACTGGGACTGTTCTTCTTAGAAAGAGACGATTAAGGGGGGGATTATGACAGAGATCTATAAAATGTTTAATGATATGGAGCAATTGAATAAGGAAGTTATGACAGAGTCCCCTCTCACACTGTGATGCAGTGTCAAGTCACAAACCTCTGGCAGGTACTGCACTTACACAGACATCCGCAGGCAGGGACACACCCAACTGACTTACATGAATGATCTTACAGCCATGCATGAACCATCAATAGGGATGTTCCAGTCAATCCCCTTCCCCTCCGCACCAGCTACCCAGCCATGCACCCCAAGAATTGTTCCATCTTGCACAGGTCAGAAGCCTGGCCAATGTAAGTTCGTTACCCAGTCTGCACTTCCCTCGATGTGGAGAGGACACCACACTAGCCTTTGTAAACTGAGCTGAGATTTCCCAAGCACTTCAACCAAAACATACTGTTTTGGTAAAATATAAAACAGATTTACTAATTACAGAAAGATAGATTTTAAGTGGTGATAAGTAGCAAGCGTAGAGATCAAAACTGGTTACTTTAAAAATAAATTCACAGTCTGAGTTCTACAAACTAAACAGGATTTGAATCAAGTAGTGTCTCACCCTGACAGGTGGTACAAACAGGTCACAGATCCTCAATACACAGGCTGGGACTCTTTTCCAGCCTGGGACTACTCTCCTCAAGTTCAAAGTCTTTGTCCTCCAGATGTGTTTCCATGTGTTGAGTTGTGGTGGAAATGAGGCCAATTGATGATATCACTTCCTCTTTTATAGTTTCTTCCAGCTTGCTGGAAAGATCTTTTGCTATGACGGGGAAACAGGCAGTTTCCATTGGCCAAACAGTCTCCATTGTATATGTGCTCCCTCTGAGAAGTCTCCACTCTATACAGTTTCTGCGATAGTGGATTCTTTCCTTGATGGGTGCTGATGAGTCATTAACCACTTTCAGGCTACTTCATTGTTGTACCTGAAAGGCTGGTTGTGGGTGTTACCAACCTCACAACATATTTCAGTAACATACACATAGCAAAGCTTCATAACTTCACATACAGTGATAGCACATACAATCCAACAGGATATTAACGTTCAACAACTCCAACTCCAACGTTCAAGATTTTTAAAATGATACCTCACAAGGTATACTTTGTACAAAACGCATCATAATTATATGACAGTGGTGAATATGGGGGTTCCAGGGTGCCACTCTGAGGTATAGAGTATCACAGAAGTGTTATTTACCCCTTCACATAACAGACGAATAAGGGGTCACCCAGTGAAATTAATAGGCAGCAGGTTTAAAACCAACATAAGGAAGCACTTCTTCACACAATGCACAGTTAACCTATGGAACTCATTGCCAGCGGTTGTTGTGAAGGCCAAAAGTGTAATTGGGCTCAAAAAAGAAATAGATAAGTTCATGGAAGAGAGGTCCATCGAAGGCTGTTAGCCAATATGGATGTCAGGGATGCAATCCTATGCTCTGGGTGTCCCCAAACCTCTGACTACCAGAAACTACAACTGGATGAAAGGAGATGAATCACTCGATAATTGCCTTGTTCTGTTCACTCCCTCTGAAGCATCTAGCTCTTGCCCCTGTTGGAAGACAGGATACTGGATGATTTGTCTGACCCAATATGGTCATTCTTATGTCTTTATGGGACTTTGTTTGCCTGTAATAAATAAAAATGCTAAGTAGATGTAAATTAATATAAACATTTAGATCAAGTTGGACAGATGGGTGCAATGGCAGGTGGATGCCTAACTGCTCTCTGTGCTTTAAAAAACTCTTTCTTGATTCAGTGTTTGTATTTTGAGAAGTGCATAGTTTTTATAGTGGAGGGATACAGCAAATATTTTGCTCTTCTACTGCAAACAGTATCATGGGCCAACCTAATGGAATATGAAAATCCTAATGTGTTTGACAGTCCCATAGCAATACACACATGTGCAAAAAGGTTAGCAGACCCCAACTAAGGGTATGTCTACACTACGGGATTAATCTGAATTTACAGAATTCGATTTCTGGCAACCGATTGTATAAAGTCAAGTGTATGTGGCCACACTAAGCACATTAATTCGGCTGTGTGCGTCCATGTACCGAGGCTAGCGTCGACTTCCGGAGCATTGCACTGTGAGTAGCTATCCCATAGTTCCCGCAGTCTCCTCCACCCATTGGAATTCTGGGTTGAGATCCCAATACCTGATGGGGACAAAAACATTGTCGCAGGTGGTTCTGGGTACATCCTTCCCCCCCCGCCCCACCTCCTGGGAAAGCAATGGCAGACAACTATTTTGCGTCTTTTTTCCTGGGTGAACAGTGCAGACGCCATACCATGGCAAGCATGGAACCCGCTCAGCTCAAGACAGCAGTCATGAACATTGTAAACACCTCACGCGTTATCGTGAGTTTATGCTGAACCAGGACCTGCAAAACCAGGTGAGGAGGAGTTGGCTACGGCAGCGCGGTGACAAGAGTGATGAGGTCATGGACACAGAATTCTATCAAACCACAGGCCCTGGCACTTTGGAGATCATACTGTTAATGGGGCAGGTTATAGCCATGGAACACCGATTCTGGGCCCAGGAAACAAGCACAGACTGGTGGGACCACATAGTGTTGCAGGTATGGGACGATTCCCAGTGGCTGCGAAACTTTTGTGTGCGTAAGGGCACTTTCATGGAACTTTGTGACTTGCTTTCCCCTGCCCTGAAGCGCCAGAAAACCAAGATGAGAGCAGCCCTCACAGTTGAGAAGCGAGTGGTGATAGCACTGTGGAAGCTTGCAACGCCCGATAGCTACCAGTCAGTCGGGAATCAATTTGGAGTGCGCAAATCTACTGTGGGGGCTGTTGTGATGCAAGTAGCCAAAGCAATCATTGAGCTGCTGCTACCAAAGGTAGTGACTCTGGGAAACATGCAGGTCATAGTGAATGGCTTTGCTGCAATGGGATTCCCTAACTGTGGTGGGGTGATAGATGAAACCCATATCCCTATCTTGGCACCGGAGCACCAGGGCAGCCAGTACATAAACCGCAAGGGGTACTTTTCAATGGTGCTGCAAGCACTGGTGGATCACAAGGGACATTTCACCAACATCAACGTGGGATGGCCGGGAAGGGTTCATGACGCTTGTGTCTTCAGGAACACTACTCTGTTTAAATGGCTGCAGCAAGGGATTTACTTCCCACACCAGAAAATAACCATTGGGGATGTTGAAATGCCTATAGTTATCCTTGGGGACCCAGCCTACCCCTTAATGCCATGGCTCATGAAGCCATACACAGGCAGCCTGGACAGTAGTCAGGAGCTGTTCAACTACAGGCTGAGCAAGTGCAGAATTGTGGTAGAATGTGCATTTGGACGTTTAAAGGGTCGCTGATGCACGTTACTGACTCGCTCAGACCTCAGTCAAACCAATATTTCCATTGTTATTGCTGCTTGCTGTGTGCTCCACAATCTCTGTGAGAGTAAGGGGAAGGCCTTTATGGCAGGGTGGGAGGCTGAGGCAAATCGCTTGGCCGCTGATTACGTGCAGCCAGACACCAGGGCGATTAGAAGAGCACACCAGGAAGCGCGGCACATCAGAGAAGTTTTGAAAACCAGTTTCATGACTGGCCAGGCTATGGTGTGAAAGTTCTGTTTGTTGAAAACCCACCCCCTTGATTGACCCATTCCCTGTAAGCAAACCACCCTCCCCCCTTCGATCACAGCTTGCTTTTAAAGGAAATAAACTCACTATTGTTTAAAAATCATGTATTCTTTATTAATTGATTATAAACAATAGGGAGAGAACTGACAAGGTAGCCTGGGTGGGGTTTGGAAGAAGGATAGGAGGGAAGGAAAAGGCCACTAAAAAAGTTTAAAATAATGACAGCCTTTTGCTTGGGCTGTCCACTGGGGAGGAGTGGGCGGGTGCATGGAGTCTCCTCCCCCCCATGTTCTTACATGTGTGGGTGAGGAGGCTATGGAACATGCTGAGGGGGGAGGGTGGTTATACAGGGGCTGCAGCGGTACTCTGTGATCCTGCTGCCATTCCTGAAGCTCCACCAGACACTGGAGCATGTCCGTTTGATCACGCAGCAGCCCCAGCATTGCAGCCTGCCACCTCTCATCTCGAGTGTCCCTCATGGCCTCACGTTCACTGGCATCTTTCCTGTACTTTGATACCGTGTCCTTCCACTCATTCAGATGAGCTCTTTCATTGCAGGTCGATTCCATGATTTCGGAGAACATTTAGTCTCACGTCCTTTTTTTCCGCCACCTTATCTGAGATAGCCTTCAGGACGTAGGAGGGAGGCTTGAAAAATTTGCAGCTGCGAGAGGGAGGGAAAAATGTAAAAAGATACATTTTACAGAATAATGCTTATAATCTTTCACGGTAAACAACACTATTCACATTACATAGCACATGTGATTTCGATACAAGGTCGCATTTTGCATCTTAATATTGAGTGCCCGCAGCTTTGGTGTTAGAGATCACAGATGCAGGTCCGGGCAACAGAATTCGGCTTGCATGCGGCCATGGTAAGCCATTGTCTTTTGGCTTCTGCAGCCTTCCTAAAAGCAGCGCCCTCCTTTCCCACATACCAAGCAGAGCCTGTTGAGTGCTGCAGTTTTCCTGTTAACGTGCAGCAGCAGAAACCAAACTAACCCCACCCCCATCCAATTCTCTGGGATGATCACTTTATCCCTCCCCCCACCGCATGGCTGGTATCAGGGAAGATCCCTGCTAGCCAAATGCGAAAAGCTCAGCCCCAATGATCCCCTGACTCTCCCACCCCCACTTGGCTAACTGCAGGGAAGAATTTCTTTTCAGCCACAGGCAAAACAGCCCAGTAGGAATGGCCACCTCGGTCCACTTAATTAAATTCCCATATTTCAACTAGGTTACCATGAATGATATCACTCTCCTGAGGATAACACAGCGAGATAAAGAACGGATGTTGCTTGAATGCCAGCAAACACCGGGACCATACGCTACCAGGCTTTGTCATACAATGATACCAGATTACTTGCTACTAGCGTGGCATGGTCAAGTGTCCTACCATGGAGGACGGAATAAGGCTGCACTGGAAACGCTTTTGGAGTACCTCCAGGAGAGCTTCATGGAGATGTCCCTGGAGGATTTCCGCTCCATCCCCAGACACGTTATCAAACTTTTCCAGTAGCTGATCTGGCCGTGAATGCATCCCAAGTCCTCAGGGCAAATTAATCATTAAAAAACGCTTGCTTTTAAACCATGTTTTATATTTACAAAGGTACACTCACCAGACATCTCTTTTATGGCCTCATTTTCTGGGATAACGCCTTGGGAGGGTTGGGAGGGTACTTCAGTCAGGCTGAGAAAAAGATCCTGGCTGTTGGGGAGAATGGAGTGCTGTGTGCTTTCCGCAAGCTCGTCGTCCTCCTCATCTTCCCTGTCCACAGAATCCGCATGGCTGAGATTACCCCTCCTCGGAATCCACGGTCAGAGGTGGGGTAGTGGTGGTGGCCCCCCCTGGAATTGCATGCAGCTCAGAGTAGAAGCGGCATGTCTGCGGCTCTGACCTTCCATTTGCTTCTTTGGTTTTCTGGTACGCTTGTCTGAGCTCCTTAACTTTTGCACGGCACTGTAGTGAGTCCCTATTGTGGCCTCTCTCCACCATGCCCTTGGAGATTTTTTCAAATGTTTTGGCATTTCATCTTTTGGAATGTAGTTCTGCTAGCACAGAATCCTCTCCCCATATAGCGATCAGATCTAGTACCTGACATACGGTCCATGCTGGTGCTCTTTTTCGATTCTAGGACTGCATGGTTACCTGTGCTGATGAGCTCCACGTGGTCACCTGTGCTCTCCAAGCTGGGCAAAATGAAATTCAAAAATGTGCGGGGCTTTCCCTGTCTACCTGGCCAGTGCATCCGAGTTCAGATCGCTGTCCAGAGCGGTCACAATGGTCTACTGTGGGATAGCTCCCGGAGGCCAATACCGTCGAATTGCAGCCACACTAACCTTAATTCAAAATGGCAATGTTGATTTCGGCGCTACTCCCCTCGTTGGGGAGGAGTACAGAAATCGATTTTAAAAGCCCTTTATTTCGAAGTAAATGGCTTCGTTGTGTGGACGGGTGCAGGGTTAATTCGATTTACTGCTGCTAAATTCGACCTAAACTCGTAGTGTAGACCAGGCCGAAGTAGTTGGCATTGCAGGGGGCTGTGTCATGATCAGAAACTTCCATCTTCCATATGTAAGAGCAACAATGAGGATTATGTTACGCTCACCCTGCACACTGCGGATTTTCTCTCTTATGTCTCCTGCTTGAGGCTAAAATGATTGTGAAATGAGAATTTTGTCCCAAGGAATGAGCCAAAATGTAAGAATACAGTACAGTGACTTTTGCTTATTTTAATCAACTCTGGACCACTTTAGTTGCTCACCCTTTGAACAAGAGAATTGCTTATCCCATTTTTCCTACCAGAGCTCAAATTAGTATCAACCAGAAAAGAAATAGAAATTGACTAAAATAATAAACAAGTTCATATTTGCTAATATATTTGAAATTTCATTACATCAATTACTATTTAGTAGAAGTTCACCTAATGGGTGAAAAATTATTTTTCTTCGTCTCATTTTGGTGTTGTCATTTAAAAACCATCCATCATCAGAATCACTTTGACTCTGTCCAGCCTTATGCAGCTGATGCACAGAAAGACAAAGGAAAAAGGCTTGTTCTTCCTTTTCTGTATTCACCAGCTGTGGATGACATGGTCACAACAAACACGATGCTATCTTTGTCTGTTCTCTCCTCTGATCCCATACAGAGGTCCTTCTGAATGTTAGCAAGAGTCTCAAACTACTCATGACATATGTCCAGAGAGTGCTCTATTTCCTTCTTTCCCCTCCTCAGCATCTTCCTTAATATTGTCGGATTATGTTGTAATCTTAAAACCGGCATGGTGGCAGGAGCTCTGAACATTTAAGTTTTTGCATGCAGCTTACGAAGTCAGGTCCTTGTCCTTTATTATTTTAATAATCACATGTCAGCACACCATCCTTTTGTATTTTGCCTTCAGATACTGAATTAGCTAAGAGGCTGAATCAGAGATGCGGTGTTGGCAGGCACAAACTGAAAAATACAACTGTGATGTTTCCTAATGGGCTATCCGGCTAGAAGGTCAAGAATGCAAGGAACTTTTCTGTTTTTCCCCTCAATGGCTTGTCCCTGGCTTCCACTCAGGTTATAAGCAGTCATCCATGCTGTTGACTTCATGCTTGTGGTCAACCTGAAGGTGTTCCTAGCCCCTAAACGCGATGGTGTGACTGGTTTTCTAATCACAGGAAGAGCTCAACCTGTCAGTCGCTGCCATGTTTGCAGAGAGAAGCACTAGAGTCCACATTTTATTTCTTGTGACTATAAATTACTCTGAAGCAAAATATGCCATGTGAGTCTTTTCTAAAAAACAAACAAACAAAATCAGCTCGAGCTCATTGCTATTGTGTAGAGGTCCCCAAAGCAAAATTATGCCATGTAAGAATCAATGTCAACTTTGTCAACATGGTTACCTTATCCTTGCCCGTGTGCACCATGTATGTGTTGTGATTTGAAAGATTAAAACCAGCTTTAGACACTAAACCAGAATGGCCCAATTTCTCCGAAATTTTGTGATCCTTTCCTTTGAGAATCTCACGGGAAATTACCCCCCTGGCACTGCTACTCATGGAGAGACAGTATCTTACATCAGCATCATTTCCTAATGTTTGTGGTTTGCATTTGTTACTCTGCTAGAGTAGCCCTGAAGAATCATGTTTCTGTTCTTTCACAAGACACTAACAATAGGCTGGTCTAATTTGTAGTGTGCTGCCAATTTGCACTGTACTAAAGATCTTACAGAATAGTGAGTGAAAAAGAACCAAAGAAATACTTTTGTCTTCTCTTTCAATGGCAACCTTTTGTTTCACGTCTCGGTCAACATTTTATGCATGAAACAGACCCAGGACATGCCTACAGTATGATTCTGCTTTAGTTCTTAATGAATCTTTGGATTTCCTGGCTGAATAGTCCTGTATACACACACACACTTTTTCCATTTAATGTATTGTTTTAAAAAATAAAGCAGAATATACATATGTTCTGCGTTATTTTTTTAAAACAATACATTACATAGAAAAATATGTGATGATACTGAATCCCTAAAAGTGATTTAGTTCGAAAGCTGTTGAGTGAAATAAAAAGAGTGAGTTTAGCAGTGATCAGATTAAGGGAATGTGACCACAGTACGCAAAAAAGAAAAGAAAAGTCTTATCTATCCACTGAATTACTTATATGGCCCACATCACTGGAGTATCTGAGCACCTTATATGTTGTGGGCTTTTTCTATTCATAAAAGCTTTCTAAGCGGGGGAAGAAATGTGCTGTGTGCTGCAGAGGGAGCAATATCTAGCACACTGGGGGAGGGGGGCAGTCAGTTGTGCTCCCATTGAAATCTATGCAAATTTTGCCATCTATGTGAGTTGGCTGTTGCCCCAGAATTTTGAATTTAACTAACCTGCAGTCAGATTTTTTGTGAGGGAGGAAGAGAGGTTGGGGTGCGGTTGGTTAACAGGAAGAAAAAATCCCCTAACATCAATAATATTTTAAATTTTCTTTCACAACATGCCAGCTTGCCTCTGTTGGATCTATTCCTGTCATTCCACCCCATTACACAAATCTGAATAGCTCTCAGATCACAATGCTGTTCACTGGGAGGTATTTTGGGGGTTCAGAAAAGTATCAACACTAAATATAGCCGCATCTCAGGAAGCATGAGCAACATCATGCTACTATAGTTAATTGTTGGTTGATGTTTTAGTGTTCGGGGAGCATAGATTGTATTCATTGCCCTTTCCCCCCACCCCCCGCTTCATTATGCCTGTAACTAGAATGAACTCTGCTCTGAACTAAAAAAGCCTATGACAGTGGTATGGAGGAAACATACAGTAAAGCACAGAATGCAGAAAAAATACTATTGAGAAAAACTGCCTAGACAAGGATGTGTTTGTGAATTTGGCAATATGAAGAGATTTTTCACCTGATGATCATGGTGGCATGCAAGCTGCTGGTAGCTGGCATGCAAGTTTCATAGTGATTCATATTTCGACCTTCAGCTGAGATAAGGCCTCCTTCCAATAGAAAGCTTATTGATCGCTTGGGGAGCAGAGATAAGGGAGATATTAAACATTAGGTACAAGAATGCTATGCAAACCAGTAACTCACCATTTTCCCCCTTCTTTCCCTCACTAATTACATGAAGTTTCTTTGATTTATCCGGGCCTTTGAGGTTTGTAAAATTGGTCTGGAAATGTCTGTCTATCTGTCTTGTGAGATTTCTGATATTTTCTCTTCCAGCCGAGCATAAGAATGGCTTCTCTCTTTGTATTTTGGCATCTCCACTTCCAGTTCCAGCTTGGCATCTCCACTTTCAGTCCCAGCTGGAACTAGGAAATCGGCTAGCAAATGAAAATGAACAATAATTAGGACAAGGAAGATTTTTTTTTTTTAAAGTAAGCAGACTTGGAGAAGGTTCATGGGTTGTGTTGTCTGTGTCTTCTTTTTCTGAGCTGGGTCCTGATCTTGCCAACAACACCCCTGTGAGTAATTCCACTGAGGTCAGAGTTACTCGCATGCATAGGTGACCGCAGGGTCTAGGCGATAGTTTGCAGCTCCTGTTTAAAAGGAGATACAATAATGAATTTACCTTGTTCTGAATGCGGCTGGGTTGGGGAAGGTGAGTAGGTAAGGTGGATACCTCACTCTTTTATTGTGAAATGAACAAGTGATCTGCAAGCCTTGTGATTTTTAGACACTATTTTATTGGGGTAGGTTTTTAATCAGACTGGTGAGTTTGGAACTGCTTGTTCTCTAGGAATTCGAGTCCCCCTGAGGAAAAGCTCAGAGCAGCTTTAAATCATTCAAATGTTTAAGTGGTATTATTCATGGCATAATACACTACTCTGGTGTGTGCTTCATAGCTCCGCCACTGTATCTTCTGTCAAACAATTTCCAAAAGTCCTGCATCCGCAAATTTATATATATATATATATATATTTTATATTTATATTTCACTGTAACATAGTGAAATTAAGTAATAATTGAAGTAGATACTAGCAGTTTCAGCACAAAGGGTCTTATTTGGATATATTTTTAGCAGTTGGTATACCACATTGATACAATAATACTAAATTACTGAAGGGGGCGGGGGGAGGCAGTGTTGCAGAGGATGTGAGAAGGGAGAAGAACAAAGGGGACTTTTCTCCAATCAAATGCAAATGAAAATGACCCTAAAGATTCTGGGCACACACAGTCTTTCTCCTGACAATGAACATTTTCATGCAGTGAAATCCATTTTTTGAGACTCATTAGCAAGTGCTGTGATCTTGCTTATTTTCTATAGCAGGGTCTGGTTATTTCAAATTGATTAGGAAGTCTCTGATGTATGAGAGCGAATCACTGAGTTACTCTAGGTATTTCTGTAATTGGTTACCATGCTTAATTACAAATGTTTCAGCACAACAAATACATTCTGAACTAGATTTTCACTGCCTTTCAATTGTTGCTCTTAGTATATGGTGGTGTAAAAAAAAAAAAGAGTGAAGAGAAATTAAATTTCTAGAATGGGTGCTTTTGTTCTAAAAGAGGTGAAGATATACCAATTAATGGATTAATTTAAAATGTAATATCAATAATGATTTTAAAACAGAAGAACTAGACTATCGATCACTTATTTCAAGATAATTGACTACCAATGTTACCAGTCCATTCTGGGTGTAATTAAGTCCCCTTCCACACAGCACCTTTTTATTGTTCCACTAATTGGTTAGGGATATGCTTAGCTTAACAAACAAGGCCTGATTCTCTTCTCATTTAGACTGATATGCCATTTCTGCCCTGGTGTGCATGTCAAACAGTGTAATCCAGACACTAGATGTTGGCAGCAATCTGCAACGTCAGTGATCTCCATGATGGAAAATGGCCACTGTGACTTGTGAGGCAGGGGATTGTGTGGTTTGAGTAGGAAACACCATAATCTTCAGTGGAAGAGGAGGCACTTTAAAGCATGGTGTTAGTATGGGCAACCGCTTCTGCTGAGGGGCTATGGGACAACTTCTGGGAGGCACTGCTAAAAATATAATTAGGCAAGGAGCTATGACACAGTTGTGGATGCAAACTGACCTGTCTAACTTGTTTAAACTGATTGTGCCCTTCGCTGATTACAAAAATCACACTTCGAGCTGCAGTGTGGATGGGGGCCTACCTAGAATAGGGAGCTAATTGTTCCAAGTTCTCATCTTTATCACCTTACTCCCAGGCTGGCAGACCTTGGTATACTGAAACAGCTCTTCTTTGGGCTCACCAAACATGATCAGGAGAAGAAAATACAATGTGTTTTGTATAAGGTGCTTTTCATACTTAAGATATTGGAAAGCACTTTGAGATATATTGGAAAATATTGTAGTGAGGAGGCAAATTGAGCTTAATAATAATATATGGAGATATACCTATCTCATGGAACTGGAAGGGACCTGGAAAGGTCATTGAGTCCAGTTCCCTGCCTTCACTAGCAGGACCATGTACTGTCCCTCATAGTGTTTTTTGTTTGTTTTGGCCCCAGATCCCTAAATGGCCCCCCTCATGGATTGAACTCATAACCCTGGGTTTAGCAGGCCAATGCTCAAACCACTGAGCTATCCCTCCCCCTCCTTCCATTATATGCTCAGCTTAGTTATGCTCATTCATAGTTTTGGACATTAACATCTGTTTAATTGAGGAGGTAAGGTTTTACCATGAGATTTTTTTGTTTGATTTTTACCTCCATAGCTACAACTGGTAGGCAGAACGGTCCTCTTTAATACCTCAGCCAAGTGACAAAAGTTAAAGTGAATTTGGCCCAGTATACCTCTCTGACACTACCCCCCCTCTGGAGACTCACATGCTTGGATGTCTTTTCATTAGCTAAGCAATCTGACAAGAGCTGTGTGAAGCCTGCAGGATGTGGTTTGCTACTGGTTTCACAAAATGAGCTCTGCCAGTTTGTTCTTCCATTGGAAAAGAACCAACTCCTGCAGGTTCACTTGGCAGTTGGACTTCAGTGACCTCCAAATTCTAAAAAAGGGGGGGGCTGAGGAGGGGAACATCACCTCCCACTGCAAAGTCCCTTTTTTATTTCCTCCCAACAAGCTCCAGGACCTTATAGTAGATATCTTGTTCTGGGAGGGTGTGCAAAGGACAATGGCTTTGTCCTATCCTTGACCTTCCTCTAGGATCTATCATCACCATCTCTCAGTCTTTGGGCTGGGAGAGTCACATGAGGTATGTTAACTTTTAGCAAAGGGTGATCATCCTCTCTCTTGCCTGGTGACTTGTCAAACCTTTAACTTAGGCTAAGTCAGAGGGGCTAGTGACTGTTTCCCCACAGTTCTACATTTGATAGATGATAACATGTAGTTAAGGATATTGGACCCATTTATTAAATACTCTTGCATTGGCCCATGCAGATATCTTTCTTTTGTCATGAATGTGAAGAAGAGAGAAGAAGCTATTATATGTTGCCTTTGATATCAATTGTAAATTGTGGTCATTCCAGTGATACTAGCTCACAGACTAGAAAGAATGATAAACCTTAAAAAAAAATCAAAACTTTAAATCAGAGGCTTATGAAAACTTTCATGCAGGCTTTTAAAGAATAAAAACAAGCCCAGAAAGATTCTCTCTAGCAGTAATTTCAGTTCTTGTTGTCCAAAGCATTCCCAGCAGCACTTCAATTAAGCCTCTTTGTGTCTACACTAAGATTTTCTTCAGATAGCCTACCATTGCACCAGCACCGATTCCACTCCCCTTATGGCAGCAATGGTGAAAGGACTAATATAGACCAGCTGCAAGCATTTTAACCACCATATCACCTAACCTTGGTGATGTCACAGAGAGCATTCTACTGGCGACCAATCTATGCTCATGCTACCATTGGTAGAGCTGCACCATTAAAGTAGTAAATTTTCAGAAAAATGCTAAAGGACTCAAGGCCTGTCAATCATATAATCATTTGGCAGATAAAATTAGCTACAAAAAGCACATGTGCATGTGCAAGGAAACATGCCGACCTTGGAGAGATGCTCTATAGGTGAGCAGCCCTCAGTGGTGAAAAAACAGGTTAAGAACTATACCTCTACCCGATAGAATGCGACCCGATATAACACAAATTCGGATATAACACGGTAAAGCACTACAGAAGGGATGTGGACAAAGTGGAGAGAATCCAGCGGAGGGCAACAAAAATTATTAGGCGGCTGGAGCACATGACTTATAAGGTCTGGGAGAACTGGGGTTATTTAGTCTACAGAAGAGAAGAGTGAGGGGAGATTTGATAGCAGCCTTCCACTACCTGAAAGGGGGTTCCAAAGAGGATGAAGCTAGGCTGTTCAGTGGTGGCAGATGACAGAACAAGAAACAATGGTCTCAAGTTGCCGTGGGGGTGGTCTAGGTTGGATATCAGGAAACACTATTTCACTAGGAGGATGGTGAAGCACTGGAATGGGTTACCTGGAGAGGTAGTGGAATCTCCATCCTTAGAGCATTTTAAGGCCCGGCTTGACAAAGCCCTGGCTGGGATGATTTATGGGTGTTGGTCCTGCTTTGAGCAGGGGAATGGACTAGATGACCTCCTGAGGCATCTTCCAACCCTAATAATCTATGATTCTGTGAGTCAATGGAGTGGTACCCACTTACTCCAGTAAAGGTTTTGTCCCACAGTTCTTAGTTACACTCATAAACTCATGAATTCTTAGAGTTGCAAATGAGTGTACACTGAGAGAATCTGGCCCTTTAGATGTACTGGAGAATAAAGAAATTATTTGTAACCCTTCTCATTCAAGAAGCGTAGCTTCCATGGAGGAAGAACTTGATTTAAAACTTTCATATTGGATAGTGGTGCTTCAGAGATACTTCTGAAGTCTAAAGCAGTGCTTCTCAGAGTCGGGCCGCCGCTTGTTCAGGGAAAGCCCCTGGCGGTCCGGGCCGGTTTGTTTACCTGCCGCATCCGCAGGTTCGGCCAATCGCGGCTCCCACTGGCCGCAGTTTGCTGCTCCAAGCCAATGGGGGCTGCGGGAAGTGGCGCGGGCCGAGAAATGTGCTGGACGCCCTTCCTGCAGCCCCCATTGGCTTGGAGTAGGGAACCGGGGCCAGTGGGAGCCACGATCCGCCGAACCTGCAGATGCGGCAGATAAACAAACCGGCCCGGACCGCCAGGGGCTTTCCCTGAACAAGCGGCGGACCGACTTTGAGAAGCACTGGTCTAAAGCACACAATATGACATGGATAGATTTGCTGGATTCTGTTCTTCTCTCTCTAAATGTACATACAACTCAAATGTTAAGGCGAGCTATTCCCATGTAAGAAGAGGACAGACCCCAACATATGACTCCCATTCATGTTAATGGGAGGGGAGGATAGACTCCCTAAGGGTCAGCCTTAGGTTTGGCAGGGGGCCTGTACAAATAAACTGAGAAGGGTCCCAGAAAGACTTTGGTAACCCACATAGCAAACTTGAGGTTGAGGAAGGTGACTGAGGTCAGTAACTGGGTGTGTAGGAATCAACTGTGATTATGGGGATGCAGTAAGGTTTCAGCAGCTGGGGTGTAATATGAAAGTGTTGGATAAGGGCATTGGTTACAGAGTAGCTGATGGAGAGGAAGTGGCACCACAGCTCATAGAGTGACAGTTCCTGTGATTCAGGGACCCTGAAGGACTGGGTTCCTACATTCATCTTTCAGATTGTGTATGTTCCTGGTGGGGAGGTCATTGGCTTGTGTAGATGCCCGCTAAGAAGGATGGTGACAGAGTGAATCTGCTTCAAGCACAGGACCCTGTGCAGCCTCACACTTTGCACATGTCTAAGGCTAGCCCTACACGCCAGCATGCTCAGCTTGCTGGAAGTTAATAGGAGTCAATGTTTGGATCAAGGGGGAGAAAAGATCCCTTTGTTTTTGAGTGGAAAGCACTCCAGCACTGGATTTGCAGGCTATACACTACTAAAGACAAGCATGATTCTTATTAAGAGGGAATATTGTCTAGTGGCTAAAGCATGGGACTGCGAGTCAGGAGACCTAGACTATATTCCCAGCTGTGCAAATGACCTGCTCCGTGACCTTGGGCAAGTTGCATTACTGAATACTTTCAAAAGATGCCACATATTTTGTGTTCCTCAGTTTTCAGCAGCCCTGCTTACGGTAACTTTGGGCTTGATTTTCTGGAGTGCTGAGCACTCGCAGCTCCCAGTAACTTCAACTGGAGTTGAATGCTGAGCACTCCTGAAAATTAGGCCCCTGGTATTTCATGTTAGATACCCAGGAATGTAGTCACCCCAAATCAGAGGCCTCACCTTTTGGTATCTTTGTTCCCACTATAAAATAGGATAATACCTATCTAACTGGGGTATCCTGACACTAAGATAATTTACATGAGATCCTGGAATGGAAGGTGCCATATAAGCAGGGCCCTACCAAATTCGTGGTCCATTTTGGTCAATTTCATGGTCGTGATTTCAGCTACTTAAATCTGAAAATTAATGGTGTTGTAACTGTAGGGGTCCTAACCCAAAAAGTAGTTGTGAGGGGGTGTGATGGTGTTGGGACTCACCACCGTAGCATCTCCCGCTGGCATATCTAGGAATTAGCTCTGTCCTCTGCAGGGCACCCTCTGCCGGTGGCGTCCCATCCGTCATCTGCTCCCTGGTTGGTGGGCTGGTCCACACTAACCCCCCCAGTTCGAACTAAGATACGCAACTTCAGCTACGTGAATAACGTAGCTGAAGTTGAAGTATCTTAGTTCGAACTACAAGGTACTTACCACAGGTCCACACACGGCAGGCAGGCTCCCCCGTCGACTCCGCGTACTCCTCTCGTGGAGCAGGAGTACCGGTGTCGACGGCGAGCACTTCCAGGATCGATTTATTGCGTCTAGACAAGAGACAATAAATCGATCCCAGAAGATCGATTGCTTACCGCCGAACCCGGAGCTAAGTATAGACGGACCCAGTGTCCGGACCCGCGTTGCTCCCCGCTCAGCGGGCGTCCACTTCAGGACACTGCCCTCCGGCAGTGCCCACTGCTCTGGTCTCACCCCATTCCGGGGGTCTGGTGTTATCAGCAGTCCTCCGTCTGCACCTGTTCTAGTGGCCAGCTGCAGCCTCAAAGTCTAGCCCCTTTGTCACAGGGCCAGCCACAGCCTGTATCAGGCCACGCTCCTCTTCAGCCAGGTGTAGTACAAGGCAGACGGGGGGGACCCAGGCTGCTACTCTGGGTCCCAACCCAGGGACTCTCTAGCAGCAGCCTCCCTGCCCTCCTTCTCTCCCCTTGTCAGATTTTGTCCCTGGGCCGCTTCCCCTTCGGCCCTGTGCACCCGCTCGGCCCTCTGTAGCAAGGCTTGCAGCCTGGGGTTTTCCTTGGCTGGAGCTCCCCAGCTCCTTCTGCCCTTCCCCTGCACTGCCCAAGGTGCTACGTTTCAGCCCAGGAGCCAGTCCTCCTCCCTTGGCAGTCAGGGAGAGACTCCCTTTCCTCCTGCTAGGCAGCCTGTATATAGGGCCTAACCCGGCCCTGATTGGCTGCCTCTGCCCTGCCCTGATTGGCTCCTAACAGGCCTCTGTTGATTGGCTGCCGGCCTGCGCAGTCTCAAAGGCCTATTCTGTGGGGATGTATCATCCCTACACCAACCTAATGGAAAGTTCCATGAGGAGCTAAGGGTCACGATGGGACACTTGCAAGGTAATAAATCATGGCCTTATGTAAGGCCCCCCTGGTGGTCTAGGAATTATATAAGATGAGGTAAACAAGGTAATAAATCATGGCCTTATGTAAGGCCCCCTGGTGGTTTAGGGATTATATAAGATAAGGTAAACAAGGTAATAAATCATGGCCTTATGTAAGGAACGGTTGAACCAATCGGTGTGGGGCTATACATGTGATAAACACATGATTCTCCTTCTTGTCCAATCGGTAGATGTGTGATTATAGCCTAATTGTGTTATGTTATGTAATGTTGAGAAAAACTATAAAAGAAAGCTTGTAATAAACAGGATTCGGATTCAGCTTGCAACCACATTGGTCGTGTGCTTTATCCGCTCCGCATGGGACCCCACACTGTTCCAGACTTTTTCTCAGGGGGTCATGGTACTGCTACCCTTACTTTTGTGCTGCTGCTGGTGGCGGCACTACCTTCAGAGTTGGGTAGCTGGAGAGTGGTGGCTGCTGGCCAGGAGTCCAGCTCTGAAGGCAGAGCAACCACCAGCAGGAGTGCAGAAGTAAGAATGGCATGGTATGGTATTACCACCCTTACTTCTGCGGTTCTGCTGGCGGGGTGCCACCTTCAGAGCTGGGTGTCCGGCCAACAGCCGCCGCTCTCTCGCCACCCAGCTCTGAAGGCAGTGCAGAAGTAAGGATGGCAATACTACGACTCCCCTGAAATAAGCTTGTGACCCCCCATTTGAGAAACGCTGGTCTCCCCCTGTGAAATCTGTATAGTATAGGGTAAAAGCACACAAAAGACCAGATTTCATGGAGGGAGACCAGATTTCACAGTCCATGATGCATTTTTCATGGCCGTGAATTTGGAGGGCCTTACATATAAGTTCAAATTATTATATATTTTACAATGTTTGTTTGATTTATTTAATTTCATTAGACATATAACCTACACAAATAAAATTGCTTTTGCAGATGTATCCTGACAATGACCTGTTGGTGATATTAATAAGACCGCAAATGGCAGCAAGAGAGAAAATATTGGAAGCCAAATGTCATTAATAATAACTGCAGTATTCTTAGTGTTAACAAATTATCATCTGCATACATTTTTAATTAATAGGAGTATGAACAGCAATTTGGCTGTCAATGGGCATCAGTATTGATGTGTGCGAGTGAAATACTGCAAGACAGAGGAGATCAAAGGGGGGAGAATAACTGAAAAGCAACAAGCAGCTGTGGATGATGAGTCATCATTTACTAACCAAACTTCTGAGAGCATCATGTCTTTGTATCTAGACTGCTGAAATGAGAAGTATGAATCCAGGTGAAGTTAAGAGAACCTTTTATATAGCAGGGAAATAAACTTTGTATTGGATAGTGGGGGGGTTTCTGATGCTGGAATTTCGCTGATCATCAATTGCCCCAGTAGAAAAGATATAAGAGAAACACTCACGAGTAAGGGGATAGGAGAGGAAAAGAACAGTAGATAAATTGGGTATCTCAGAACAGAGAAAGCTGGTGGATTTACTTACTGAGCCCAGAAGGAGGAATTGTCATAAAGCAGCCCCACTTGGAGTGCCCCTTTTGCTGCAGGTTCCCTCCTTCAGAGTCACCGGAAACAGCCCACACAGTCTTTCTTAGTGTAAATGGCCTTTGTGTTATGTTAGCAAAGAGTGAAGTTGAATGCAGGTTTAAGTTGTCTAAGTAGAACTTTATTAAACCCTTTGCACGGCTCTGCTCCTGTGACTATGTTGCTTCCAATGCAACTCCTCTGATTTTATTTTTTCTAGTGTCCCCTCAGTATCAGTCCCTCCAGGGAACATGGGGCCCTCTGACTCCATTTCCACTGATCCTGATATATCTTCCCTGTTTCACAAATATTTTTAATATGAACATTAAATGGATGATGATTTAGTTGGGATCGGATGATTTAGTTGGGGATTGGTCCTGCTTTGAGCAGGGGGTTGGACTAGATGACATCCTGAAGTCCCTTCCAACCCTGATATTCTATGATTCTATGATTCTATGATTAAAAACAAATAATTGATGCCCAGACCCCATGTCAACTTCAGTGAGAGGTTGCTAGCACATAGCTAAGTTGGAGTCTTGTTGTCACGCTGTTTGAAGTGGTTCATGACCATAAGTGGCAACCTCAGGGCACACTATCAAGAAGCAGAGCTGAGACCCCAAACTGATTGAATGTTCTATAATTAGATTTCACCAACCCAGTAATAAGTGTGAACTCCTAAAGCACTCTAACAATCTTACCATGGAGTCACAGACAGTCCTTGTGGGCATTCCCACCCTGGCAAGCTGAACTTAGAAACAATTGGTTGCTATACACCAAAGTTCACAAAAGATTCAGGTTGCTTCCAGTCCAAAGAGACCAATCACTTACCCCAGGTCAATTTGTAACTTAGATCTCACACCAAAGACAACAGTTGTAGCCAATCCTATAGTAAACTAACTAAGGGTTTATTAACTAAGGAAAGAAATGAGAGAGTTATTGCAAGGTGAAAGCAAGCAAACTTATATACACAAATGAGTAATAGTTTATGGTTTTAAAAGTGACAGAGTTGTAGTAATCTGTCAGCTCTGAATGTCTTTTAGGGCTAACGCAGGTGGACTCTGGGGATCTCTGCTTCTGTTTAATAGCTCCGGTCCTGTCCAGATCCAGACAGCAAAAGAGATGAAAAATGTTCTTTTCCACTATCTTTATTTTCTTCTTCCAGAATTCAAGCTAATGGGACAAGTCCTTTTGCATGTAGCCTCTTCATGGGTGTTCAGAGGCAATTAGCAAAGTTTTTGTATTGCAGTGTTCCACAATGGCCCATTTAGGTTTGATAGACCTTCCTTATGGGCAAGAGATAATACCTTTCACAGGGATTTAGTATTTTGCACAAGGAATTTTTTTTTCTTGTTTGGTGAGTTAGATAGTTCAGAACAAACATTTTACAGCTATATAGCAAACACTTAAGAAGTACCATATAGCATGGGATACAGACATTATAAGTAGGATTAATAGATGTAGCAAGTTACAAACATTTCATAAAGTCTAAACACTAAACACATTGTTATAAGTCCAATACCCATCGTAACCGTACTAACACAAAAGTGAAACAGGCTGGTTTCCAGCAATGAATTTGTCAGTGCTCTGCTGAGGCCTAAAGCCTTGGCAAGAACTGGCACCTAGTCTGCCAGTATCACACTTGTCTTTACCACAGACTCAGCTGGTTACATTGTCTTTGAAATAATTTGGTCTCCTCAACAGGCCTATCTCTGTTTCCCTGGGTATGTTTATGTTGGAATAAAAAATGCATGAAACAAAGTCCCAGATCGCATGTCAGCTGACTCAGGTGCATAGGGCTAGGACTGCGGGACTATAAAATGGCAGTGTAGATTTTTGGGCTTGGGCAGGAGCCCAGGCTTTGAGACCACACGAAAGGAGAGGGTTTCAGACTCCAGGTTCAAACCTGACTCTGAATGTCTATGCTGTAATTTTATAGCTCCACAATCTGAGCCCTATGAGCTGGAGTCAGCTGACCCTGGTCAGCTGTGAGCCATGCCATGAGCCTTTTATTGCAGTTAAGACCTACTCTGTTACCTGTCTCCAAGTCTAGCAAACTATCTCTCTGCGGAATCTCCTTCCTCTGTGTGGAGTTGGCCTCCAGATGGTTTTCCGTCTCTCCATTCTGTGATGATCTAGGTGTTGTGTCTGCTTGTAATTCCTTCTTGTTTCCTTGGATCACTTATCCTTCTTGGGTAATTCCCTTGTATGACCTGGATGCCACTGCACCCCTCATGACTACTTTATTCTGCTCCTTCTGGTGTCTCTCTAACAGCTGGATCCTCGCAGAAGTGCCTGGATCCAGGGCTGGTAGGTCATTGACTGACCTCTTGTACTGTAGTGCCTGCTTTTTCTGATTGTTGGCCTTCTCCTCTTGGTGATGTCTCCATCTTTCTGGCTAGCAGAAGGGTTTTGGTCCTTCACAGTGCCTGCACCAGACACTTTTGTCATCCTGTGATGGGGTATTCCTGTGTACCAAAAATGCTAACAAGGGGTCTGAACCACAAGAAATAGCCTTGTGTAACAGTCTCTTAGCTGTTTCACAGCTGATTCCACTGTACCGTGCTCTGAGGGTATGTTGGGGAGGAGGTATGATGACCAAACTCCCATTTGCATACAAATTCCTTGAATGCTTTCAAGGCAAATTGGGATCCCTTGTGGGTGAATGCAGGGTTTGGAATGCCATTTCTTGCAAAGTGGTCTTTCAGTTTGCTAATCACTGACTTGCTTCTTGTATCAGGCAGGGCATCAATCTCCCAACAATTTTAATAGTAGTCCGCTAATCTAGTACTGCTTTTCCTTGGAGGTAAATAAGTCCACTCCCACCCTTTTTCCATGTTGGGGGGCGGGGGCATAGCTCATGTGGTAAGAGTCTCTGCTGGCAATTTTATCATACAATTGGCAGGTCTCGCATCCTTCTATCAAAAAGCACAGTTGTGAACTCATTCCCTGGCCAATAAACACACTCTTCAGCTCGTTTAAGACACCTGCAATGTTCAGTTGTGAGGCATGTATTTTTCGCATGACATGCTTATGTAATGAGGTGGGGACGATAGCCCTCTGTCCTTGAAATCTGATTCCAGTCTGCATATCCAGTTCATCTTTAATTTGAATATATTGTTCTGCTCCTATCTGTACCTGGATTTTGTCTTCTGGTAACCCTGCGAGTATCACTTTCTTGACTGCTTATAGTTGGATGTCCTTTTCCATCGCCTCTTTGATGTACACCAGCTTCACTCTTGAAACTGGGAGATAGTGCACATGTTAATGAATTCAGTGTTCTGATCCCCTTCCTCCAGCTTGCTGATGCTGAGTATATGTGCCCTGTCAGGGTGTCAGCTAACACCAGTGGATGATATCTGATCTCCACATGGACTTGCTGGAGTCGTATCAACATGCACTGCAGTCTCTTTGGAGAACTAAGAAGGCATTTTGCCATGATTATCTCTCAGGAGTTGTGGTCTGACTGCACTATTATTGGGGCCACAGGTGTACTGATGGAATTGCTCCACTTCAAATACTACAGACAGAAGCTCCTTTTCTAGTTGGGTGTGCCCCTGTTCAGTCTCTGACAAGGTTCTGCTGGCATAAGTGACCAGCTGCTCCTGCAAAAGAGCTACACCCAGTCCTTCCTCAAGTTCATCGCACTAGCATGTCAGTAGCTCTCCTAGCTGGTAGTACTTCAGGAGCACGCAGCCATTATCATTTGTTTCAGTATGTCAGATGCTTGCTGTTGGGAACCTACCCAGTCCCACTCAACATCCTGGCTTCTGAGCTGACATATGCATTCTGCTATAGCCACCAAGTGTGGACAGAACTTGGACAGAGAATGTATCATTCCTATGAAATGCTATACCCCTTTCACATCCAATGTAGCTGGTATGTCTCTGACTGCCATGCTCTTGTTTGAATTTGCTTTCAGTCCCTCTACTGTGAGCAGCTGTCCAATATATGATACTTCAGACTGTTTGAGTTGCATTTTTTCTGGGTTAAAATTTATGTTCTTGTTCCTGCATTGATGTAGAGAAGTTTGTAGTTTGTTATCATGGTCTTGTTCAGCTTCTGTATCATAACTCTCTTCTCGTACAATGAGGATATCATCTGCAATTATTTTTATCTCAGACAGTTCATACAGCACTTGGGTGAGTCTTCTCTGGAACACTTCCGGTGCTGGCCTTTTGCCCATTAGCATATACAGCCATCTGTTGCAACCAAATGGTTTGCAAAGTGTGTTGGACTTTTTATCCAGGCTTATGTGCCAAAACCCATTCATTGTATCAAAGACTGTAAAGATTCTGGTTCTGGAGAGTTCTGGCAAGATGTCATGAATTGTGGGCAGTGTATAGTGGCATCTTTTCAAAGGCTTTTCAGTAGGTTTTGGTCTATGCAGATGTATAATTTGCCTGGTGGCTTCTTTATCATCACCATGTTGCTCTCCCAGACTGTACTGACCTCTATGATTCTATGACACTCCGCCTCCCCTGCAGATTTTCACTATCCTTACACATTGGAATGTGTAGTGCCACTGAATTTTCCTTCATGGTAAGCACACAGATTCCACTGTTGTGTCTACATCCAATCCCAGCTTTCCTTCAAGGCACCCATCACCTTTGAAAACATCCTTTTATGCTTTTAAAATTGTTTCCTGTGTCCATGGGACTCCACATTTTGCTTCTTGCCCTACAGCTATAAAATTCTGATGCTGTGCCATGATCAGATCCAGGGCTCGTATGGCTGTGCTCCCTAAGAGGGGTCTGTGGTGCTTACCATCCAGCACCACAAACTTCAGTTGGTACGTTTATTTTTTCAAGTTAGTTACTATGAGATCACATTTTCCCACAGGCTACATTATGCTCTTATTGTACTTTATTAGATTGCAACTGCTTTTTGTAATGGGCGTGTTGACTCCTACTCACTCCGAAGAATCACATTGCAGGAGAGTTTCCTGCTGAAATTGCATGTTGTGTTTCCCTATTAACATTTTTACATATTGCCCCTTGTTGCTTTCCTGTCCCAATAGCCTGAACCTGATATGCTCACAGACTCACGTTCAGAGTCATGATCATCACCACGCTCTGATGTACCATCCCCTTCTTGTGCAAGACTGATTGGAACTTTCTCAGAGCTTCTTCTGCTCTTGCACCCACTGCTAAAATCAATCAGTTTGCTACATTCTTTGCACTGCTGTTCTAGTATGGGGCCCATCCCGTCTCCCATAGAAAATGCATCTCACTATGGGTAGGGAACCCTGGCCACCTGCACTCCTTTGCTGTTGTCTCACTGCATGTACTTCTAGGAGTGTTTGTGCCTCTGAGGGCTTTCATCCTTTCTCTTGAGGCTTCCTCTGCACACCTCATGTTTAAGCATCTGTCTAATGTGATATCTTGATCTCAAGTGCCACAGACTATCCTGTACCATACCAGGGAATATGTCAAGTCCCCAAAATTGCATGTCGCAGCCAGTGTGCATAAGGAAGTATAAGGTCTATGCCCTTACCTTCAGATTGGTCTTTTGTGAAAAACATGTGTCACTCCACAATTTCATTCTGCTTTTGTGAGCAATAGGTTCCCAGGGTTCTAGGATTGCTGTGAGGCTTGAGGCAATGGGGAGCTTCAGAGGGGTGCAGATTACTCTGCCTTGTACCCAAATAAGGTAAAATAACAGTTTTATTCTCCTGCTGTTGTTGTCATCATCCTCTGCACGGCCAGATCTGTGTACAGCTCAAACTTCTCTTTCCACCAGGTCTATTGCTGGACTATGCTTGTGTCTTGAGAATGCAGAGACCTGGGGGTCTTCAGACCAAGCTCTACGGCTCATGCTGCCAGCTGCTGCACTGCACAGAACTCACAACTCCATTGCTGCCATCATGTTTCATTCACAAACAGAGATGCTGAATGCAGGTTATGTTAACCACATGGAACTTTATTAAACCCCGTGCACTGCTCTGCCATGTGGTTGAGTTGCTTCCAACTCCTCATGTTGCATCTTTTCCTTGTGTCACATCAATAACAATCCTCCAGAGAACATGGGCCTTCTGACTTTAGTTCCACTGATCATGATATAATGGGGTTAATTTATTACAGAAGAAAACCCAGTGCACATAACAAATCCTAACACTATAATGCAGGCAATACATCAAGAGCAGCCCTAGCATCCTATACTGTGCCCCAGCTCTCCGGTGCAACCACACTTTGTGGTGCTCTGGCTCTCTGGCTCTGAGAGTCAGCAAGCATACCCTTCTGCTACTCTTAGCCTTCATCCCTGTCCATCCTTCTCTGGCCTTGGCTGTCAGGCTCAGGAAGGTCAGCTGGATAGCACCTCCACTGACTTACTAGCCACAGTGGCTAAAAAACAGGGTAACAGAGGTAGTTAGACACAAAAGGGGATCCTTTAAAATTTGAAGGCAAATCCAGCTGAGGAACATAGAAAGCAACATAGACTCTGGTAAGTCAAATTCTGGTAAAAGCATAATTAGGCAGGCCAGAAGAGAATTTGAAAAGTAACTTGCAAAAGACACACACAAAAATTGCTGTTGGTTTTTAAGTATGTCAGAAGCAGGAAGCCTGCCAAACACTCAGTGGGGCCACTAGATTAGGGGTTCTCAAACTGGGGGTTGGGACCCCTCAGGGAGTCGTGAGGTCATTACATGGGGGGTCGCGAGCTGTCAACCTCCACCCCAAATCCCGCTTTGCCTCCAGCATTTATAATGATGTTAAATATATAAAAAAGTGTTTTAATTTATAAGGAGGGGGCGCACTCAGAGGCTTGTGATGTGAAAGGGGTCGCCAGTAAAAAAGTTTGAGACCCACTGCACTAGATGAACAAGGTGCTAAAGAGCACTCAAGGAAGACAAAGCTGTTGCCGAGAAGCTAGATGAATTTTTTGCATCAGTCTTCACTGTAAAGGATGTGAGGGAGAGTCCCACATCTGAGCCTTTTTTTTTTAAGCTGACAAATCTGAGCAACTGTCCCATATTGAGGTGTCAGGAGAGGAGGTTTTGGAATAAATTGATAAATTGAACAGAAATAACTCACCAGGACCAGATGGTATTTCCCCAAGAGTTCTGAAGGAACTCAAATCTGAAATTGAAGAACTATTAACTGTGATTTGTAATCTATTGCTTAAATCAGTCTCTGAATGGAGGATAACTATGGCTGATTTTTGAAACAAGTCTCCAGAGGCAATGATGGCAATTACAGGCTGGCAAGAGTAACTTCCATACCAGGCAAACTGGTTTAAACTATAGTAAAGAACAGAATTATCAGACACATCGATGTATGTGATATGTTGGGGAGGAGTCAACATGGCTTTGAAAAGGGAAATCATACCTCACCAACCTATTAGAATTATTTGAAGGGGTCAAGAAGCACGTGGACAAGGGAGATCCAGTGGATATATGTACTTGGACTTTCAAAAACCTTTAACAAGGTCCCTCACCAAAGACTGTTAAACAAAGTAAGCAGTCGTGGGCTAAGAGGGAAATTCCTCTAATAGATCAGTAACTGGCTAAAAGATAGGAAACAAAGAGTAGGAATAAATGGTTTTCATAATGGAAAGAGGTCATTATAATCTGTACTGGGACCTGTGCTGTTCAACAAATTCATAAATGATCTGAAAATGGGAGTAATCAGGGAGGTGGCAAAGTTAGCAGACAATACAAAATTACTCAAATTAGTTAAGTCCAAAGCTGACTGCAAAGAGTTACAAAGAGATCTCACAAAATTGGGTGGCTGGTCAAGAAAATGGCAGATGAAATTCAGTGCTGATAAGTGCAAAGTAATGTGCATTGGAAAACATAATCCCAACTATACATATAAAATATGGGATCTAATTAGCTGTTACCACTTAAGAAAGAGATTTTGGAGTCATTGTGGATAGTTGTCTGACAATACCTGCTCAGTGTGCAGTGGCAGTCAAAAAGCTAACAGAATGTTAGGAACCATTAGGAAGGGGATAGATAATACGATAGAAAATATCATATTGCCACTATATAAATCCATGGTACTCCCAAACCTTGAACACCATGTGAAGTTCTGCTCGCCCCATCTCAAAAAAAGATAGATTAAAATCGGAAAAGGCACAGAGAAGGACAACAACAATGATTAGGGGTATGGAACAGCTTCCGTATGAGGAGAGATTAAAAAGACTGGTACTCTTCATCCTAGAAAAGAGACAGCTACAGTGGGATATGACGAGGTCTATAAAATCATGATTGGTGTGGTGAAAGTGAATAAGGAAGTGTTACTTACCCCTTCATATAACACAAGAACGAGAGGTCATCTGATGAAATTAATAGGCAGCATGTTTAAAACAAATATAAGGAAGTATTTCTTTACACAATGCACAGTCAATCTATGGACTGCATTGCCAGGGTTTGTTGTGAAGGTCAAAGTATAGCTGGGTTAAAAAATAATTAGATAAATTCCTGGAGGATAGATCCAGCAATGGCTAGGGATGCAAGCCCATGCTCTGGGTGTTCCTAAAGCTCTGACTTTCCAAAACTGGGACTGGATGACGGGGATGAATCGTTCAATAAATTGCCCTATTCTGTTCACTTGTGCTAAAGCTTCTGGTACTGGTTGCTGTCAGAAGACAGGATACTGGGCTAGATGGACCATAGTCTGATCCACTATGGCCATTCTTATGTTCTTATAATTGACCAAACTGGCACAGGAGAGATGTACCTACTTCATTTACTGGGGCCCAAGCACCCTGTGATAGGAATAGTTTAGAATTTGACTATCATTTCTAGGCAGTACATACTTGCACCAATGTCTGGTGGCTTAGACAAGGGCACTGTACTGGCTTGTAGCCAGTGAGCATACAGAGGAGTGCTGCCTCATTTACACCACCTTGGGGCAGTCTATTTGTGGCAGCAGGTGGAGTAAGGATTGTAATGCATGGTTAGTAGTGCTTGCTATTGCCACACGAGTTAAGGAGCTGGTATTAAAATAACCTCCAGTTTTTACAAGTTTCTAATGAGCTATTAACAAAAAACAAAAAAACAAAAAAAACCCCTCTCTTGTTTAAAGCTTGGTACAGGGCTTCAGTGCCAAAAAGAAAACTAATTTTACATTTAGTTTAAATCGGGTCAGGGTATTTTTAAATGACAAAAGTTCCAATAACAACTACAAAAAAAGAGAACGGGCATTTTCAAAGTTTATTTTGTGCTTCTATAACTTTCAAAGTGGCTTTGATTTCAAAACTTAGAACTGTTATCCCAGTTTTGGTGTTCAGTACTTTTTTGACTTTTTTATGTCATTACTGCACAGCAACAATTTTTGCCTTTAGGAATCTTGTCATGAGAAGGGGAAGTATTTTGAAGAGCAGAGTGTTACAAATCAGTGAGGGTTACATATCACATGGACTGGAGAAAACTTTTTCCATAATTATATTTAGCATGGAAACCTGGGAATCTGTTTTCCTTCCAGTGTGTATGCATGTCTCCTGTTAATGGTAATACACATGCATCTAGGAAAAATTAGTCCACTTGCTGCGTAAGCAGAGTAAAACGCACCAGTTGTAGATTCTAAACCAATGAAACAATATCTACAGTAGTGCCCACTGGCATGGGAAATTGTAATATTGTCTCTATTATAGCATTAATAATCTAAAAGATTAAGAATTTTATTTTTGTATTTATATAGCATCTTTCATCTGAAGAGATCAAAATGCTTTATGAACATTAGCTAATTCTCCTGCTACCCTTGTGATGTAGGTAAACGTTATGATAATCCTTTCACAGATGAATAAACTGAGACACAGAGAGACTATAAGTGACTTGTTCAAGGTCACAGATGTAATCAGTGGCAGAGGTGGAATTAGAACCTTGGCATCTTGGTTCCTACCTTCCCCATTCTAACCTCCAGGAAATACTGGGTTTTTTTTCGTACTAATCATAAATGGTGAAATAACCATTATCATCTATTATGTTTATTATAGTAATAATGATTTTATTTATTTAGTGCCTCCCTGGCAAAGCAATCAGAGTGCTCCAAAGACAATTAAAATGCAATTACTATAATAAATAAACAACAATAATTAAAAAAATCATAAAAAAAACAACAACAAAAATACTAAAAAGGCCAGGAAAAATGATGTTATCAATAATAGATCTAAGTGAATAATATGAAACTAATAATTTATCTAATGAGTTTTTGCTTGTGAAAGTATTTGAAATTGTTAGATACTTTTTTGCAGCAATTTTAAATCTAGAATTTGATCAAGAATGCTTCTCTCTGAATATTTGATATTTTATTTGCTGTTTCAGCTGAGTAATCTAGTTCTGATTGGTCAGTTAAATCACATGGTGCTGTTTCTTTTTCCTGCTTGGTTGAATTGTGCATAAATACCCGTATCTACACTTTTAAAATCTTGTGCATGCCCTTTTCAAATTCACATCCGTCAAACAATCAGGCCAATAAATTTAATCACACAAATGTCCATGGAAAATTAACCCCAGTATTATAGTAGCCTACATGGGAGACCTTGTCTCTAAACTTCCTTATGGTCAAATCCAGTGGATCAGATTCTGATCTCATTTACACAGCTGACCTCAGTAAAGCAAAGCACAATGAGGCCACTTACATTATTATTTTTAAAGGGATCCTTCACATTTCACTCCCCCGTTTTTTCCCCCTCAACCAGCACTCAGAAGGGCCTTGTACAAAGCCCATTTAAATCAAGATGAGTTTTTTTCCCATTGACTTCAACAGGCTTTGGTTCACACCCCAAGACTCATATTACACCAACTTTGGTGAGTGTGTGTTATAGATGGTAGCACCTCCTATTATTATGATTGCTTGACATTTCCAATTATAACATTCTGTTCTCACTTGCTTATAAATTTTACCAAATTTTAACACTTAGGCTGAAATTCTATACGCCAGGTGTCCAGGAGTGCCACCAGTTTTTTTGCTGCCCTGGGCAATGGAAGGTCCTGCCCCCGAAATGCCGCCCCGACAGAGGCGGTGGAAGGTCCCGCCCCCAAAATATCGACGACGACCGGGGCAGCCGAAGATCCGGCCACCACGGTCGCCGCCCCCCAAATGTTACCGCCCTAAGCGACCGCCTAGGCCGCCTAATGGGTTGCGCCGGCCCTGCAGGTGTCTGACTAAGGCTGAATATTTTTGGAAACATTCAGTCAAAATGGGTCAGCCATTTCCAGAATAAGGCTAGGGAAAAATACATTGATTTACCATGTTAATAAAATTTGTGCAACCTTTTCTTTGTAGTCCCTCCAGGTTTTGGAGCAGGGACTTAAAGTTTGGCAGGGGGTGGCGTTGTGCCTTTTTCCTGATAAAATCCACCCAAATTTGGCCAAGTGATAAGCCTTGGAAAAATTAGTTTGCATGTGCTCAGTAGAAGTGCCTTAAATTTTAGCAGCTAAATTTCTCACAAAATTTGTCTATATTGAGCAAGGCTGAGCTGGACTTTCTCTGCAATTGCAGCTCTGGGCTACTGCAGGATATTCTGTATGCAGGTACAGGCACTTGAAATGAGAGCAGGGAGATGGGCTGTTCTGTACTCTCCATGACTCCTCTGCTGGGCCCATGCAACATGGAGGAGGATGTTGCCAGAACTGAATGCAGAGGAGGGGATAGAATAGAAGCCAGATCTGAGGGAGAGAGGAGGGATAGATTCAGACAGGGAGGCTTGGGATGGTGGTGGAGAAATTAGGACTGAAGGCTGCTGGCGGGAGAGAGGGAAACTGTAACCAGGAGTTTGGGTGGGGAGGGGAGAGTGGGATTGACTGGGCAAGAACACTGAGACTATGAGCCAAGGGAAAGGGGAGAAGAGGACTGGGAACCAGTAGATTGGTGTGTGTGTGACTAAAATCAAATAAGGAGTTGGGCAGGGGGGATACTAGGATTGATAATGAATGGGGTTGGAAGATGAGAGACAGATCGGATCAGGAGCTAGGGTGCAAGGGGCGAATTGGTACTGGCTATCCAAAAAGACTAAGGGCTTGTCTACACTGGCAAGTTTTGTCGCCAAAAACTGCCCTTTGGTGTCAAAGCAGCAGGAGCGTACACACTACAATGGGACTTTTGTTGTGAAAAACGCACAGTTTTGATGACAAAATACTTCCACCCCTACAAGAGACTTTTGTCTTTTACCCTCCCTTTATTGTCGACAAAGAGCTAATGTAGACATTGCTGATTGTTTTGTCCACAGAACTGGCTTCTGCCAGTATCCCACAATGCCTGTCCTGATTGCTTTGCTCAGTGTTTTGATCTCTGCTGCCCTGCAGGCAGGCGCCTGTCCCCTTTCAAAGCTCCTGGAAGTATCTGTGTGCTTCTCCATTTGGGGAACAACAAAGAGCAAATCATTGGAATGCTCCTGTTCTGCCCGGCACTAGGAACACAGCAGCAGGCAGACTGCTGTAGCAGGAGGAGGGGGACAGACTGCTGTGCTGCTTTGCCATTCCTCAGCAGGGAGAGCTCACAAGCTACTCCTGATGCTGCTCTTAGCAGCTGAGGGGGCTGTGGGAGAACTCGGAGAGAATCCCAAGATGCACAGCAATCAGCTCTTCCTTCCCACATCACTGCACTGTGGCATACATACCCACAGTGCATTGCTCACCCTGTTGATGATGATGTCCCCAATGTGGACATTATCTGTTGACAGAGGGAGCAAATGTGAACACCCTTTGGCGATTTTTGTTTTGTCGACATTTGGGTGTCGACATAAGTTCTGTCAACAAAACTTGGTAGTGTAAACAATCCCTAAAACAAGGAGCTGGGGGACGAAAGAGTGGGGAGGGGAGCACTGAGATTGAATGAGGATTCTGGAAATGGAGATAAGGATTGGGAGCCATTGGGGATGGGGAACATGGACACAGGGCTGAGGGGAAAACTAGAGGCCAGGGTGGGGAAGAGAGAGAGATCCGCTGATGAGTTGGGGAGGGTGGATCTAGGACTGATTGGGCAAAGGAGACAGGGGGAAAGGATCTGGGGGAACAGGGAATGGCTGTGTTAAGAGACTAGGGTTGGGAGTGGAGGGGATACTAGGACAGAGAGTCCAGAAGGGGTGAGGCTAGGACTTGCTGGGCAAGGAGACTGAGACTGTGATGAGAATCCTGAGGAATGAAGACTAGGACTGAGTAGGAGTGGAGAATGGGACTGGGATGCACAGCAAGAGGTGGGGAAGAGACAGGACTGGGGCAAGGACAGGTTGGAGAGGACAGGGTGGATGAAGTCATGCTTGGGGTACGGGGCGGAGTCTGTGGGCTTGATCTAAAAGTTCCAATCAAGTTGATGACCCATGTGAGGGTAAATGTGAGACCATGGGATGAAATTGCCATATTTTCAGTTTGCTTTTTTAAAAACCTAGGAAATTGCACACACAAAACTATGATAAAAGAACATGATTAAGACTGTAACTTCAAACATTCACAAGTTAGGAACTATCAGCCCTGCCTACAGTACATGCAGAGCGAAAGTGACTTCCCCAAGGTCACCCGGGAAGTAAGTGGCAGAACAGAGAAATGAATCCAGATTTCCTGATCCCTCATCCTATTCACTAACCAAAGTGGGGCTAAAACAGTTCTTTGAAAGCAGAGGCAGACTGTTAAGGTGCTATGCTAAAAGATTAGATTCAGACCCCTATCTCTTCCATCCTGTCCTCCAATGGGCTTTATCTCTGTGACATACAGCCTCTAGTTTTTGCTTGGTAGGGCACTGTAAAAGATTGTACTGAGGCGGGTGAAAGTAAAGGCCATTTACCAGACAAGATGCTTTCAAGGAAGCATCCCAAGAATCTTAAACCCATTTGCCATTTCTCCCGGCCCACCCATGAACTTATTCAGTAGTCCCGAGGAAATCACTGGAGCATACCAGGAGAGATGTGTAAAGCTGAGCACTGTGCCTTTGTATTGTGTACTAGGAGGTGAGTGATCCGAACTCTGAATCCCCATGTATCGGTACCAGGTTCTTCTTGAGTGTTCCCTTAATCTAACTTACTTTTGTATTTAATCGAAATGTAAGGGTCTCGGATTTTTTTTATTTCCTTTCAAGAAGCAACAGAGAAAAACTCTTCTATTTGATCCTGCTGATGTTCACTTTCCGACACCTGCCACCAGCACTGCTTGGACACATCCCTTTTATTTCTTATTCCCTTTTAAGTGCCTAGGTGGCTTTGATATATTTCTGTCTCTGTCTGTAATGGCGACAGGGTAGGTGGTGTTCTCAAACCGGGCTTGGTAGGATGTGCCTTTTATTTCATTAAAATCATGTTGCTCTGCAAACACCAGCCTGAATCAGGGTCATCTTACTTGGACCAGGTATGTTTTAGTCATGGTAATGATATAAAGGACGAGCAGCTATAGGCACAACTTTAATTGCATGCAAAATTCATATATAATCAACCAAACAGAGGGTAGGGAGGGGAAGATTGAACACTGGATGGTTTACTGCCCATCTGTAACATTTCAATCTAAGGAATTTAAGCAATGGAATTCCATCACATGTATTTCATAAAGGGATTTTTCTTGTGTAAATATATATCTATTTAAACTCCTAATTCAACAGCATTACAAATTTCTTTCTGGAGGCAGCAGTGAAATGTGCTGATAATTTGAGCCCTGGGAAGTAGCCTGCTCCCTAGTGAATATCACCACAGTCACACTACTTTGCTATTGTATTAACTATCTGCTACAGTACAAGGAAAGCAGCTCTCTTTAGATTCTAATATCATTTCTCTAGGAGCACATCTTACTCTGACACCCCCCAGAAAAATGGCTAGAAAGCAGGGGTGATTCATGTGGGGCACACAAACCAGATCCTGCAGTGTCTGTTTGCAGAGACTGACTCTGGACAACTCCTGAAAGCTTACTTGGAGAGTGCAAATCACTCCTTAATCCCCCTACCCCCCGCCATCATAATTAATCCTCCCCAACCCAACCCAAAAAACTAGGATTGTTCCAATTTATTGCAGGAGTCTATGGAGTTTGAAGCTGACCCTACTTCTGTGCTAGCAGTGGTTGCCTCCACAGAAATCATCAACCCCCACTAAAGCTGCAGACTGAGCAGCGCTGCAACCCCACAACACCACTCTCTGAAATTTGGCCTGAGTGCCCTTCTGTCATCATGGATGCAATGCCTGGAGTGGGTAGCTGGGCCCACTCCCGTGGGACAGGAGCTGCTGCACGGTGTGTCCAGGGCAGGCTCACTCTACACCCTCTCTCCCACCCGCCCAAGGCTTGTCCTCCACACTGGGCCGGGTGCCGGGGCAGAGGGTGCTACTCTGGGTGGTTGGTGACCCCCATGACCACAACAAGAAAAGTTTAGTCAAGTGCATCCATTGCATTGGGTAGCTACATCCATCCCTAAAGAATGTGCTGAGGCCACTGGCTAACAGCACCCTCTTTAGACCCAAGAGGTGGTAGAGGGGGCCACCAGAGTCAGAAGGCCAGCATAAGGGCATAGGGGCGGACAGCATTGTTTCTCCCTTATCAAGACCAGAGATGGGCTCAAATCAAACCCTGTAGCCAGAGACCTCGTAACACTGGGAAGGTTAAGATCTGCATCCAGATTCAAATTTTGCACCTCAGACCCATCTGCTCTAATAATCTCTTTGGCAATGGTGAGGGGAATCCCACAGTCTGCTGTCTGTACAACCCTACTCATCACCCTCCTCACAGGCATCCTCCCATTAGCCAGACCCCCACTGCTGTCCCACCAATGGGAAGTGAACTGGTAAAATAATATTTGTGACTGATTTGTTTGATGGATTTGTTTTCCCCACCACATGATAAATTATCCAAGAATATGTTGTTCATTGTTCACACAGCTCTAGTGAGGAATGAATAATGCCAGTTTATTCTTGATATTTTTCACTCTCATTCAATTAAATTATTCTCCATTTTTTGCTCAACATCATTTGGTCACTTTTATTTGGAAACCTTTTCTATAAATGTGATCTGAGGGTTGCTTAAGTAATCGAACCTTTGGAAGGAGTCGAGTTGGTGTGTCCCCATTCAATTCAGACATTCATTGACATTCAACTACAGCCCCAACCTGATTCCAGGTGGTTATGGGTTCTGTGGAAACCCTAACAAAGACCCCTTATTTCTTGGAGTATTCTTACCTGTGTAATCCTCTCTCTCACTCATTACACAGACACACTGCATGTTGATTTCCCCCCACCACCACCACCTAATGCTGACACATACCATGCAGTGATTTCCCTTTCATCTTTACTTTTTTTTACCCATAGTGGTAAAGAACTAAGTGGTGACTGTATGGCTTTACTCCAGCTGGGGAAAGATGTAGCATATGGTCAGCTCACAAAGCTCTGGAAACATCTCCTTGGCATGCAGTCACTGCGATCTGTGAAAATGGCTCCCTCTGCTCCGGAGATTAAGGACCAGATGCTGCTTCGGGAATAAAAGTAAATAAGTAATGATTTAACTGAAAGCACTGGCTGATCTGTGCTGCTGTAAGTGCAGTAGAGCTTGTAGCCTTCTCTGCCTTTTGACTAATGTACAACTCAATGTGGCGATTATACTGAGGTGAGGCAGAGGACTGTGAAGAAGTTGTATGCAAAGCTGCTTTGCCTATGTTCAAATAATATTTGGGGCTGCATTTACAGGTCTCTCTCTCATGGCCTTGGTATTATTTAAAACACAGAACTTGTCTCTTGGTAATTGTCTTACCTAGCATTGCACTGAGAAAGGCTGACATTTTCAAACTTGGATGCCTACGCTTAGCAACTTAATCCATTTTGAGGGTAAGGACTCCTAAGTATGTGGCCTGAGTTTTCAACCCTCAGATTCCTGGCTGTGAGGAGAAGTGGCTTGTAGGCCTATTGTATGCACCCTTTCCGTGCCTCACTCTCTCCGTCCATACATTAGGGAGAGTTGTCCGTCCCCTCTCTCACAGGGCACCTTGGATGGAAGGTGGTATAGATGTGTCATGCATTATCATTAATACATTACTACCAGAGGAGACAGGCTGGATCAAAAGCTTGTTCATTTCACTTTCCAGCATCCTTGAAAAATGTTACTCAAGGAGCTACATAGAACTTGGCAGCTGTGCCAAAGCATAACCTGAAAGATTGTTCCACAACGAGGTATCCTAGACAGTGCTTGCTACACATCACACAGCGAAAATATGGGCCAAGCAGATGTAATGGGCACAGTGTTGTGTGCCTGAAGCAATAAAAGGCTTTTAAAGACTAAGGCTACAGTACGGGGGGTGTGTGTGTGTGTGTCAATTTAAGATACGCAAATTCAGCTACGCGAATAGCATAGCTGAATTCGACGTATCGCAGCCGACTTACCCCGCTGTAGGGACGGCGGCAAAATCGACCTCTGCGGCTTCCTGTCGACAGCGCTTACTCCCACCTCCGCTGGTGGAGTAAGAGCGTTGATTCGGGGATCGATTGTCGCGTCCCAACGGGACGCGATTAATCGATCCCTGAGAGGTCGATTTCTACCCGCCGATTCAGGCAGGTAGTGTAGACCTAGCCTTAGAGAGAGATACTACCTCTGTGCCTCCTGTATACTGCAGCAGGACCTTATAAAGGGCTGGAACAGCCCCAGAGCCAGCTATGGAAGAATTCCTATAGACTGCTTATAACGTCTCCCCTCTCACCACAAGCCCTAGCGTAGGGGTTGGAAGGAGTGGGCCTGTGGCAATAATATTATAGGCAGGGCCAATGGTACTAATGCCCTTAGGGCTGCCACCCCCATATCAAGTTACCAAAATTATTCTGGGGGGCCATGGTTGCTACTGGAGCAATCTGGAATCAGGAGGGAGCAAAGGGAGGTTACAATCACCTTTCCCTTATTATCTCTGGGCTGGGAGTTCTGAGCTGCAGCTTCCAGAAGCAGCACACAGAATCTCCGCCTTTGCCCACACAGCAGCCTTGCGCCCCATTCTTGTTTTCTGCATCAGATTATTGGGACATCTCCAAACACTGAATTATATATATCCCAGCAATACAATATGCCTGACCTTTTGCAGTGCAGTGCTATGCAGTAGTGGTTACGGCTCTCTGCTGCAAGCTGCAGCATGTCAATGAAGCGAGAGGAATTATCACAGACCTGCTTTTCAGCTATGGTAAGTCATTTACCATACGATGACACTGCTGACATAGCTGTGAAGTGCCCCATAGGAAACACAGAGGGTGGAGCTCAGTAGGTATGATTGTGCCAACCAATGCATGATTCCTATGTGGAAAAGGGTGTGTAAATTGGTACCAGTGGTTCAGTGCACTTCATCACCCAAGCAAAACACTTTGGAATATGCATGTGTAAAATCAACTGATTTTGTGTCCCAGCAACTCCCAGCACACATTAAAATTTTCTCCTTGTTACTGTGCCCTGGAGGCAAGACACACACGCACTGTGCTCATGTATCCAGATTTAGCTATCTATTGCATTGCTGTTTTGTATGACTGTTTTAGGGCAAGCATTCCCTCCCATAATACCTGGCCGTCGGTGCAGCAGGCACATTGAGGGAATAGGGATTTGTTAATTGGATGAGATGCTGCTGCAGTGTCCAACTATGTCCACAGGGGGGTTTCCCCAGAGTGAGCTCAGAGCTGCATAGTACCTATTACTCCAACTTCTCGACTGGACTTTCCTGTTTGGCACCTCTTACTCTGGGGCAGATCCTCAGTTGATGTCAATTTGCACCAGCTGCGGATCTGCTGCATTGTGCACATCAACTGCTGGATAGTAGTGAACAGGGAAGAAGGAGGCCAGGATAGGGACATGCTAACTCTTGGTCCAAGATCAAACTTTTGTGCCTTGCTTTGCAGCTGAGAACAAGTCCTCCTCCTTAGGGGATGCAAAGGTGTCTGCATCACTGCATGGAGTAAAGCGTGCTTACTGTAAAACACCTTGATGTAAAAACATGCCCACCAGTGTGAGCAACATAGAGTTTCTTCAGAAGGCCCATAGCACTTCCTGCCACCGCTGTATAGGACCATTGTCTTTAGGGCTTGATCCAAAGCCCATAGAAGTCAATGGAAAGAACCCATCATCTTTACTGTACTTTGAATTAGCGTCTTAACGCATGTGGTCATGTTGGCTTTTTATTTACTTTTGTTGTATTTGATACCATTTGAATGGCTGGTAAATGACACATTTCTAAACTGAAAAATACAAGTTATTTAACGTTTAATTACCACTAAGCTCTCAAGTCTATTACTTGCTACTGGGACTGCGAGCTGGTTTCAAAAACCGCTGTTAATCTCAAAGCCATGAATTATTTTGTTCTAAATTCCATTTTTTCTAAAGAGCAAAAACAATTGCTCCTTCACTCACACAAGCTTATGTTAAACTTCAGAACCAAGAGGCTATTATAGATCTTGATTGCTTTTTAGAACTAAATAAATGTGTAAAATGTAGCTTTATTTTTCCTCCCCCGATCCTAATTAATTATGCAAATAATGAAAACAAAAGGTGTGTGTGTGTGTAAATGCTGCATCTTGCTGTGTTTTCTCTTCCTGATTTCAGAACAGTCTCGAGTTAGTCCGTGGATATTTCTTCTCTTTCCAGCATCATTTTTTTGTGTTTAGTTCCTTTAAAATTAACTTTCTCCTACATTATTGTGATGTATTAAAATTAGAAGCTTTATATTTCTCTCTGAGTGTCTAGGAGTGGATCATTGTGGGGGAAGGGGAATGTGTATGTGTGTTATGTAAGTGGAAGGGTAACATTTTATCCTTTTGTAAGATTAGTGCCTGCTTCTACTTTTGTTTTATTTGTGGGGGCGTAACGGGATGTTGATACTGCACAGGAGTGCAAGTTAGAACAAATGTGTTTGTAAAATAGGTTTTGAAGTACTGTAGTTGAGAGACAAGTTTCAATTTTAGGATTAGCTGCAGTAGCAACCCTATAAATGGAAGGTCTCTTTCAGGAAAACAGCGAAGGTTTGCATTCAATCACCCACATTTTAAAGAATTTAATGGAATGTAATTAATAGCCTGGTAGGAAATATGCCTTGTGTTGTAAACTGTTTCACCAAAAAGTGAGAACAGACCTAGTTCCCTTTAATCCATCTATCTCCTCCTAGTCCTAACTGTAATACTCATCAAAGCAAGCACAAGGGAAAATGATAGTGCATCTCAGTGCTAACTCTTCCCACTGCAAACCTAGGCACATTTATAACAAAGCTGTTCCTTAAATTATAACATTGTATATTTTTTTCAAAGTTTATTACTGTCTTTGAATCTGTGTTTTGTAGCCTCAGGGCTACATGCCTTTGTTTGCATGACACATTCCCTGTGTGTTTATTAACATACTGTTAAGCTATATTCCCAGCATGAGCAGGCATCCTTTCAATCCATTGACTACAGGATCAGGTCTGAGCATGCTCATTCACCAGAGATAATCACTAGAACCAAAGTGACTTCTCACAGAGAATGTGGCTCCTCTCACAGCAAGACAGCAAATAGAAAATGACTTGGGGCGAGTCTTACTAAGCTGGAAAAATGAATTAGACACACTCCTAACAGAATCTGAAAACATTACATTCAGTGAAGAAGGAGAAAAGGTTAGAGCAAGAGGTTGCTTAGCGTTCCCACTTGGGAATTGAAACATATTGATGGTGGTATTATACCTTCTTATGATTTGTCTTTCAGTTGTGTCATCCTGAAAGAAAACTATCCTTTGAACAAATATTTCCATTTCTTTTATATATATATAAATTCAAGTTATGAAAAAAGCAGGTCGTGATTGAGGCAAATCTCAACATCTTTCTGCGAAACAAAGGTTTTTCATTTAAAACAAATTTGAAAGTAAAATTGTGTAAATTGCTCTGGCCTTTGAGATGAAAAAATCCTTTACAATATGCAGCTGAAAAATTGGGCAACTCAGGCTTATATCGTATTTACAAGAACATAAATTGCCACAATTGAGCTACAAGTTTTATGGTCTTAAATCGCATCATTATTTTTCTGGATATTGGTAGGGAAGCTAGAAAAAAGCAGATTGCATCCATCTCAGGAAATAATAACAGTCTTACTGATTACCTTCAGTATTTCACTACACTGTATTAGGTCATTTTTAACCCTCTCATTTGATGGAAAATGTCATATTTGCTACTCGGTAAATCACAGCATGGAGTATTTATTTGCCTGATGAGCGAAACTTACTATGGTCATTTATTTTTTGTATGTTAACCGACTGAGGGACAGGTCTCTGTTATAAACGGGTGAAATCAATAGACTTGTGTTGATTTATACCAGGTGTGGAACTGTCCCAAAAAGTTCAGTGTTCAGCAAGTCTTTGGGAAAATTGTGAGGTTTAAATAAGGCAAGCAGCCATAGGAAGACAGACAAAGATGTGGGAAAACAAAGGAAATAAGCCCTTCAAGGGATAAAAGGTTTCAGAGTAGCAGCCGTGTTAGTCTGTATCCGCAAAAAGAAGAACAGGAGGACTTGTGGCACCTTAGAGACTAACAAATTTATTAGAGCATAAGCTTTCGTGGACTATAGCCCACTTCTTCGGATGCATCCGAAAGCTTATGCTCTAATAAATTTGTTAGTCTCTAAGGTGCCACAAGTCCTCCTGTTCTTCTTTTTTCAAGGGATAAAGACACTCCTATAAAAACAGTCTACTCATCTTAAAACAATTACAAGGTTAAAAATTAACAAATAAAAACCAGTTGCACATGCAGGAGCATCCCCCTCCAAGACATGATTCAAAGTCGTGATATTACAGATGGAAATTTGGATTTGTGAAAGCAGGAGAAATAAGCTTAATTGTGGGCAAATGTATTTTTCTTTAGATTATATTTTCTAGATACCTAGAGAATCAAATAAATGCATCCCTCTAGAAATTTGTCCAATGAAGAGGCCTAGTCTGAGGCCTAAACCCCACTGAAATCAGGGTTTACATGGGCTTTAAGTGGTGCATGCTGCACCTTTTGCACAGGGATGAATTTCATTGCAGAACTCAAAATTCCCACTGATATGAGTGAGTGTTTTGGGAGCACAAAGAATGCAAAAGATTCCCCCTGATACTTGCATACACAAGGAATGCAGATTCGGATCCAAACTTAGGGCCCAGTGCTGCCAACCCTATTGATGTTGAGTACTCCCTTACTCCCTAACATGCCCTCATTAATTTACAGATGAAAGTCCTAGGGTGAGGGAAGCTCAAGACCCAGGTGAATAATAGGTCATAATAAAGTTAACACATGATAATGCAAAATATATAGAGAAGGAGAAAATATATTCCCTGGAGGAGGAGTTATGGAAGGATCTAAGGGTAAGGGGCTACATCTTAAATTCTTATAAAACAGCTTTATGCTACTCTGGCAGTGCAGAGCAGCCTAAAACCCATCTTAAATCACCAGTGGAGGAGTCCCTTTGTGGAAGTAAATCCTCTTATGCCAAAGGACCAATGTAGGGATTGTGACAAGGAAAAAAGAAGCATGGCCAAGGGGACCCCATTTGCTGGTGAACCCAGAAAGTGGTTTCAAGTTACCTTTGCCCACCTTCCTCTTGAGCTGTAGCAACCAAAGCTTGGATACAGACAAGGATAGGGACCAAGGTGTGTGTGTGTTTGTGTGTGACATTCACTTAGTTTCTCCTCCATAAATAAATGCCTGAATATACTAGTCATTTACTTTTATAAGACAAAAATAAAAAAAGCCATGCTACAAAGAAGGCTGATTGCTGATATGAATTCTGATTGTTACAAATATTTTTAAAACAGCCAAATGTAAATAATTTCTGAAGTTGTCATGACTATTAACGAAGGTGTACAGTATCTTAAAGAGCTAGTCAAAGTATGCCTGAGTCAGCTTGTATCCAAGAACAGCTAGAATTTTGTACCAGGTAAAGTCTTTAAGGGACAAAATTCCCCCTGTACAGAGTGCTAGTAGCTACAGTATTTATATGCCCCTCCCACTCAGTGTAGTATCTAAGCAGCTCACAATCTGTAATGTGTTTACTCCCACAACATCCCTGTGAGGTAGAGAAGTGTTGTTATCCCTGTTTTACACATGGGAACTTAGGCACAGGGAGCCTAAAGTCTAGACCCGGAAACAGGACTTAGGTTCTGCATTGCAATCCTTAACTTTAGGCACCCTGTCACACAGTGGAATTCATAAGGCATACATTTTTAATAGTGAGAGTAATGAACCATTGGAACAATGTACCAAGGGTTGCAGTGGATTCTCCATGTCTTTCTAAAAGATCAGCTCTAGCAATTATTTTGGGGAAGTTCTATGGCAGTAGTGGGCAACCTGTGGCTCATGGCCCACACGCGGCCCAACAGGGTAATCCGCTGGCAGGCCACCAGACAGTGTGTTTACATTTGCATGGCCGCCCACAACTCCCAGTGGCCATGGTTCACCATTCTCGGCCAATGGGCACTGAGGGAAGCAGTGCCCATTGGCTGGGAACGGCGAACCGCGGCCACTGGGAGCTGTGGGCAGATGTGTAAATGTAAACACACTGTCTGGCGCCCTGCCAGCGGATTACCCTGTTGCGCTGTGTGCGGCAGGTTGTCCACCACTGTTCTATGGCCTGTGTTGTACAGGAGGTCAGACTAGATGACCACCATCACCATCTCTGGGCCTTGGAATCCATGAACCCAAGTCTGCCGCTGCCCAGCTGAGTGCCCTAACCATGGAGCTATATAGTAGCTGGGGTTGTCTCTCTCTTATTGAAATGATTTTACATTATATAAAATACTTAAATGGTCATTTGGCCAGACAGAGTGAGAATTTCTCTGTAGTCTAGTGGTTAGGGAATTCACCTGGGAGATGGGAGACTCGGGTGCCAGTCTCCCTACTCTAGTGAATGAAGGGGGACTCTAAATGCATCTGCAAGCTTGGGTCCTGCAGATGAACTCGGTGGGGAAATGTCTATTTTTTGTATCCTGCTAGGGCTTTGGAATTAAGCTCAATGATTTAGGTAGTGGGGGTGCACACAAACAGAGGCACTTAGGGGACTTTTTCAGCAGAATTGGAGGCATCTACAGAGGTGGCAGATTGGGATCCTAACCACTTCGTCTCCACACACCCAGCATACAACTGTATATGCTAAGCAGCCCTGTGATGTCCTTCTGCCTACATTGATTAAACACTGGTTCCTTAAAACACAGCAGGTCTGAATTCCTATTACAACTTTCAACCACAGAACAAGTTTCTACACACCAATAAAAGCCTCCCAAACAAAGGTATATAGATTCTTGAAGATTAAACTGATGGTAGTATCAAAATGGGCCCTTCAAGATTGTGAAAAGACAGAACTAAAGGCTATACGCTTCAGTTATCTTTCCCATTAGATGTCTTTAAAAAATAGATCAAGTTGGATTAACAATATATTTGTCATCTACTTTGTCCAGCAACTAAAGTTTAACAAGTAGATACACATTACTAAATTACATGTTGCCTTAAAGAACTTTGAGAACAGGAACAAACTAGAATATCTTCAAGCTTGAATATGCTATTTCTTTGTATGTCTCATTCTTATTAACAGTAGTCATCCTGGCTCAAAAGTTACACAATATAATAATACTCCTGGACGTTATCTTTCTATAGAGTGGATAAAGTTTGAGGGGAAAAAATGTCAAGTAATATTTTAAAACATTATTTACTTTCTGTTGTTTCCATGCTAGCAGAAACGCTACAAATTATAATAATAAGAAAGAAAACTACTTTTCATTTCTGTTTTTTTTTATTGCAAATACTGGTGGTTTTTTCCTCTGTTTTGAAATGAACAATGCTCGGTGCGCTTGTTTAACAATAGCCATATCTTCAGTTTATTTTCTTGTCTTTTTCCTGTCCATTGTACTGTGCTAACAGATTCTGCAGAGCTGGCACAAAACTTTGATTTATTTTGGGAATCATTTATTTGTTTTTGTTTGTTTAGTTTCCCTGTGATTGAAGTGCTACTTCACTCTTAAAAAGTAACTGTAGACACTCATCATGAGGTTCTATGTTTGTTGTTTCACAATAATTTACACATCAAATATTCTTACTGTTCAAGCAAAAATGATGCTGTGTTTTGCCAGCCCTGTAAATTTATCCTGTGATCTGAGAGTCAAGCTGGTTTTTTTCTTCTTAGGCATCAGCAGCACTAATAAAGACTCTGCATTCTATGCCATCAGAGACACCTGTGCAAACCAGTTATCTGCAGGTGTAACTGACTGACTGAAATTTAGCACACAAGTTCTGTTGATACACAGGATTAAATATAATCCATCTCACTCTTACTTAGCTATGTTGGCTCTGCAGAGCTAATGGGAGTAAAAAATAGTGAAATTTATTTATATTCTGCAGATATGATTCAGAATCCACCTTCCATTGTAAGTGTAAGGTGCATTTTTTTTACCTTGGCTTCTCTAACACACTCCCTCACTCACACACAATGCTGTCTGTGTGTATATGTATATAATATAAAATTCCCAAACTGCACATGCTTCTCCCTGTAGGGAGAGTATGAGAGAAAAAGCATATGATATATATTAGTAACATTGCTTAATCCACTACTGGAAGAGGCTCACATACTATGGTGATGAGCATGTTCTAAGAACCTATGTAGAATAAAATGGAATCTACACAGAGAGCATAACTGTTCAGTAGAAAATAATGTTTACATAGTCCTTGTTGATAGTAAAACTAGTTAAATAAAACTACATATTTGTTTCCAAATTCAGTGGTGATATTTAAGGATGTAACTCATTCTAACTTGTATTCACTTTGAAAAATACTCTAACATGCCTATGTAACTAAGGGACTAAGTCCCATTTACAAGAGAGAGCTAGGTCCAGGTTTTTAAAGATATTTAGGTGCCTAAAGATGCAGATAGGTGCCCCATGGGACTTTCAAAATGGCCTGGGCTCTAACTTCCATTGATTCAATGGGAGTTTGGAAATCTCATAAGATACCTATCTACATCCTTAAGTGTCTAAATACTCTTTAAAAAATCTACAAAAACAACAAGGCATCTGGTGGCACCTTAAAGACTAACAGATTTATTTGGGCATAAGCTTTCGTGGGTAAAAACCTCACTTCTTCGGATGCAACCCACAAAAGCTTATGCCCAAATAAATCTGTTAGTCTTTAAGGTGCCACCAGACTCCTTGTTGTTTTTGTAGATTTTTTAAAGAGTATTTAGGCACTTAAGGATGTAGATAGGTATCTTATGAGATTTCCAAACTCCCATTGTTTTTGTAGATACAGACTAACACGGCGACCCCCTGATATTTAAAAAATCTGACCATTAGAGGCAACCCCATTGAAAATCTGTGGCACATAAGCCATTTTTGAAAACATGACTTAGAAGCCTAAGCATTTTTGAACATTTCATCAGTTAGTCTCTTTACAACTTAGTTGAATTCCAAGGCTCACTTTGATTCACCTGTGAACTTGGCCTCTGTATAAACAACATTTGCTCCACCCAGTTATTATGACTTTAGTTAGGTCAAATTTTGGCCTACACTAACGTCTCTTTGGTATGATCTCAAGATTATTTATAAATGTTTAGAATTTATTTAATATTATGCTGTGATGAGCTTTGGTCTCTATCTGAACATCTAGTCACACAGTGCAATTTGGTTGATCTGCTAAAAGATAGAAAATAACTGAGGCTTTTGCTGTCACCAAATAAACTCTTATTTTAAGTGATTAAGGTTAGTTGGGAATAAGGTTGTCTTCCCAGATCCCTCTTTAGCTATTGAGTAACATGATTCAGCGATAGTCATCAGTGTTTTCCCCAGGAATTGAAATTAGAGGGGGGGAATTTACAGGGGGAGTTGGAAAACAGCTAAATTGGCAACACTGCAACTAGTTGACCAGTGGGAGAAGGAGGGGAATTTGGGGGGTGGGGGTGGGGGATGACTCATCTAAGACTCGTCTCTCACCTTTTTTATATTACTAATCATAATTTAGATCAAATAAAACAGCTTCCATCAGTTAAGGGAAAATGTCTACAAAAAGTTATTTAGAGTCTAACACTGATAAAAGGCTGCATACAAAAATCAGAAATGAAGAATCAATTCATTTTGGAGAGAATATTTTAATAAATCACTAAAAGAATCAACAGTGAAGAATAGGAATACCAAACTGAAACAATGTTAAATTATACATGATTGGAACACCGTTATCTAACTTCATAAAATGAGTTTCCCAAACTCACAATTTCTCTCTTGAGAATTTGAAGCCTTGGTGTCAAACTCAAAATTGAATCTGCCAATTACTTCCTGGGAGGAATGACTGAGTCTTAAAGTAGTCAAATCTTTATTTCACTCACCAGATGAACCTGGGACTTTGCTTCTACTTAACTAAAAGGATTTACTCAGACTTCCCAACTTTTTTCCAAACATCACCCATACTCCAGAAAATCTTACAGAATCTGCCTTTTATGCATTCCCTGTTTAACTGGCATGGGCCTTGCAAACTATCTGCCCTTTACACTATTTATATGCCAAGTTTCTATTTTGACACAGAATACATTATTTTTTGTCTGGTTACTTTGCTATTACTTTTAAAACAGTGGAAAGCTCTATGGGAAAACATATATGTTCATATATAGCTGAATGGTTATATATTTTACAAGTGCAATACAAAAAGTAAAGTGTGACATGGATATGAATTGGATTATGACCTATATACATATAGCAAATATGAGGGAAATTCTGCTTAACTTGCTCAAGACTCCCATTGATTTAAGTAAGGAATGCAGATTTGGTGCGCTATGTCAGTGTTTGCTGGATCAGGGGGCATGAGCAAAGAAGCTGTGGAGATGGGGTTCATTAACTCTGGATGTGCTGGTGCGGAGGAGTTGTGCTGAAGTCTCCCCCTGGGCTGGAGGCAGGGATTCAATTTTCTCACCTCCATAAGGGCCCTAATCCTGTGAGGTGCTGAGCAACTGCTGGCAGCTACTGAGCACTCTCAACTCGCAATGAAGTCCCAATGGCTGAGGACACTCAGAAAGCTCTGCAGTCTTGTAGGATCAGGCACTTAGTTCCCCATAAAATGCTCACCTATTTAAACTATGAGCAAGAGGTAGGTAGATTGTGAGTTTCACTTACAGTAAAGTAGAATGGAAATCCCTTATTGTTTAAAGAGATGAGAATTTGCAAACTGCAATTCTGGCTTTGTGAACTTATTCATTGTGCTTTATTCTGTGAACTGGTATTTGGCCTTCAAGAGCCCATTTCTGTAGTCCCCTCGCAGGCAAAACTCCCATATAAAAATCTGAGCTCATGAAAAAATGCCTCTGCTGTATCTGTGAATGCACATTTGTTTTCATGTAACCGTGTCTTTCCACTTAAAACTGAAAATGTCTGAAACCTGAGAATGACTTTCATGATTGAAAGACAAAGACGTCGGGAAACACCATGTCAGCAGATCTAATGCCTCTAAACCAAAATAATTGCAAGGTGTTTCTCTGCCCTGGAACTCCTCTGATAGCTCAGCTCTTCTATTTTATTTTTGAACTGAAATAAAAATATAATCTCTCGGAACCTGATTGCAAAGACTTACTGCCAGCAAAGGAAGAAAGAGATCAGACAAACAAATGGTTTTTCTTTAAAACCATTGTCCTTCTCTCCCTTCTGCAATATTATAACAATCTTATCCCTCCTCTTCTCTTCAACTGAATTACAGCTGATGCGTTAATAATGCAACAGAGTATGATGGGCACCAGCTACCTCTAATCACCATAGAAATGAGCTGGCCCAAGCAAAATTCCACCAGAGGCATTTGTTCAAGCAAATGTACCCCTACTGACAGATGCAGAGTGTTAGGAGGACAGCGGTATCTTAATGTAATGAATCGCTGCCACAAGTTATTTTTCGGAGTGTGAATCAAAGGAATTTTCAGTTTGGAAATTAGCATAGCACATATTGAATTATTTGTCTTCCCATGGTGCTTTTAAGAAATAGGAAAGGACACTTTGGCTTCCTTCACAGAAGTAAGCCAAGAAAGGTTCTTCCCCAACTATTATTGGAAGGGTTTCCTCACCAATCCCTATTTTTTTAAAAAAATGCATATAATATAGATATATACTAAAGTAAGGTACAAATTTCTATTCACACTTTCACTGTTTCAAAGGTAGCTATAGCCTTTGTCATTTTATTTTGAAAATATCTGTGACATGGTTTTCCTGACTGTCATCTTATCCCAGCTGCTAGATGGTGCCTGAGTATATTAGGCAGCAGAGACTCTTAGAGAGTGTGATCCCACTTCCCCCTCATGGCTAGAGAGCCCTGGTGTGGAGGGTTAAGGCAGAGAATGAGGCCACACCTTGACATCCATTTTAGGAGAAACATAAAGAAACATCGGGTCCTTGATTTGAAAAGGGCAAACAAAATTCAGGGAATAAGTCAGGGAAGTGGACTGGACGGAAGAACTCAAAGATCTGAATTAGGATTGCCAACTTTCTACTCACACAAAACACCCTTGCCTCGCCCCTGCCCCGCCTCTCCTCTGATGCCCCACCCCCACTCACTCCACCCCCCCCCGTCGCTCGCTCTCCCCACTGTCACTCCCTCTCTCATTTTCATTGGGCTGGCTCAGGGGTGTGGGGTGTGGGACAGGGTGAGGACTCAGGCAGAAAGTTGGGATGCTGGGGTGAGGGCTGTGGGGTGGGGCTGGGAATGAGGGGTTCATGGTGCAGGAGGGGGCTCAGGGTGGGGCAGAGGGTTCGGGTGCTGGGGGCTGAGGGCTCCGGCTGGGGGTGCAGTCTCTGGGGTGGGGCCAGAAATGGGGATTTCAGGGTGTGGGAGGGGGCTCCAGGCTGGGGCAGGAGGGATGGGGTGCGGGGGGGGGGGGTGAGGACTCTGGCTGGGGGAGCAGACTCTGGGTTGGGGCTGAGGATGAGGGGTTTGGGATGTAGGAGGGTGCTTTGGGTTGGGACTGAGGGGTTCAGAGGGTGGGGGGGATCAGAGCTGGGGCATGGGATTGGGGCGCAGGGGAGTGTCAGGGGTGCAGGCTGCGGGCAGCACTTACCTCAAGCAGCTCCTGGAAGCAGCGGCATGTCCCCCATCCAGCTCCTACACAGATGCGTGGCCAGGTGGCTCTGCGTGCTGCCCCATCTGCAGGTGCCACCTCGCAGCTCCCATTGGCCGCAGTTCCGGCCAATGGGAGCTTCAGAGCTGGCGCTTGGGGCAGGGACAGTGTGTGGAGCCCCCTGGGTGCCCTACGCATAGGAGCCAGAAGGGGAGCATGCTGCTGTTTCTGGGAGCCATGCAGAGCCATGGCAGGCAGGGAGGGCAGTACGTCCCTTGGCCTGCGCCACTTCCCGCAGCTCCCATTGGCCTGGAGCAGCGAACCGCAGCCAGTGGGAGCAGCGATCGGCCGGACCTGTGGATAGGGCCGGTAAACAAACCGGCCCGGCCTGCCAGGGGCTTTCCCTACACAAGCGGCGTCCCAAGTTTAGGAAACACTGATCTAAATGAATACTAGACCTCATTTTTTAATAAGGATAATGATGAGGTTGGGAGCAGTGGCAGGATGGCTAATGGGAACAAGGATATGGAAGTAGCAATTACCATATCTCAGATGGAAGCCAAATTCAAACAGTTTAATAGGACCAAATCAGGGGGCCCAGATGATCTAACTCCAAGAATGTTAAAGCAACTGATGTATGAAATTGCAAACCCAATAGTGGGGATTTTTAACGAATCTGTAAACTCAGGGGTCATACCCCGTGACTGGAGAATTGCTAATACAATACCTATATTTAAGAAAGGAAAAAAAGTGATCTGTAAAACTATAGGCCCATTATTTTGCCCTTAATTGTATGCAAGATCTTAGAACAAATTTTGAAAGAGAAAGTAGTTAAGAACATAGAGGTAAATGGTAAATGAGATAAAATACAACACGATTTTACAAAAGGTAGATTGTGCCAGATCAACTTGCTCTCTTTCTTTGAGAAGATAACTGATTTTCTAGACAAAGGAAATGCAGTAGTTCTAATCTACGTGAATTTCAGTAAGACAAGGTGCGGGAGGGAATATCATTTATTGGACTGGAGGCAAGCTTTCAATCTACACAGAGCTCTTCCTCAGGTCTGGTAAAGGTTCTCAGGGGATATATCTAGACACCTTGCTGTGTCCTAGAGCCTGGGCTCCAGTCCAAGCTGTGAAGTCTGCACAGCAATGAAATAGCCCCATAGCCCAAGCCCCATGAGCCCGAGTCGGCTGGCACAGGCCAGCTTCAGGTGTCTGATTGCTGTGTAGACATACCCAGAGTGTCACAGCTAAATACAAGTTTGAACAGATTGTTTAACATAAGTAGTTAGCACATATTCTAAGGGACAATTTAAGGTGAAGTGGCCTGTTGATACCTCTGTATTCATAGGACAAAAAGGGATGTTAGTGGGTAACAGATTGTTGTAATAAGCCATAAATCCAGTGTCTTTATTAAGATAATGGTTTTTAGTGTCTAGCAGAGTTATGAATTTCAGTGCCCAGGCTCGTCTTTTGAAAGTGCTGTGCAGATTTCCTTTGAGAATGAGGACCAATAGGTCAGATATAGAGTGATAGCTTTGTGAAAAGTGTTCACCTACAGGTGATACCATTTTTTTGCCTTTTATCATTTTCCTGTGTAAGTTCATTCGAGAAGTGATTGTTTGGTTTCACTCACATAGTTGCAAACAGTCCTGTGGCATCTTATAGACTAACAGACATATTGGAGCATGAGCTTTCGTGGGTGAATATCCACTTTGTCGGATGCAACCAACGATGCAACTCACATAGTTGTTATTGGGGCATTCAGTGCACTGGATGAGGTAGACCACATGTTGTGATAGGTATGTGTAGAACCAATGGAAATTGAAAGGTGTGTTGTGGGGGCTGTTGATCATTGCAGCAGTGGAGATATGTCTTCAGGTTTTGCATGTGTTGTTCTGGCAGGGTCTGGTGGTGCTTTGAGTTTGTGTGTCCTGGTCTGTGGTCCTACTATACCCCGTCTCAGGAAGTAGCATTAGAGGATCATCCAGGCCTGCCTGATATGCTGCCACAGAAGTAGCCAATCAGAGACTAACAGGTTCAGTTCAAAGGAGCTGCAGGACCTGAGCAGGTCAACTCATGGCTGGGACCAAAGGCGCAAGGAAGGATGCTCTTTGCTGGTCACAGGAGAGAGAGAGAACCAGAAGATGAGTTCTGATGGCATGTGCATTCAGTGAGGAGGAAGAGGATCTGAGAACTTCAGCCATGAGGTATGGGTGAAGAGAAAGAGGCTGTGTGGGGAAAAAGGACCAGGGAACAGAAGCAGTGAACTGGAGGCAATTGTAGATGGCTGGTATTTACAGGCTGTCTGGGTTGGGACACGGAGTGGTGGGCAGGTCTGGGTTCCTTCACTCTCCACCGGGGAAATGGCCTAGGCCCCCAGAAGGGGACAAGGCTCTATTGGGAAGCCTGAGTGAAGGGCAGGATTTAAAGGATCCAGAGATGGGGCTGAAGACCCTGGTGAGGGCTGACAGCTTGTTGAACTGTTTTCTACCCCAGAAAGGGTTCATCCATTTGTCTGTGTGACTTGGCTGGAGACCTGCCTCTGAAGACCTGCCTAGCAAGGTTGGCAACATAGAGGGAATGCCAGGAACAGGAAAAAGATTGCAGCACCACGCCCAGCCGATAGGAGGCACTCAAGAAGTGAGTGCCCTGTCACAGTGGGTAAGAAACTGGTTAAAGAGGAGACTACAGTGGGTCATGCTGAAAGGTGAACTCTCAAGCTGGAAGGAGGGTACTAGTGGAGTTCCTCAAGGTTTGGTCTTGGGAGTAGTCTTCTTAAATATGTTCATTCATGACCTTGGCAGAAAAATGTGGGGATGTGTTAATAATATTTGTGGATGACTTAAAATTGGGAGATATTGTCAATATGGATGAGGACCAGAATATCATACAAGAAGATTTGGACGACCTTGAAAACTGGAGTAATAGAAATGGGATGAAATTGAATATTTCAAAGTGCAAGGTTATATACTTAGGGACTAACAACAAGAATTCTTGCTGTAAACTGGGGATGTATCAGCTGGAAGTCAAAAAGGAGGGGAAAGACCTAAGTGTATTGGTCGATCCCAGGATGACTATTAGCAACCAATCTGATATGCCCCCCCCCCCCCCCCCCCCGCAAAAAGGCTAATGTTATCCTAGGATGCATCAGGCAAAGTGTTTCCAGTAGAGATAGGGAAGTATTATTACCATTATACAAGGCACTGGTGAGACCCCATCTGGAATACTGGGTGCAGTTCTGGTCTCCCATGTTTAAGAAAGATTAATTGAAACTGAAACAGGTGCAGAGAAGGTCTATTAGGATGATCAGAGGAATGGAGAACTTGCCTTATGAGTGAAGACTTAAGGAGCTTAGCTTGTTTAGCTTAACAAAATGAAGGCTGCGGGGTGGTATGATTGCTCTCTATAAATAGAGATAATCAGCGGGATAAACACCAGGGAGGGAGAGGAGTTATTTAAGTTAAGGGCCAATGCTGGTACAAGAACAAATGGGTATAAACTGGCCATCAATACGTTTAGGCTTGATATCAGACAAAGATTTCTAACCATCAGAGTAAACCCTGGAACTACCTTCCAAGGGGAGAAGTGGGGGCAAAACACATAACTTGTTTTAAGGCTCAGTTTGATAAGATTATGGAGGGGGTGGTAGGATGACACTGCCAACAATGGCATATGGCACAGCCACAACCTATTAGCAAATATCTCCAAAGGCTGGAGATGGGACACTAGGTGGCAAGGGCTCTGAGTTACTACAGAGAATTCTTTCTCATGTGTCTGACTGGTAGGTCTCACCCACATGTTCAAGGTTTAACTGATCACCATATTTGTGGTAAGGAAGGAATTTCCCCCCAGGTCAGATTGGCAGAGACAAAAGACTGGACTGTTTGTCTTCCTCTGCAGCATAGGGCATGGATTCCTTGCTATTTTGATCTAGAGTAAATGGTGGATTCTCTGTAACTTGAAGTATTTAAATGAATATTTGAGGGCCTCAGTAACTCAGCCAGAAGTTATAGGTCTATTACAGGAATTGATGGGTGACGTTCCATGGCCTGCAATGTGCAAGAGATCAGACTAGATGATCACAATGGTCCCTTCTGGCCTTAAAGTCTGAGTTTGTAGGATACTGAGAATGGGGAAACTGGGTAGAGTGTGACTATCCCTTATCCCTGCTTGGCTATTGATGCCTCCCAGATGTTGGCTGTCTAGCCAAGAGAGGTGGGTCATTAGTAGGACTGGCCAGGAAACAAAAGTTCACTTTTTCATGAAAATTTTCAAGGTTTTCACATTGTGTGTGTGTGTGTGTGTGTGTGTGTGTGTGTGTGTGTGTGTGTGTGTGAGAGAGAGTATATTTACACTGCAATTAGACACCTGCAGTTGGCCCATGCCAGCTGACTTGGGCTTGGGGCTGTTTAATTGTGGTGTAGATGTTTGGGCTTGGGCTGTAGCCCAAGCTCTCTGACCCTCCCACCTCACAGGGTCATATTGCTAGGGCTCCAGCCCAAACTGGAATGTCTATACCACAATTAAAACAGCCCCAGCCCTGTGAGTCTTAGTCTGCTGTCATGGGCCTAATGGCAACATAATCATACCCAGAGAGAAAGAGAGATCCCAGTTCCCTCTGATGTCTAGTAGAGAGTGCCATATACCACAATCGTGGAGGCATGTACTGTAGTTGGTCTAAGCACTGGGTTACATAGGTTCTAGCCCTTGGTGGGTCCCCACAAATAATCATATACTATTGCAATGCAGGATTATTTTATTAGGGCTTCTGCTACCCAGCCTTCCCTCCAAAGCCAACTTCCAGGCTGTTGCTTCTGCTCCCGTGCAGATTCTGGCTCCCTCCTGAGCCTCCTGCCCTCTGACTTCATGTTATTATATACTTTTCCTGTTCACTGGTCATTATGGGGCCACATACAGGCGAGATGTTGAAATGTGTGTAACGGTATGCTCCACTGGCTAAGTCCTTTCCCTCCAGTTTAACCAGGGTGGATTGAAAGTGCCCAGTAATGAGCCAACAGGTTACACTAGGTTGCATATTTCTTGATAGGTATTTCTAAATGGCTCATCACCGTAACTGCTGATGTTTAGTGATTGTTGGGGCTGATGAGGTAAGAGACCCCTTGTTTGGGGCTGTTAGTTCAGGCAGAGTACTATACAATGATGTGGGAGCTGAATGGCTATGGTGTTCTCAGAAAGCGAGTTAAGATGAGAGTTTCACTGCTGACGTGTGTTTTAATCTCTGGGCAAGGGAAGTGCCAGAGCTGCCGTGTAAATCAGCAGATGAGTGCACTAGAAACACATCATGGATGACTGAACTGGGATGACTGAAAGGGGGAGGGAGGAAACTGAATAACAGTGAAGAGACCATGTAAGGGTGAAAAAAAAAAATGAGGTAAAAGGATGACTAGAATAATAAGGCCCATTGCTCCATAAGTTCTAGTTATTGAATGTAACAAGCCAACAGGAAATATTGTACAATGCAGGACAGTGCATGAGGGACCTGTGAAGTAAAGTGGAACATTTTCAGCAGCAAACCTGATGTTCTGTTTCATGAATAGTCATTGTTCTAGTTCTCGATGTAAGTCTGAGCCAAGGGCACAACTGGAAGTCTGTGCAATTTCTTACAGATACAGGGCACTTTGCTTAATCAGGATATAGTTAATGGGGAAATGTTACTTAACTGGGTCACTTCCCAAGGATCCAAATAATGTTCAGTGCTCTAAAATGGTAAAGTATGGTGTTTAATCAAAGCTCTATGGTAGTTCAATTTTATTGTGTCTCCAGCTAAAGAGTTTTTAGGCACTCTGGTGAATTCATAATTTTTAAATTAAAAATTAACTGAAATTTGAACATATGGGGTGAAATCCTGGCCACATTGAAGTCAATGGCAAAACATCTATTAAAAAGAACAGGAATACTTGTGGCACCTTAGAGACTAACAAATTTATTAGAGCATAAGCTTTCGTGGGCTACTGCCCACTTCTTTGGATGCATACAGAGTAGAACATATATTGAGGAGATATATATACACACGTACAGAGAGCATGAACAGGTGGGAGTTGTCTTACCAACTCTGAGAGGCCAATTTAGTCAGAGAAAAAATTTTTTTTTGAAGTGATAATCAAGCTAGCCCAGTACAGACAGTTTGATAAGAAGTGTGAGAATACTTACAAGGGGAGATAGATTCAATGTTTGTAATGGCTCAGCCATTCCCAGTCCTTATTCAATCCTGAGTTGATTGTATCTAGTTTGCATATCAATTCTAGCTCAGCAGTCTCTCATTGGAGTCTGTTTTTGAAGTTTTTCTGTTGTAAGATAGCCACCTGCAGGTCTGTCATTGAATGGCCAGACAGGTTAAAGTGTTCTCCCACTGGTTTTTGAGTATTATGATTCCTGATGTCACATTTGTGTCCATTAATTCTTTTGCGCAGAGACTGTCCGGTTTGGGCAATGTACATGGCAGAGGGGCATTGCTGGCACATGATGGCATATGAAATTCAAGGGAAGATGAGAACCTAGCTCATTTAGGGTCCTTTGAAAATCCCATTTGTAAGTACTCCAGCTGCTATTCTACTGCAGTAATGTGCATGGTGCATTAAATCGACTTCACAGGCAAATCTGATTAAGAATATGGACACTTAATTAGTGAGTGACTGATTCTGATTTTCCATTGCTTAAAAAAGGGGGGAGCACTTTACCTAAAATTTTTAAGGGACAGTTCCTCAGCTGGTGTGAATCAACATACCTCAATGGAACTATGCTGATTTACACTAGCTGAGGATCTGTCTCTTAAAATCTCCAAAAAAAGGGGGGGAAAGTCATCTCCTGGCAATCAGGGAGGATGATTAAGGTTGATCCTGGATCACTGAATTCAAAGGGAGTTTTGTCATTGACTTCAATCAGAGTGAGAATAGGAGCCCTGACTCCAAGTGTGAAACTAAAAGGGTGTCCCAAAAAAGTAACTTCTGTGGTATTACTGAATCAGTTTGTATGTTAGTCAGGAGAACGAAGGAGAGTTCTGTTGCAGTTGTACATGTTGATATAAATAATTTAACAGAAAGGAGATCAGAGATATTCGAAGGGAAGCTTGCCCAGAAAATGAGAAAAAAGGAATTATACATTTATATTGTCTAGCATTGTATGGTCTCAGTGGTTGGTAGAAGTTATGATTTCAGAAGCAGGAGTCTGTGGGTGAATATGCATGTATGTATCTATATTTTATTTTATTTTATTTTATTTCAGCAGCACCCAGAGAGCCCCCTTAGGATTAGGGCTCCCTTGTAGTGGGCACTGTACATACACATACCAAAAGACAGTCCCAGTCCTGAACAGCTCTAAGCAGTCTAAGGGCAGGTCTTCACTATGGGGGGGGTCGATTTAAGATACGCAAATTCAGCTATGCGAATAGCGTAGCTGAATTCGACCTATCGGAGCCGACTTACCCCGCTGTGAGGACGGCAGCAAAATTGACCTCCACGGCTCCCCGTCGACGGCGCTTACTCCCACTTCCGCTGGTGGAGTAAGAGCGTCGATTCGGGGATCGATTGTCGCGTCCCGACGAGACGCAATAATTCGATCCCTGAGAGATCGATTTCTATCCGCCGATTCAGGCAGGTAGTGTAGACCTAGCCTAAGAAGACAAGTGAGGAAGGAGAAGACAGAAATATAGTCAATTTTTATATACAGACATTTTCAGTTCTTTAAATTATTGAGAATAGATAAAGTAAGTACTACTATCCCCATTTATGAGAACACTTGGTAATGGTCAGAGGGAATGGATTGTTTAACAACTGTAATCCATTCGGAACAGGGCTGGCTCTAGGTTTTTTGCCGCCCCAAGCAACTCCCCCCCCCCCTTTTGGGGGGGGCTTTTACACGTTTGCACTTTGCAAAGTTTTTGTTTTGCTTTATTTTGACTGTTTAAAATTTAAAAAAAAAATAAAACAGAGAATTTGTAGTTAGTGAAATAAAACAATTTCCTACTATTGTACTCATTTAATTTTAACAAAATCACAATTTAAAACAATATGGGTTCAACTATACACTGTAATGAAAAACGTTAGTGTCTTCCGGTGCGCCCAGTTTCTCATGAATGTGTGTGAGGGAATGAGTAGTTGTGCTGTGAAGGGTAGATTTGTTTGGTTGTGTTGGGAGATGAATGTGTGTGTTATGATGTGTGTGTGTGTTATATTGTGCAGGGATATCAGAGTATGTGCTGTGTGTGGGTACATGGGGGGGGAATATGAGGGTGTGTGTGGGTGTGTTATGAGCATTTGTGTTTGTGTAGGTGTGTGATTTCCCAAGGTTGTGTATGTAAGACCTCCCCATGGCAGAATGTGTGTGTGTGTGAGTGTGTGTGTGAGAGAGACAGAGAGTCAGTTGAAAGGACAGTGTGTGTGTGTGAGCACAGCATGCTATTATTGTTGGTGTGGGTATGTGCACTGGTGTTAGTGTGTGTGCATGCTCTGTGTGTGCGTGTGTGTGTGTGTGTGTACTGTTGTTGCTGCAGTGTGGATGTGCCTGCTGTTGCTGCTGTGAGTGTGTCTGTGGATGTGTGCTGTTATTGATGGGGTGTGAAGTTCCATCTGCACTGAATGGGGCTCTCTCTCTCTCTCCCTCTGCCACTGGCCATGGCTCCCCCCAGTGTGGGGTCTGGAGCGATTCCACTCACCCCCCAACTCAAGCAAACAGGAGTCCCCCTTGTTCCCTTTCTGTCTTTCTTCAAGCTTCACTCTGTGCTGGGAGAAAGCGGGTGGGGGTACTCTGGAAGCGGGGGAGAAGTGATGTGCCTGGGTCAGGGGCTGGGATTCTAGACCGGGGTGTGCCCGGGGTGAAGGACAGGACCCTGGCCCGGGATGGCCTGGCCCCCGGCGGGCTGGCATAGCGGCAGCTGGGGGTGGGTCTGTGGTACGCTGCAGGGGGTGGGGGGCAGTGGCAGGCGTGGTGACCCTGCCGCTGTGGGCCTCCTACATGGCGCTACGCTTCCACTGGCCCTTCGGCTCGGCGCTGTGCGAGCTCAGCAGCTACCTGGTGCTGCTCAACATGTTTGCCTCTGCCTTCTGCCTGGGTGGCCTCAGCTTCGAGCGCTACCTGACCATTGTGCGCTCGCTGCCGTGCTCCCAGCCTGTGCGCTCCCACGCCTCCGCACTGCTCTCACTGGCCACGCTCTGGCTGCTGGCCCTGCCCGCCCTGCTGCTGCACGACACGCAGCCCAGCGTGGCCGACAACCGGAATGCCGCCCCTGGAAATGTGCCACGTGCTTGCTTTGCTGGTGCCTGGAGCTGGTCCTGATTCGGAAGGGGAGTGTGGTGTAGCAAAGATTGACTGCTAAAACAGACTTTCATTCTACCCTTGATGTTTGAACAAAATTCAAATTGATTTCAATGGATGTTCACATAGAATGAGAAGAGAATATGGCCCATAGACAGAAAGTTCCTTTGCCTTTATTTAAATTACTAGTTAAGCAATTAGGTCCTTAGTTAACATAACCACTGGCTAGGAACACTAGAAAGTTAATCAAAGAGAGCTCAGAAAGAAAAGCTGAAAATCTGTACTTACTGGGTACTAGGTTAGTCAAAGGGGTCACAATTAGAGTTGGGCAAATAACTGATTTTTTTGTTTTGGTGGAAGTTCTGAAAAATTGGGGGGAAAAATTTGGTTCAACCTGAAGTGAATCTGAAATGTTTTGGAATTTTTGTTGAATTGAAAAAAGTCCATTTTGGGTCAGACAAAACATTGAGTTTCCTGCTGGCATTTTAAAAGGGTTAGGTAAGAAGAAGAGGTAGTATAAGATCTTATCATTTTTAGCCCACTGGATTAGGGCACCTCCATGGTATGTGGAAAAGCCATGTTAAATGTCCAGCTCTGGAACAGGAACTTAAGCCCCGGTCTCCCACCCTGGAAGTTAGGGCTCTAACCACCAGGCTATAGGGTATTTTAGAATGACATCTTTCCTGCTGAAGTGGTTCCACTTTGTGTAAGTACCTGAATAATCAATGGGGCAGAGAGAGAGAGAGAGAGAGAGAGAGAGAGAGAGAGAGAGACTCTTCCTTTGTGAATGGTGCCCAAGTCTCCCCAGGAATCTAGCTACCCAAATCCCCCCAAACTGGCCAAAAATATTTGGTAAATTTGTGTCAAATTTATTAATAGTTTTAGGTCTGTCAATACTGTGGTTTTTTTCAATGAATAAAGTATTCATCTAAAACCTTTGGCCCAGCTCTAGTTACAGTGGTGCTCCTGAGAGAAGAGTATGGCCCAAAGATGGAGCAGGATTGGGGCCTAAAATTGCTGACTATGAGTTACATAGTTTCAAAGATAAGGTTTGTATTATTGAAATAACAGAGACATGACTGAATTGGGAAAATGACTGGGGACTTAATACCACAATACTGCATTTAGTGAAGAGTAAGCAGAATCAAACAGGGATGTGATGATATTGGTAGGTGATGTTATTAAGTCTGTGGAGAGAAATTTTAGAAATATATTAGCTGACACAGCCAAGGATAGTAAAAATAGAATAGGTGATTCTTGGATGTTGCTACAGAAATCAGGGCAGAGAAAGGAGATCAAGAAATGCTTTTCTAAATTAGAGAGTCCTGTAGGAAGGCTGGAAAATTGATCATGGGGGATTTTAATTACTTAGATATTGATTAAGATAATAACTGCACAAATTAACAAGGGAGACATGCTTTATAGGTTTAGGGCAAGATTGCATTTTTATGCTGTTTGCTAGCTTGCGTCGTCACAAGCTATTTTGGACCTAGCCCTGGGAAACTGAGCCAAGTATGATAATTCAGGCTAAGCATGGAGAGACGCTAGGATCTAGGGATCACCCTAACATTCGAATAGAAAACTGTTGGAAGAAACAGTGAGTACTTGAGGAGAAAACACAGGTATTTGAGGCTAGCAAAGCTGATGTTGAGGATCAATGCTTTGAGGAATTTTGATGAGGATTCTTTCTGAGTATAAGAAATCTACTGTAGTACAAGTGAGAGTTACCTAAGATCCCATGAGACAGACTGCAATGAAAATGCATCCTGGTTAAATCTACACAGGTTAAAGGCCAGTGGGGGCAAAGTCAGAACAAAATTGGCACAAAGTATTAAACAGATGCTTTTTTAAACTACAGAATAATCAACTGACAAAGGAGGAGGACAGGGTGATATAGAGAAATAAGAAGAGGTAAGGTAAAAGGTGGCTTTACCTTTGTATTGCAAAGAATAATTTTCCACTATTGTATTTTATTTTATTCTAGATTATACTCATAGGGCTAGAATATGCCCATGTTTTACTCAGCTAAACAAGAACCTTTCCCCTTGCTCATCCTACCTAGAATGGAAGTTCAGATCGTGTACGTAAGGCCTTGGCTACACTTACCGGCAAGTTCGACGGCTGGAAATCGAACTTCTGGGTTCGACTTATCGCGTCTAGTCTGGACGCGATAAGTCGAACCCGGAAGTGCTCGCCGTCGACTGCGGTACTCCAGCTCGCCGAGAGGAGTACCGCGGAGTCGACGGGGGAGCCTGCCTGCCGAGTGTGGACCAAGGTAAGTTTCAACTAATTCGAAATAAGGTACTTCGAACTTCAGCTACGTTATTCACGTAGCTGAAGTTGCGTACCTTAGTTCGAATTAGGGGGGGTAGTGTAGACCAAGCCTAAGATAGCTCTTGCTTTATGGACATCCCTTCCAGTAAACAAATGGCTATAGAGAGATTTCAAGGGATTGGGGAGCAAGCAGAGACTTAGCTTTGCCCCCTCTGGACAGAATAGCTAGCCAGGAGCAAGGGGAAGGTAAACTGCACCTTTTCAAGAAAAGCAGTAACGTATCTTCCTTTGAGCAAGAGGGAAACAGGAGAGAAATTCCTGGCTGATCCTGGGGTATGGCAATTACATGCCATCCTTTATTGTGGGCTGAGTGTAAAGGCTCTATCAAATCTTTACCATTTTCTTAGGGTTTTAACAGCCAGGGATAGGCATCCTGTTAGATGTGTTAAATAATTAAAAAATAAGGATTTACTGAATATATTCACAGTAGATAGAAGGGACAAGAGAGTTGTGGTCCAATAAGACTGATAGTGGGGAATAGGAACAGGGATAGGGCAGATTTGTTCAACAATGATTTTGATTCTGCCTGTTTGGAAGAGAATGAATGGAGAGCAGGTTTAGTCAAGCACCCTGTTCTTTAGTAAAGTAATCGGAGGAGTAAGCTAGTTTGCAGAAAAGAATGGGAAAGCCTGCCCTCTTTAAGATAAACCACCTGGTAAAGCTAGCATGCAGCTACAGGTTTTGAAAGAAAGAAAGAAAGATAGAATTTTTGTTGTCTTAACAGTTATGATTCCTTCCCTCCCATTATTTTAAAGTTCTTTATAAATGGATCAAGTTTCTGAGCATAGGAGCATGACAACTTAGAACCATAGTTCAGAAACGAGCTCTATGATAGAAAAGTAAACAACTTACCTTGTGGTATAGGTTAATGTTAATTGTAGGGAGAAAAACAAAATTAAAGTTTTCAAAATAGTATCTGTAAAGACGGACCAAAATCATAATCCTGGATCCTATCAATCTTGAACTTTGGACAAGTTCTAATCTAGATGTAAATATCATAGCTGGCACCTATTGTGAGACTCTGGAGAAGTCTGGCTCTGAACTCTTCAGCTTAGATGTCAGTTTATTGATGATAGCAAATCTGCTGCTCTGGGAAACAATGAAGAACAATGCAATTAGATTCAAAGAGATTTGAATGTTTTGGTGAAGGACCGGTAAATCAAAATTTAACTTAATCAGATGTAAAATATAAATGATGGGGGCAACAAACAGAAATAGCAAAATCACCTTATGCAAAATAAAGCCATATACTCTGGAAAGGAATGTTAGAGCCAAATTCTGCTCTGTGATGCATACAGATCATTCTGTGGGATGCAGTTGCAATTTATTGACACCAGTGGAGAAGCAGACAAATATCTGAGAGCATTATTTGGCCCCTTGGAGTTTATGATGAAAGATCTTGGAAGCTATCAACACATGGAATGGCTGTAAGTTTTTCGAAAAAAGATATATCAATGGAGGATTTTAAGAGGAGTATGAAATATTGTTGCTATACAATATATACAATATTATTGCCTTAGGTATGTTGTAGTATGAAATAATTATGGTGATATTTGATTTTAAGGAACTTGTATCAAGAAAAGCTTAGATTGAGGTTAACCCCTTATTTTCCTTATACTGAGGTGACTGAATCAAAACTATTCATTCATTCCAAAAAAAGGTTGAGTGGATTACCATGAGATATTCTGCTCACAACGAGGGGCACAAAACTGTGAAGGGAAAGGGCATATTCTGAAAATGAGGAAAGGGTAGACTGTTTTCTGGATTATAACCATACGTGAGACCTGTTGCGAACTTCAGGATAGATCGTGCATGTAGTATGTATTAGTGCAGAATGGCTCCAGGAGTGACATGGTGTGCTGGGGAAGCGCAATCTGCTGTGTCCCTTTTAAGGACGGCGGCATACTCCCATTCTATGTGGCCAGCCAGCTCTAATGGCTGGTGCAGAGGGGCAGAATCACAGTTCCACCCACCTCCGTTTCCTTCCAATGAGATGCTCCGATGGGAGGGGTGTTACAGAATACTGGGAATCAATGGCTGAGCATTCTGATCACATAATCACCAATTAATTCCCCCTGGGGAGGAGCTGACTGTGCCTAATCAGCAGTTTAGAATGGTCTGGGAAAGACTAAAGAGCTAATTAGCCCATTAGCACAGAATGTAGAAGAAGGCACAGGGAGGAAGTGCTGGAGGGAGAGGCAGGCTTGTGAAGCCACAACCAAGAAGGATCTTTGAGTGGAGGTATCTCTTCCCTCTCCTCTTCTTTGTAGAAGTTTGAGGAGGAACACATGTTGTAAATGCTGTGGTGTATGGATCAGTAAAGATGGTGGGAAGAGCAATGTAAATAAACTACATGGTGACATTTAACAACTGAAGGTCTCCAAACAGTCTGTGTAGACAGAGCAGGAGCAGGACTTCATCCTGTCACTGAGGACATTTTGGAGGTGGTACCCGCATTACAATTGTTGCTACTTTTCATGCAAGGGTGCACAAGTGAGATTGGCTCCTTATTCCATTCTAGCTGCTTCTTCATCATCCTCATCATTATCATCATCATCATCATCATCACGGCAAATCACAAAGGGATATGGCCTCCTTGCAAATTAAGCACCAAACACCACCTGTATCAGTCTCTGGCTAGGTGCATAAGGTGGATTTGTTATATATTTAGTTTATATCCATCTCTGGAAATCTTGTCATTCCACCGAAACTTTTCACCCTCACGTGATCACCAGCCATGTAGTGGCATTGCTTGGTACACATGCTTTGGAATACGTTAGCCTTCCATTCTAATAATATATCCATACCAAGAAAGCCACTGAAACCGAGCCAGTGCTGATGGACGCAGTTTCTCGGTTCAGCTTTGAATATTCTCATTTCTGAACTTGGTATAACTGTGGTTCTATAGATCTGCAGCTTCGTAGAAAGTTTGGTGTGAGAACGTCTCTATCGAGGATGCTGAAAGGCCTGAAACATGGCAGCAGCTGCTGCTATATGAGTGTCCACATCTTTCAAGCTACCTCCAGTACCATCTATGACACTGCCAAAATATTTGACAGGTGCCACCTGTTCAGTGTCCCACCTGGACAGACTAAGACAGTTGTTTGTAATTATAGCTGTTTGTAATCTGGAGCTGGAGGCTGCTTGATGGTAATGGCCAAGGACTGTTTTACCTTGATTAATAACCAGACCAATGTGTGCAGCTTCTTGCCTGACCAGTGTATTCATGATGTCAAAGCAGAATGATGTTCAGCTCAATGCCACTGACAGCTGCCTCCTCAAGCTTATAAATCAACCAATCTATGCCAATATTGAACAACAGTGGTGACAGAACACAGCCGTACTGAGCTCCTGTGGAGACAGGAAATCATGCCCTGTATCTGCCACTGACAGGATAGAGAATCCCGGGCAAGTACTTTCTGGAAGTTTTGTATGGGGCAAAAAGAACAGGAATGGGCAGTGACAGCTGGAATTTGCAGCTGCCAATGACTTGGTGATCAGTGAATCACTCTTCTATCCCCCAAAGATTCACAAGCAGACCTTGTATAGCTCAGATGGTTTCACTAGGACTGTTATTCATCATGTCCTGATCAACAATGGTTGGTGGTCAGCGGTCTCTGATGTATGAGTTTGACGGTGACCATCAGCTTCTGCTGACAAAAATGCACCTCTGACTTAGAAGACAGCCAGTTAATGGATTGAAATTAGTCCGTTCTAAACAAAAGTTCTTATTAAAAACAAAGTATTCAACAGCTTTCTGTTCTGAACTACTTAAGGCCATTAAAGCATAACAGACTGAAGTCTCACTTCCTTGGATAAAGGAATAGTGCTGTTTCAAGTCATCAGAGCTGTCAGCTCAGTGCTGGGTCCTCAGTCCTTCAAATGTCAACCATGGATCAGTGAAGAAATGCTTCAGCAGTTGGAGCTAAGTAAAACGCGAGACTACAATTTTAGTCTTCAAAGACACATTTGTTGAGAGCAAAAGCAAAGGCTGAATAGGTTCAATCTTGGAACTTTATCAACTTGTCCAGTGAAGAAGCAAGATGGTAGCATCAGACAGAGTCTATTGAATCAGTTGCATCGATGGAAAGATCATTTCAAGACACTACTCAATTGCCCATCCGTGGCAGTCCCTCTTCAATTTGAACGGGGACAGGAAGTTCCAGTAGAGCTATCTTCCTTCAGCCAAGAAGAGATCCAGATCACAGTCCATAAACTGAAATCTTAGTCTAGTTTCCACCAATCTAAGTCTAAAGTATTGGAAGCAAACAGCGATTACTTTGAGATAGCTAGATGGGTGTGTGAAAAGGAGATATTTGAAAAATACAGTAGCAAAGCAGGGAAGTGAAGCAGAGAGAGAAAATTCTAAAGGATGCATGTTGTCTTTTTGGTAGGATCCCTTTCCTGTCTATCAGTTACCTCTGTGCTGTAGTCAATTTAAACCAGAATAAATTTGTGAATGGGGTTATGGTGATTTACACAAGCTGAACATTTGGTCTCTATTTTCCAAACCAACAAAATGTTAGTCCAGTGTAGACCTACTTACTATATCAAAGTGCTTTTTACTTTCCACATGAAGCTCTTGCTGTGGCAGATAATGGACAGACATTCTCAGTAGAGATGCACAGAAGGAGCATGGTTCAAAGTGATAAACCCTTTCTAATAACCGACAGCCATGTAATTTTTTCCCCATTAAAGACATCATTTGCCTAATTTGTGTATAAATAGTCACAGCCTGGCGGTCATACTAATCCAATAGCACCACCAATGGCAAACAAGGGATTAAAAAATATTCTCTATTGAAATTAAAACTGTAGGGCCAGGTTACCAGTAAATTCTGTATCTACAGAATCCTTCCTGCCAGCTCTTTTGCGCTTTAATCCAGAGCTCAGGGTTCTCTATAACTAAAAAGTACTTCTCTAATCCTTTCTTCACATGCTGTAATGCAAAGCTTGATGCTGAATAATCCACTGACGTTTGCCTGTTTGTTAGATCTTTGCTTCATCAAATTTTACTGGCAGCAGAAAGTGGTGGCAAAATGTCAACAGGAGCTTTGCTAAGCCAGCGATTGCTCATTTCTAAAGGTGATGAATGTGATCTCTATTAATTACTGCTTACTATGTTACAGGTATTTTTTAAACTGAATAAGGGGAAGGAACCTCCCGTACACACTCCTCCGGTCCTTCCACCACGACAGAGGCAGACTTTCAAAGCCCAATAACATATATTTTCTCAATCAACATATGATCGAGCCAAGAAACCTGCAGGTTCAGCTTGCAAGTGCATCAAGCCTAAAATGCATCACAGGCCATTTGGGTTTTTGCTCTTGGTTTGCAAACAGTATATGGCCTTTGAACGTTCATCAGTATTGTGCCATCTGATACCACAAGCACATGCCAAAAGAAACAGGACTCCAAAATAAAACCAAGGGATCAAAGTTGTGGATGTTTTTCTAATGACTGATAAAGCATATTTCTCAAGCCATCTGAGTGTCTAATCTGCAGACACTAATCCCTGGAATTTGATGCTGTCCCTGCTTGCTAATCAGTGTGATACTGGAGGCAGGCACACAGTGCTGGAACTTCATTGGGATGGGGAGGAAGGGCACTATTGTTCAGTGCAACATAACATCATTAGAAGTATCAGGGCTTCTGCTTGATTTACTTAGCATCAACCCTGGTGGCCTTGGCAGAATTCCAACACTGGATGTAGATCTTTCTAATTTCTGATTCATAGCTTTTGTTATTTTCTCTACCATGTTCAGTGGAATATCCAAGTTGACTTAGGGTCATATCCTGCCATCCTTGCTCAATCCTTCACTAGGCTATACTCCCAGTAACATCAATAAAATTTGGCCCTTTAAGGCAGACTTCTTTTAAAAAAGAAAAAGCAACCCCCATACCTCCCAAACAAACGACATGCTGTGAAACACAAAAGGAAAACTTAATTAAGGAATCAGTTAAAACCAATATAAGATGTACTACCCCATGCTGTGACATGACTTTTCTCTGTCTCCGGAACTACTAAGGGAAGTCTAATTTTTAACCAGGCTTGAGATGTATCAGGGACAAGGATTTAGTCATGCTTTAGTCACGCTTGGATTAGTTTTCTCAGGAATCTCTTCTTTAAATTAATGCAACTGAGTTGAGTTTGTGAAGAAGCAGAACACATACCTGAATGGTACAAAAGGATTCTCAACCGAAACATGAAACCAACTTTACATTTTATAGTTTCTGACCTTACAGAAATAATGAGGAATAAATCATGCCAGCCAAAGTTGATCTCTTTCTTGGATGGAATTTCAGAATTAGTGAGTGAAGGGAAAGCAGTGGGTGCAAAATAATGATCTTTTGTGAAACATTTGTTAATATCCCACAGCATCTTACTTTAAAAGTAATCCCAGTTGAAGTTAACACTGTTGCATAGAGTGAGAACTGGCTGAGTGACCCACGATTCACAAAGGTCAATGTATATAAATAAATTACAATATACTGAGTTGGGGAAGTATGTAGAGAGATGCTGTAGGGATTGTTGCCAGGTATTTAAAATGAGTTAGGATAAAACACCAAGGAGGGTGAGGAATTATTTAGTGTAGTAAAGAAGATGTAACTAGTAGTACTGGAATAAAATTAGACAAAGGAACATTTAGGCTGAATATCAAGAAAAAAATTAAACAGTAGATTAGGCTGTAGAATAGCTTCCAAAGAGGCATTGTAGAAATCCATTACCTGGATTGTTTAAAACTGTGTGTGTTTTAGGTTATATACACAATATGGAACAATCCTGCATAGGTTGAAGGATGGAGTAGAAGATGTAAGTTTTCTTTTGATCTCTCATTTCCATGATTTTTTCAAAAAGAATAGAAATGCATTACAACCAAGGTCTCAAACTGCATTGTTATATGTCTTCTGCTAAAAATACTTAATGCATTTGCTACAGACTAACTTTTACTGTCTGCACTCACCAACATTTTTAGGAAGTGCTGGACTTCATAAGAAAGCCCTAGACATTTGTATGAGTTACCAGGATATGTATAAATGATATATTTAGCCTGGGATATTATCAATGAGTTAATCAGCTCCTGGGATGTGCAGAGTCACTGTGTGTGCTGAAAATAATCTTACTGTTTGTAGCTTGAAGGGCGCAGGGTTCTGACTGTGCTTGCCTTAACCAATCTAATGCAAACTCAAATATCTTCCTAATAGGATCAATCCAGCATATTCCCTCTGGACAGCCCTTGTGAAAGATGGAAAGAGATTTCTCAGAGGTAATGGCATTGCCTCTAAAGACTTTCAGAATTTCCATCTGTGTCCTCAGATTTCTGCTTCCCAAGAGGGCTGGAAATCCCACATGAAGCCAAGGTTTTCCTGTGTGATATTTTCCCTTTTTCATGTTCAAAAACAAGATGAGACCCAAAGAGATGACAAATCAATACACTTAATACTCATAAAAAGAAAAAAAAACATTTCTTACATAACACAGAATTAACCTTTGTACCATGCTGCTGCTAGATACCATGTTGTTGTTGTTGTTGTTGTGTTTCCAGCAGCACTCCCCCCACCTGCTAGATACATTCTAAACATAAAAGAAGGTGCAGTCCCCGCACCAAAAAGCTTGCACTGTAAAAGAGCTTACAACACAGGCAATGAGCTGAGTAGCATTGAAAAAGGGATTTGACCTTACATTTAACTAATAAAAATACCTGCAGTTCCCCTAGCTAGAGTAAAGATTCATAAGGGAAATCAGCCCTCATGCTTCAAGGACATAAGCCAGTCATTTACTGCCTGGGGTTTAGAAGACGTGTTCCGCAGTGGGATGTCAGTGCATAATTGTCTGCTACAGGATTTTTTTACACCTTCTTCTGAAGCATCGGGCACTGGCTGCTATCTGAGATGAGATTCTTGCCTGTATAGCCCATTGGTCTGATCCAGAATGGCAATTCCTATGTGGGCTATCATTGACATTAAAACAATGCCACTATTTTCACACAGTATCAACTAAAATACAAGTATTAGTGTAGGAGTTTAATTCAGGCAATTTAACCCATCTCAATTCAAATGATAGGGCCTGATCCCAAGCCCACTGAAGTTAATGGAGAGATTCCCATTAATTTCAATAGGCTTTGAATCAAGCCCCAGTGCAAAAACTGTCAGTGCTGAGCAGTTTGATCTCACTGTAATCATGGAAGAGAAATTCACGCCTGGTGACTCTTGAGGAATTCAGAACCAGCTTTAATTGACAGCTTTTAAAACCATTATCAGCAAAAATCCTGATTCAGTGCTCCCTCACTATGGGCTAGCTGTGGCAATGCAATCCATCCTGATTTAGGACAAGTGCCCAGCTGTGGTGTCCCAGTAGACCAGAGAGGAAATTGTGAATTGGAGGCACAATTCCTTCCTTAGTCTTTCCCTGTTGCTAGTGTAGGGAGATAATCAGTTACCGGTCCAAACCAGTAGCAGATTACCCCCCCATCCATGTCGGGCACATTAGATGGTGATGCGCAGTGTGGCACAGGGTCAAGGGTTTGCCTATTGTTTTACTCCTGCACTCCCACTGCCAGTGCGCCTGTGCGTTCCCATGGAAACTGCTCTTCTCTCTGTGCTGTTCCCATGATGTGGGTAGCGCTTTACCTCCCTTGGTCCCTGTATGCAGGGAAATAGAACAAATGATGGTCTTGCCCCATAACAGAATTCGCCTTTAAAAGGCTAAAGTCCAGCCTCCTCCCACCTGGCACTGGTTATACACCCAATTAAAGGTCATGGGCCTGATTCTCTACTGCCTTACACTTGTGTAAAATGCTATCAAATCAGAAAAGTCCAGATCATCCCCCCAAGAGCTGTGCATGGAAGGGACCCTGAAATACATATTAATGTAAGTAGGCTTGGAAGGATTAAATATTTGTCTGTAAACACTGATATCACCATTCACACACAAACTGATGAAAATATATTTCCATTGATCATAATTAAAATTTACAGACAAGCAAAGTAAAAAAAAAATGCTGCTTGAGAATGTGTTAGAATTTGGTTTAAGGATATTTACTTTGTATATTTTGAAATGTGATGTTGACAGTTTGTGTTTTAATGCTTTAACATTTTAAATCTCAACATCTACTATCATTAAATAATTATTGTCCAACCCCCCCATTGTTAGATCCTCCCCATGATTTCCTGCAGCTATGAAAATTTAAATAGATACCAATCAAAACAAATGCTTAAAACCCATAATTCTGGACAACTGTGAAAATTTAAATAGACACAAATTTTAAAATTTTTAATAAACATCAGTGCTATCTGATGAAATGATAAAACTCTATTTCTTTCAAGCCTAACTAGAACATACAATGAAATGCAGCAAAACAAACAGAAAACAACTAAGTCAGTACAAGTGGAAGATCACTGTGTTTGATTTTAAAATAATGTACTGACACCTTTGTGACCAGTATTTGGTAACTTGTGTTTTTTTTTCTTTTTTTCTTTTTTTCTTTTTTCGTAACAGGCTTTTGAATCCTAGTGGAGGCAATTTCACATTGTGTTCCTGTTTGACATGGATTTGGGGCCGATTGTTCTCATTAAAATCATATGCCTTCCCAGTAAATCCTTCGCTATAGTGATGTGATGAAGTGGAGTTCAGCTTAGAAGGCAAGGACAAAGATGTTCTTCTATGCAGTTCTTTGTGAGGAGAACTGCTAGAGCAAAGCCATTTTGACCCTTCTCCCCACTCTTGTACAGATTAGGAGATCATATTGAGAATGGTGATGGCGGGTTGTTTTGTTCGTGGTGGTGCGGGGGAGTTGGGTCTGAAGCTAAAGGCTCACTAATGTTGCAAGCTGAAGTCCTCTATATATTCATAATAAGTCGTAAATAATGCCGACAGCAGCAACATGTAAGCCCTCCATGGTGAGAGTTACACAGCTATGACAGCAAATGGAAACATTTATTATAGACACAGGAAGAAATTCTCCCCTCACAAATATCCATGCCACTGCATCAATTTCCACAGTGTAACTGAGGGTGGAAATTGTCCCCAAGATTTTATGGTAGATAGTAGCTCAGCCCATGTTATCTGATGAAGAGGGATTTTTAACATGGCCCTCAATAATTATTTGTCATTGTTGGGCTTGATTCTTCTCTCATCCCAGTTTTGAATGACGTAACTCCATTGACTTCAAGGTAGTTACTCCTGATTTACCTCAGTATGAGTGAGAGTTAGGAATATTTGTATTTATTATAATTTTGATAATTTCATTTTGATGCCCAAAAGTTCTGAAGGAACTCAAATGTGAAATTGCAGGACTACTAACTGTGGTTGGTAACCTATCATTTAAATCAGCTTCTGTACCAAATGACTGGAGGATAGCTAATGTGACGCCAATTTTTAAAAAGTGCTCCAGAGGTGACCCTGGCAATTACAGGCCAGTAAGCCTGACTTCAGAACCAGACAAACTGGCTGAAACTACAGTAAAGAACAAAATTGTCAGACACATAGATTCACATAATTTGTTGGGGAATAGTCACCAATCTACTAGAATTTTTTGAGGGGGTCAACAAGCATGTGGACAAGGAGGATCCAGTGGATATAGTGTATTTAGATTTTCAGAAAGCCTTTGACAAGGTCCCTCAGTAAGCAAAGTAAGCAGTCATAGGATAAGAGGGAAGGTTCTCGCATGGATTGTTAACTGGTTAAAAGATAGGAAACAAAGGGTAGGAATAAATGGTCAGTTTTCAGAATGGAGAGAGGTAAATAGTGATGTTCCCCAAGGGTCTGTACTGGGGCCAGATGGACCTTTGGTCTGTCCCAATATGGTCGTTCCTATGTTCTTATGCTACTGTCTACAAACCTGAGTTTTAACAAATATTCATTTAGTTGGGAAAAAAATATGGTTTCCATTTCTGATCTCACTTACACTGGTGTAAAACAGAAAGTCAATATAGTTACACAGGTATAAACCATTATAAAGCTTTGATCCAGCAAAGAACTTAAGCAGGTGCTTAATCTTAAACTAGTTTGAAATCCATTGAACTACTTTTGTGTTCAAATTAAGTGTGCACTCAAGTGTTCTGCTGGATCAAGGCCTAAGTGAGATAAGAAGCGGGCTCATCTTTTATAAATACATTTTTTGAAAGACTAATATTTTATCCCTGTCTCTTATTAACAAATGGTAAAAACACAGTGATCAGTGTAGTAATTTATTTAAACCCTCAAGCAGTCCAGTCCTAGATTCTCCTTACTGGGTTGGAGGTAAAATGAGGGAAGAAGAAGTCAACGTTAAAATGTAGCATTGAACTCCACATCTTTTTCCAGTTTTCATTCAACTTCAACCTTTTTTTCCTGCAAAAAGTATATATTTTAAAAAAATCCTTTCCAAGCTTCTTAAATGCTGCTACTTCTTATTCCATGCTTCAAAGAGCAGCAGACATGCCATCTCTCATTTCAACTTCAAACTGTGATCCTCTGTTGGTCCAGCCCAGCAAGGGTGCTTTGAACACTGGGAGAGAATCGAGTTCTCTTTCTGGAATCTTGAGAAGGACTTTTGAAAAGATCAGCAATTAGCATTTCCCTTTGACCCAAACTATCTTTTCCTATCTTTTTTGTATAAAATATACCTTTCCCGGTGGTCTGGCAGAAATACATTTCATTCACACTCCCCTGGATCTTTATGAGACCATTCTTTGGATATTTGGACAGCCACCCTGGTAACCCTAAAACTCTACACATACTACTGACTCTGTGTGGGGGCCAATGAGTTGATTTTGGGTTCCCTTGAGGGGCACCTTTGTCTTGTAGTGAGTGAAAAAGTATTAGGAGTACTTGTGGCACCTTAGAGACTAACAAATTTATTAGAGCATAAGCTTTCGTGGACTACAGCCCACTTCTTTGGATGCACTGCACTGCAGCCGAAGAAGTGGGCTGTAGCCCACGAAAGCTTATGCTCTAATAAATTTGTTAGTCTCTAAGGTGCCACAAGTACTCCTGTTCTTTTTGCGGATACAGACTAACACGGCTGCTACTCTGAAACCTGAAAAAATATTGTGCATGAATGAATGGCAAAGAAGGAAGGAGACACGTTACATTTTGATGTTGCTTGGTTGACATCCCCCTATACTTGATGATCTTAGTTTTTGATGGCCAGTCACTGCTTCACCAATGCAAACCCCCTAGCAGACGATGCAAGTTGTGACTTCAAGCAAGAGTAAGCTCTCTTTCCACATTTAGGCTTTGCACCAGGACAGTCAGTGGCTGGGTAACAATTGCTGGTGTCCAGGCAAATTCCTAATGTAGACAAAGCCTAAGAGGTTGTAGGTGATGAAGGGGAAGTGTGCTACAGCCCTGCCTCTGCTGGTAATTAACAAGGTCCCATCTCCCATTGCAAATTTTTCTTCTTTCATCACCCTAAAACACAGAATTCCCACCTACATCCATTAACCTCCCCATAGATACCAAAAATTAGAGGGTTTTGGCTAAGCCTTTAAGCCTCAGCACAAGTCTTGAGTCAATGCTGTTTGTACAGCTCACTCACTACCTCCCGCCACAGGCATCCTATGAGGAACCCCTAGCAACTGAATGAGAATCCTATTATCCTTAGTGTTTTAGTGTCTGGGACTCAGGAAAGAGGGATCTTCTCTCTCTTGTTGCTTCTGTGGAGAAAGACTAGCTTCTTTCTGGCTCCACTGAAGTCTATGAAAGACCATAGGAGAGGAGGGAAATTGGGATGCTCCAAAAGGCCCTTGGAAGTGATTCCCTGTGTTGCAAGAAAGATTGTAGGGCTAGTGGCAGACAGAAGATTGCAGAAATGAGAACTGGGGCTTAAGAACATCAGGGGTAGTCCACTGCTAACAGACCCCACAGGTCTGCGAGATTCACTTTGAACTAGATGCTGCAGGGTGATTGTTATTTATAAAATGTAGAAAACATGCTCAGGTAATCAAGACAGTCCCTGTTTTGGGAACTTACAATTTAGAAGATAAGACATATAAAAGAAAAAAATGCCCCGTGAGACCCAGTCATCTCCACGCGTGATTTCCTTCTCAGAAGAATCTGACTCTGGGTACTGATTTGGAGAAGATTCCAAAGTAGGTGGAACAAAGGTAATTCCTCCAATCCTATGTTCCTGTGTTGTAGACAGAGAAGAAAAGCCACTGCAGAACAAAATACAAAGAGCTAAAGTCAGCTATACTTACTCATCTCCCACTGAGGTCAACAGGACTATTCATGAACTAAGGAGCCACTCAATGTGTATACAGGTGTCAGAATCTGGCCCACAGAAGGGAGGCTGAGACAAACTCTATAATGCAAATGGTAAAATGCCTGTAGAAAATAAAGAGAATCAAAAATGATCCCAGCAATTGGTGGCATATAAAGGGGAAAAAGTCAAAGAAATAGCCAATTGTCAGCTAAATCACACCTCCATTTTTCTTGAAACTACACCTTTTCATCATGGTTGGTCTTGGGATTTCCCACTCCATAAACACCATTGTGTTTACAACACATTGTTTCAGGCAGTAACTTGCACAAATACCCTGCAGTAACAGGAAACACTTCAAGCGTAATGGATGTGTTTATGGAAAATTGGTTCAATAAACCTTTTTTTCCCCTTTCTCAGAAGCCCAGGAAGACTGAGTGGATTCTTACAGCATCCCTGAAGTAAAGTGGATTTTCAGCTGTTGATAAATACAAGTGGGTTAACAGCTAACATCAAAGGTTTACCAGATTAAAGTCAAAGGAAGGTGAGATTTTCAAGAGCTTGGGTAAACAAAAAGGTTGAGATCCTCACTTGTCTTTAAAAACTCTTTAATACAAGCCTCAATAGGCTTAAAAGAACAGAGGAATAAACACATCCTTACTATGTGCTAACACTACTGGGTTCCCTGCCGTAGCTCAGTGAAGGGTTTCATAAGGAATGAGAGATAAGGCAAATAGATTTGCTTACAAAATGAAATAATTAAGAAAAGGTGACTGTTATATTTGAGGTAGAGGAAAAACTACCCATTAGTCCAAGTAGCACAGCAGATTTTGAGACACATTGCTGTATAGCACTGTTATTACAGCAACATTATTTTGATTCCAAAAGGATACTGGATGCAGAGGGTTGAGCAGAAAAGGGCACAGGCAGGCAAGAGGAAGCTATTAAGCATGTTGTGCTCCTTTAACTGCTTTTTTATCTGCCTGAAAGACTTAGGATGGTTCCTGGAAACAAGAGGATGATGAAATTTCGAAGGCATGGCAGGGAAGGTAAAATGTAAATGTGTTATCATGATACAGATATTTAGCCAAATCCTAACTTGATACTATGGCTAGATTGACAATAACACATACCTACCACCTGCTTATACCCGATTATTAGGGATACAAGATGGGTGAGATAATATCTTTTATTGGACTAACTTCGGTGAAAGAGTCAAGCTTTCGAGCTACATGGAGCTATTCTTCAGGTCTTCTTCTGAAGAAGAGTTCCGTGTAGCTCAGAAGTTCGTCTTTTTCATCAACAGAAGTTGGTCTAATAAAATGTATTACCTCACCCACCTTGTCTCTTTAATATCCTGGGCTTGACATGGCTGCAACAGCACTGTATACCAGATTATGGCACTTTAAATATGAAAACAGTGTGTCGAAGGCATTTACAAAGTGAATCATTTCATAAGTTTCATATCGATCTATCATCATGCTATGTATGAGCTTTGTAGAAGGTGACAAAAATAAGTCATAAAAGTCAGGATGTTTTATATTTTTGTCTCTTTTAAAAAATCATGCACTCTTTGTGAAACTGTAAATAAGAAATTACTTGTGAATAAACAAACAGGATGATGAAAACTATATGAATTTTAACATGAATTTTTAAATTTACTTATCAGTCATATAAAGTACAGATGTTTTTTAACAGGAGTGCTCTTGCAATTTGTTATGTTGGTGAACAAAGACAGAATTTAATGTCAAGGATGCATGAGTTAATAAAACCCAAGGGCATTTTTTATTTATGTATCAACAAGATGAGTGGATTTTGGGGTGGTTGTTTAGTGTTTACACTTATACTCATCTAAATAAAAAAAATAGTGACAGTGCCACAGTCTCTGAACTACCACATGCCACTGAGGGTTTGTCTAAACCTACAGATTGTACTGTTTTAACTATAATGGTGTAGTTATAGTGGTATAATCCCCCTTGTGCAAGTGTATGAGTGCAGGAAGGGGAATAAGCTATACCTATGTAAGGCACCTTTGTATCAATATAACTGTGTGCACACTGTTGGGTTTTACCATTATAACTATTTTGATTTTTTTTTTAAACCCACACACTCCCTAACTAAAATATTTAACCCAGATTAAGACCTCTGGGGTAAACCAGGCCTGCTGTCAGTGTTACTCCCCACAGTTAATCATCAGAGGAGATGAGAGGTCAAACTCTACCTCCATTTGCACAACCCACCAGCAAGAAATGAACTTCAGTGGCATGGGTGTATGTGAGGTTAGCGGAATTTATCACTAGTTGTATAGGTAAAGATGCTGGACTCCATATGATGAGTAAAAACAAGCACCAAGCAAAATTCTCAAGATTTTTGCACTGATAAAAATCTCATACTTATGACATTACCGGGAGATTCCGGTTAACAGTGGAAGAAACATTTCCCCCCCTCTATAATCTTCAATCCTTTCCTTTTCATATCTTTCCCTCTGCCCCCTTCATCTGTCTTCTTACCTGGAGTTTTTTACTGGTGCTCATCACTATGGTATGATAAAAATGTAATTCAGATTAATTAGATGAACATGGCAATGGCTCTTTTGAATCATACATTTATGATCAGCTTGCTCTGGTCATGAATTATACAATTGTGATTGACTTGTTTTGGCCAGGCCAGTAAATTTAAATCTTTATGTCAACCTGTAGGATGCTCTCCTGTTTGTAAGATACACATAGCACCATCTTACAGATATTTGCTCCCATTTTATACTAACTCCTTTTAATAAGCATTGTGCCTATAAAGATTCTACACATGGATATTTTCTCCTGATAATTACCCTGTTTGGCTATAAAGCTGTAGTGAGGAGGAGTGGCCTCCCGGAGGAACCACTCCCCACCCCCAGGTGGGTGGGGCCAGGCCAGCACTGGAAGCAGAGGGGTAGGACAGGAAGTATAAGAGGCGGGGCCTCCTGCTCAGTTGGGTGAATGCCAGGGAAGGAGGCAGACACCTCAGCTTTGCTGCTGGACTGGGGACCGAGCGATACAGTGCTAGACCCATGACAGAGACCGACACTAGGGAAGAGCTGCTGCGACTGCCATCTGCCAAATACCCAGAGGAGCCTCTGGGACTTCTGTCCACCAAGTACCCCAAGGAGACAGAGGGCCCATGAATGATAGAGCTCTATGACCAGACTGGGGTAGGAAGTGGCACAGGGCAACCAGACATTAGTCTGGTTGCATAACTGGGAGTTGAGTCAGTGTGTTGGGGTAGGATCCCCACTGACCCAGTGGTCGGATCACTCACCACTGTTAGGGCCCTGGGCTGGGACGCAGTGAAGTAGGGTGGGCCTGGGCCCTCCTGCTTCCTGCTGCTCAGCCCATCCCTGAGCCCGAAGGCCTGTGTTTGTTTACGGTCTGACCAAGCCAGGAAGCTGCTCTGCCTCACCCAGAGGGCTAGAATCTTACTGTGTTTGCTGTCTGTCCAAGCAAGGGAGCTTAGGTGACAGATTGCTGGTTACCCAGCCCCATGCTGAGTGGCCTCCCTCTGAGGCTGGCCGGGAGGAACCACTCGAAGTTACTACAGAAGCATGAAACATATTTTGAGTCTAATGAAAACTGCATTGGGAGTGAAGGAGTACTGGATATTCAGGGTGAAATCCTGGCCCCATTTAAGACAATGGAAATTTTATCATTAACATCAATAGAGCCAAAATTTCACCCAATTTCAATGGGGAATTCTGCTTAAAAATAATCAATGGTACGGTGCCATTCAAACTCAAAGCTCCATAATTATCCCCCTTTGGTGGAATCAATAATAACAATAATAACTGGCTCTTACATAGCCCTTTTCATTGGTAGACTTCAAAGCACTTTACAAAGGAGATCAGTATCATTACCCCATTTTAAAGATAGAGAAACTGAGGCACAGGGCATTGAAGGGACTTACCCAGGTCAACCAGGAGGCCAGTAGCAGAGCCAGGAGTAGAACCTAGGTGTCCTGAGCAACCAGTCTGGTGATCTATCCACTAGGCAATACAAGGCAAAAAATGTACATAATGTAATTTATATAGCATGCAGTTGGAAAAGTAATTTCCTTTTTCCTATGCCACCAATAAATAGTAAATTATGTAGCATTTAAGTATTAAATTGTGTTTTCCCTGGATGTTTATGCTTCCATAAACCAATCCCTATTTTTGATTTGTGCTATCTTCTGCAGGTCATACCACAGTGTGTTCTTTTAGAAGTGACTCACTATGAGGTATGCTAAGTAGAAGGTTTTCCTTGATCTTTTGAAGCAAGTTTTGTAGTAAATCATTTAATTCCCTGGCCTCAGAAATGCACAGTCTTTTGGGAATATAGGGCCTGCAGTTAATGGCCATCATTAAGTGCACAGCCCATTCCTGGAGGAATTCTCCATTACTATACTTGGTTTCACCCTGAAGGAAAGAGTAGTGCATGAGGGACATATAGGAATGACCTCTATACATTTCAATAATGACTATTGATTATTGCTACATAGGTTATATTCTCTCCTCGATCTTTGTGCTGATCTCACATTGGAGTGAACTTAAAATATAAATTATTGTTTGCCCCTAATATCCTCATTGCCCTGGTCCCCAACTCACAATCTTTCTTACAAGGTTGTTCTGCACTTCTGTGCCATTATTTCATTGTTGCCATGGGAAAGCAGCAAAATGTTGGCTATTAATTTGATGCTGAATAAGGCATATTCTTATCTCAAGCCTTGGGGATTTACCCACCTCACTCCCATTAACGTTACAGTATTGACTCTTGTTTCCCACACTGAAAGCTTTTCAATTTCTAGCTGCCTTTGAAGCAGCAGTGGGGAGATCCTGTGTCATTGTCATGCCAGCTGAATGTACAATGTTTTTTTGTTTTTTTACTTAATGATGAGAAATAATTCCAAGGCCTGCCCACCTGGAAGGGGAGTGAAAAATGGATCATTCTCTTTTTCAGTCATTAGGCTCCATTCAAATTACTAATGAGAAACAAACTGAAATGATGAAATAACCAGGTAAATCAAACAGTAATCGGGTTTGTGTATAGAGCACCCACCTCAGCATTTCAATTGCAGAAGTAATAAAATGAATTAAAACACCACTAGCCTTTAGGCCTCACTCAGATCTTGCTCAGACAAACTCAGGTTGAAATCAAGAAGAAACAAATGAGCAAATTTGAGGCTCAGATCACACCCCTCCCCCACCCGAACAATTGTGAATATGATTCTCACACCTGGATCTCCCCACTTCTGTGAGGAAGGAGATCTCACTTGCATATGCAGTACTATCTTCCACCCATCCCCTACCTACACTATCGCCTCCAGAAGCCTCTCTGTGCATACAGGGCCTGTGCCAGGGGAGGAAGAAAATTCAATGGGTCAGAAGAAGGAGTGGACAGAACAGCAGTAGGGCTAGGAAAGCTGTCTGTTATCTCCTTTCTGTCAAAATGTGGAGTCCCTGTAGAACATAATGCAGCCCTGGGTGGTTTTATATTTTCAAGCACATCCCCAAGAGTACAGCAATAGCCAGTAGTAGTCCCTGGTGGAGCCTCATTGCCAGGGAGGGGTATAGTGTTAGGAGATTGCAGGGAGCCAGAGCCTGGCCCAAGGTTTCTATTCAGATGTCCTTGACCTTCCTTGGAAATCTGGGATCCACCAGGCGTGGAAGCTGACTCTATAGCCTTGTCCCCAAGGGATGGATGCCAGACTCTGCCCTTTGATTGGACAATGTGGGTGGATTTCCACAAGGAAATACTTGCAGAGATTTCCTCCCACAGGTTTTACCACAGGAGAGGATGATCTGGCCCTAAGGAAGGATGTTAGGAATGTTTGTAATGACTATTATAAATTCCACAATTCTGGTTAAACCTGTGATGACCTGAACAACAAAGACAAAAAACAAATCCCAATACTGTTTACAAGCTATTATCACACGTAATGGTTATTTTGGGGAGAGAAACAGAGAGACACAGAGAAGCATTGTTTGTATTAATATAAATGATTTATTGTTAATCATAACTCCTAATCACCTTTAAAAAAATGAATGTTGCCTTAGTCTTATACCAGCTGAAACAAGCATCTACCTTATCCTGAACTGACATAAAGAGTATCTTATGTTGTAGGAGAGATGGCACAGATACTCTAAATTGTACAACTGAGTCTGCCAATCAGACAGATATCAGCCCTTCCAAAAAAAAAGAGAAGAAACCTCAAATATGTCTCTTTTATAACTGAAGAGCATGGCAGTTTCTAGGACCTTGCTTATTGCAGTGACAAACATTCAAGCTAGTTGAAAATAAATCCTATTCAGGAGCCAGCAACAGTGCTTTATTATTTTTCCTCTGGCTCCAAAAGGTTACTAGATCATATCCATTCATTAGACTGCATTGAAGTTAGGAGTAGAAAATAGATTTTTTTTTTTTGCCTTTTTCCAAATCTATCCAAGGCATGTTGTCTTTAAACTACTTAATAATTCATAATGTAGCTTGTGAATGTAGCCACAAAATTAAGAGGAATAAAGCAAAATATTATCCACTTCAGACATCTTTGGGAATGCGGAGATTACCTTTTCCCCAATTCTCTATGTGACATCTCATTCCTTTTGGCTGCACTTGGCCAAAACTTGGCAGCATTTGTAGTAACCCAGCTGAAATGGGAGCAAGGGTGGCCCTAAAAACTCAGGTGGTTCAAGCTACACTTTGATCTAATGTGCTGCATAGGGTAACTCTCCACAGTAGAACCATCTGTCTTTCAAGGACCAATAGGCTGAAAACAATTTTTTTGCATCATAAAGCAAGGAAATACTTTTCCCCACTCTGTTTCCACATTTACTTACCCATAATATTGTCAGGTAGATTGCTTTTATCATTATGCATAGCTTCATGAATAACACTTTAGTGCTGCAGCCTGCCTAATAAGGAATCAGTGCAAGACGTTATCTTGCTAATATATATGGACCAGAAATATGCTTTTGTGCTGGTGCGAGAATTTGTTTTATTTCTCAGTCCCTCTCTATCTCAGGAAGCAGGGTTCTGCAGCACAGTTGTATGATGGATGAGCTCATATGGAAGCATAAAATGATGAGGCAAATCATTTTTTTCATATAAAGTTAAATCTTTAGCAAGTTCTAATTAACAGCAGTTTTTCCTCCCCTTGAACATGTATAGCTTGTATTCATGAAGATGAATTTGAATATCCACAGCAGTGGGAAAGCTGTATTGCTTCTCCTGCTGTCTGACCAGAGAGGATAATAATCCTGATTTTGAGACAATGCAGTTACTCAACAGCAGTCCATAGAGAATAGCAAATAGAGGTCTCATTTACCTCAGGGTGGCCTTGTCTAAATTTAGCAGCAGGCACCACAAAGCTAAACTTCTCGTTGTACTAGCATAATTTCCATTACATCAGTGGTGCCGGTGCCCTTATTGTAAAGCCCAAAGGCACCGGGGCCAGAACTCTGACTTCTTGCATGTCTCTAGATGTTCATCAGAAAGAGTAAACTTGCAAATTTCCATGGTACTACATCAGTTAAAAAGACTCGTTAGAAAGACACAGCCCTAGCACATTGAGTATTGTCACTGCATTCTGGTAGAAGGGGTCCAACTTCTTTTTTGCCACGAGTCAAAGTCAATAAACTTATGACCAATCTCTGCAAAAGTGGACCACAGCAGTGCATAGATATTTGCATTAAACTGCAGGCTGTAGATAGGAAGATGCATTTATTTTTCAGCCTTAAAGAACAAATGTAATGGGGTGATACTTTATTATGGGTAGGCAATTGTAATAGACTGGCCATGTTTGCTTGTGGCACTCTGCCTTGTTCAATGGATTTTGGTTATGCTGGGGTGCAGTTGGCTCATTACCAATGCAGAGGAAGTGGGAGTAGGCCTCTGGCAGAGTGAGCTAGGGTTTGGGAAAGATAGATCCTGGAAGAAGAAATCATAGGTGCAGCCAACACTAAAGAGAAGTCTTTAGGCTTGTGTTTCATATAGTTATTCCAGAAGTGCCTTTCTATCAGTAAATCAGGCCCCAAGAAAGGTATCTTTTGGATTGTATGGGTGTTTTTCTTTAGAATGGGATGAGGACTCCACCCATTTACAGCAACATGTGTTTATATCTCTGTATTCCCCTACCCCAAGCATTCAAAAATAATGAGTCAGGCCTCAAAAAATCATGAAACTGGCTTAAAAATTAATTTTGGATTCTTTTTGTCTTCTGGTTTCTGAGCCTTCAGGGTGCTTAGGAAGCAAATTTTCAAGCTTTTCTTCACAACCGTGAGTGCTAGAAACTATTGTTTAAAAAGAGAAAAAATGAAAAAAAAAAAAAAAGAAAAGAAAAGAAAGCTGAGATTCTCCCATAATCACTTGATTCCGGGAACTGGGGCTTTAAGAAAGACACCAATTATTGTGAGACTAGCACAAGTCTAGTGAGAGTTGGCAACACTGAATTATTCATAGGTTCTAACATAAAAAACAGGGAGAGTATCTAAAGAATCTGTTCTTATTTTTCTACTTTATTTTTTGCATGTACTTTTATGGGCCTCCTCTAAAAGGATAGTTTTTCAATACATAGTAGCAGCTACAACTCTTGAAGGATTTTTACCAAAAGGAAAGATTTAAAGATACGAAGTTGGGTAAACTGAATATGCAGTGTTGACATTGACTGAGGATTGGAATTTACCATTCAGTAGGGGTATCCTCCTTATTCACTAGCAGATATGCCTCTCAAGAGTGATAAGTTTACCTCTCAGTTATTGCATGATACATTTCAATATGTTCAATTCTGCTACAGTACATATACTATATGACAAAAACAGACTCAGAATATCCTTTGCATAGTGGCATATAGACATGTTTTTACATTGTTAGTGAACAGGGCAAACCACCTACCGCTAGCTAACAAAACTGCATGTCTGATGCAATATTCTGGAATAACACTCTCAGAGCTGTGCACCTCATTACCAGAAAACCATTGACAAACTGCGGGAGGTTCAAAAAACTCCCCAAAATGATCAGGGACTGGAGGGATTGACCTAAGAAGAAAGAGTGAAAGAGTTAAATATGTACAACATAGCAAATATGTACAAAGTGATGAGGCAAATATATATGACTAAGCAATGGGTAAGATGGGCCATAATTCTACAAATGTTGGAAGGCTCTATTCACAAATGAGGCAGTGGACTTATTAATCATAAAAAAGAGTATTATTCAGAGTAATGTCCAGCCAAAAACATAACATATGGCAGGATACTTTCTAGAAGTATTAATAATGATCAGGACTCTTAATTCTTTCCTTTACTTTTGCTACACACTGTGGAAAAGGTTGGGGCTTAAAGTAATCTCTAAATTGTGCAACATGACTTACAAGTTAAAGTATTAAGAAAAGGGATAAAGTTTAAAAAAAAGGAACATTTAAGCTGAAGATGTCTTAGGTTATGGAATAATTTCTGAAGTGGTGGCCATCCTAGCGATTATTGAGCAGGACTCTGAATTCTGCTCTCGGACCACTTGAAGAGAGAGGTGATCTTGAGAGGTTAGAAGGTCAGAGACCGTACAGTTCTAATCTTTTATTTTGTACACCTACTGTGTTATGTTCACAGCACACACAGAGAGAAGTTAGATAAAAACAAAGTCATCTAGAGGGAAGGTTGCAATGTAACACCATTTATTTTCGTAGACTTCGGAATGACAACACACAAACCTCCCCAAAACAGAGAAATACAAGCAGGTGAGAGCCACAATTCACCCCCTTGTTCTAGGCTGTCTCTTTTTGGGCTGACTCTTCCCTATAGAAGCCTGCAAGCAAAACTCGGAACCCCTCCCCGCAATGTCTACATTGAGCTGAGAGACGTAATTCCAAGATCATGAAAATAGCAATGTGTTTGTGCCGGCACATGTGACGATTGGGCTAGCCACCCAAGCATGTAGCTAGGGAGTCAGGCAGGATTGTACTCAGGGTGGCTAGCCCAAGCAGCTGCCTGGGCTGCTGCGGAAACATTGGTATTTTTAGGTGCTAGCTCGAGCAGTTAACCTAGGTACATCTATGAGAACTGGGAATCACACTCAAATGTAGACATACCCTTAAAATGATAGCTTGCAATGCCAACACTGTGTTCGATACATCATATAGTGCAGGGGTTCTCAAACTGGGGGTTGGGACCTCTCAGGGGGTCATGAGGTTATTACATGGGGGGTCGTGAGCTGTCAGCCTCCACCCCAATCCCTGCTTTACCTCCAGCATATATAATGGTGTTAAATATATAAAAAAAGTGTTTTTAATGTATAAGGGGAGGTCGCACTCAGAGGCTTGTTGTGTGAAAGGGGTCACCATTACAAAAGTCTGAGAACCTCTGATACAGTGCAACACAGAAATCTCCGACTCTTCTTGACAGCTGACCTTCCATTCCCACCAGAACAACTCCATTAAAAGACTTTGCAAAGCAAAAAGTTGTTTAATTTGTAAATTGCACTAGACAGTTCTGAGATTACCTTAAGCTTCAGTCTTTGCCACACATTGCAACAAAGGGGAATGAAAGTAACTGAAAGTCCTTAGCTTATGAAAGTATTCTGTTTCCTGTTAAGTTTTCAGCCAAACAGGGACTTTTGCTGAACTCCGTGCAGATTATTTTGGAAGCACGTTGCCTGAAGGTTTTGTTTATTTGGAAATATAAAGGCAAGTTTCACATCACCTAATTTGGAAGTGTTATTAATGTTTCTAGCAAATTGTTATTAGAAATAATCTCATTTGGTTAAATAAAATCCAGCAACAAGGAAAAAAAACTTCCTAATTGAACATTGTTAACATCCTGAGGCTAGTATGAGAAGAGTGTGTACCAAACGTATCAAAGCTCTGAAAAATACTTTCCATAGGGACAGTTTACCACCATTATTCATGCTGAATAGTATCTTTTCTACAAACACTCCCATTGAATTCAGTGGGACTACTCAATGTGAGTAAGATACTACAGAAATGTGAGCGTGGGGTCAGAATCTGGCTCCTTGTAGTTAAAGGAATAAGGGCACATGCAAATAGTTATTTTGAATATTGTGATATTATCAGGAAATTAGGTGTGAAATCCTGGTGTTATTGACATTAGTAGGAGTTTTGCCATTGACTTCAATGGAGCCAGAATATCACCCAATAAGGAAAATGGTATATGTCATTTTTGATATATATATATATATATATATATATATATAATTTAATAAAGCTTGTTTTCCCCTAAATAGTCACTGATAATTGTTAAAAATGTATACATTAATCCTTTCCTGAGCGTGTTTTGTTTTGTTTTGTTTTACAGGAGGACGATCTTAGAGTGTTAATTTCAACACCTAGCACAAAAGGTCCATGATTGTTCTGGCTCCAGGTACTATGGTACTACAAAAAAAATCTGTAGCTCAGAATACAAAGTTGAGGAGGGAGGTAGAGTGTGGATAGCCATCCTGGTCTGGTGGCTAGTGATTATTCACACCACAAATTTCCTGCAGGCTGATCCAATTTCCACTGAAGTCAATGGAAAACCTCCCACTGACTTCAACGGAAGACAGATCAGATCCATATTGTCTATCCTCTAACAACATTGATACGCTTAATGATTCTCCAGTAAAATTACCTGGCTCTTGAATTTGCATCCAGTGTTACCAACTGACCTCCATTATAATGTGCCGATGTAACTTCTGGAAGCGAAGGGCCTAAGAGCAAAATGCAACCCTGATGTAAATAGTTTTGACACTTCTGAAGCCAATGGAGTTGCATTTGCTTCTGTCAGGGCTGAATTTGGTCCTACGGGGATCAAAGACAAAGCAAATGTCCAGTATGAATGTTTTATAGTCAAGCTATGCAAGATAGATATTAAGATTTCTGAAAAGCTTGCTACAGCCATTCATAAACTGGACAGGAAATGTAATTTGCTTTATTACAGCCTGCATTTTTTTCTACTATTTTCTTTTTAAAATTTGTTTTAAAACTGTAAAGAAAGAAAGAAAGAAATCCCTCAGTTCCAACATCATACAGGAAATCCAGGACTGAAATGTTTGAGCTTGTTGGAGTTTATCAATGCCATTACTGAAAAAATAAAGAACCCTAATTGCCCACATAATTATCAGAGAGAATCATGTCTGTGAGTATTAAAAATCCAAGTTGGTGAAATAGCCATCCCTGTGCCATGTGCCTGTGAAGTGACACAAGTCTGCTGGTCCCCATAGTATGATTGGTTCCATTTCTGTCACAAGATGGCAATGATAATGGGCTACTCTGAGAAATAGACACTTATGGTGGCCTCATTTTCTGACGTGCTGAGCACTCACAGGCTCTCATTGACTTCAATTGGCGCTTTTGATGATCAGCACCTCTGCAAATCAAGCTCCTAATGTATACTACATTTTGTAATGGAGGAAAAGCATTTTCACTGACTGGCTCACACCACTCCATCACCTGTAAAGAAAGCAAACATGGTCTGTGGGAGAAAACTATGTCACTCAGTCAAATAATTAAGTAGCCATGTCTCCAAGGGGTTTTCTTTTTAAAGCCTGATGTCAAGTCATTTATCTTTGCTCAGGAGAACAGAAAGTATATCTTTAAATATGATATCGATGTATCCTGACCCAGATGAAAGCTGCTTAAGTCAGTTTTCCTCAATCCTGTTACTGCATATTAACTGTGAACAGGATTATCCTCTAGTCTGCCAGTCAAGCTGTTCAGAAAAAGCAATGAATGAATGAATGAATGAATGAAAAAGAGAGAACAGCTTCTCCTTTTGTCTGTCTGCCATGGGACCAGTAGGACAAAGATCTGTCCTAACTTCCCTTCTTGTGCCATTAAGAATGACAACCACTGCTGTTGTACGCTGTGGAGCAATTGGTTAAAATTCAAAACAACACATTTCTGCCATTTCTCTGTGTGTTTGTGTCTGTGAGAGATAGAGAACTTAGTACTGTTGAAAAGTACTGGATCAATAGCCCTAGAGAGTGAAGTCCCCTTTCCACACATACACCTAGCACAGAGAGGAGCAGGGAAACTTATCACACTGCCCAGCATTGTGCCTAAATCTTGAGCTGGAGAGATCATTCTGGGTGGGGAGGGAGTAAGATTATAGTTCAGTCTCCATTGCCCTTGGCCTGTTGTCTGAGACAGAAAACAGTGGTGTGAGTTAGTACCAGTTGTGGTTGTGGCTTTTTGCATTAGCGATAAGAGTATTATTAATGATAATAGTATGACACTATGTCTTATCACCACTGCCCTGTGTTGGGATGGTGAAAAGCTGTACTTAGCCAGCAGAAGCTATAAGAGCCAATGTGCCTCAAGAAGGCACCGTATCTGCTTGAACTCTAAGAAGTACAGGGAAGTGTAGTTGTTTTGCCATCTCTTAAATGGGGGCAGTCAGTGTAGTGGAGAAAGGCTATGGCCTCATTGTCTGCAACTTCCTGCAGGGTGCCTAGTGGTTCTAGCCCTTGCACAGATATAACTTAGAGAATTTTTTCACTTCAAGGTCCCAGAAACAAAGACAAGGTTTTCATCTCGAGGCCAAAAGACCAAAAACATCAAGACACTTGATCACGGCCTTGGCTAGACCAAGAGACTACCTAAACTTGACCAGAGCTCAGAGATCTACATGGGCTGCAATTCAGCCAGCCACCTAAATGAAGGACACAGACAGGGGAGCTATTTATGCTAGCACCTCCCCTCCCCCACATACAGTCCAACCCATGATAAAAAAACCCCACACATGCTGATATTGAAAATTCACATTTGCACACTGGGAAATGGACAGAGACCCACCCAACTCCTTTCACATAGGCCACTGAATAGCTACCACCATTACTAACCACTTGTTAAAAGCTAAAGGTAATGTAAATAACGATAAATATAGTGTGATCTCAGATAGCCTGGATTAATCTGTTTTCACTGTTTCTCAACTCAGTATGTTTTATCCTCTAAAACTGTTTTAATGGAAACATCAAAGCAGTTTCTGCTTAAAATGATATCACACTCTATATGTGTTTGGGTTAGGAATGGTTAGTAACAATCTTTAGCATAGCTGATTTGCAGTTGCCCATGAACGGCACTGTTTGTCTTAAGAGCCTTGCTCTGCAGATGCCGAGTGAGGAGGCTGCGTGACTCAGCAGTGGCAGAGCCTGATTGAGATATAAGTCTTTCAAGTTCGTGAAATCAGATGCTACCAAATCAGCCCCTCTGCCAGCTGCACAGAGGCTCATGTTATGGCTCCCTCAAAGACCATGTGTAAAGACATATTTTGACATTAGTGGACTCTGCTGATAATCCTCCAGGAGTTGCTTGGAGCTGGTGGCAGGGAGACTAAAACTATTTTTTCTTTGATAGGTTGAGGACCTGTAGGGAATCAAAAGTCTGTGTGTTGAGGTGGGGAAAGTGAGGCTAAGGGTTGACGACTGATAAATATTCTGAGATGAAATAAACATCAGTAATGTCCTGGCATCTTTAAAGCCCTGACAAATATGTTTAAAGCCGTGATATAATACTACATATATCAAAACCTCTAAAAATCCTCATTTCTCTTACCCTGTGAATTTCTCTAATTCCATTTTCTCTGTCAGCTATTACTTCTCATTTGCCACTGTCTTTTATTGGGTCTTCTGATACATCATCCTTTTTTCTGTATGTTGAACTTGGTGCCTTTGACATCAAATATCTTCTGTTGTTTTCAGCCTTTCCTAATAGTGTTGACATACCTTCTAATGTTTATTTTCTTTTGTTTTTTCTTTCTTCCATGGCTGTTGAAATGAAATATTTTCCTTCATCATTTGCAATCATACTTATTTGAAGATCAGATTAAACAGTGTGTATTTTAAGCTATTTATGTTAAAAATATTTTTTGCAGTGTTGTTGGTCCCTGAATATTTGAGAGACAAGCTGGGTGAAGTAATATCTTTCATTGGACCAACTTCTGTTAGTGAAAGAGAGAAGCTTTCGAGCTACAAAGCGCCATTAATTCACCTTTTTCAGAAAATTAATTCAATGCTAGTGAAAACGATCAAATCCATATCTTGGGAAACTAAAGTAAATTTTTTTCTAAACCAGGTGCAGTATGGACTGAGATAGTGTGAGCTTCCCCAAACATTGCACTGCCAATAGGCTTCAAAAGTGACCATCAGGGTTGCCTCTACAGGTGACTGCAGACTCAAGTCACCATCTAAATTCAGTCTTTGTTCTCTCTGTTGAGATTGTGACTAGATGAGTAAACTCATGCCAAATAGCATGGGGAGATTTGTGTGATGTGGATTGTTGTGCCCTATGAACTGAGCGCTCTGTGTACCTCGAAAGCTTGTCTCCCTCACCAACAGAAGTCAGTCCAGTAAAACATATTACCTCCTCACGTTGTCTCTCTTAAAAATACTTTAACGGATACAATTATTGCACATGGGAGTGGAAAATAATGGTGCACAAAATCATTGGAATATGGATGCAGAAATGAATTTCTGTGGGCACATTGATTTATATCAGCTGAAGATCTGGCTCATAATGTATTCTAAACGCAAGAGATTGGCCATATGGGATGATTTAAAGGAACACTGGGCCAAGTATATTCCTACTGTAACTCTTGCATTCAATGCTGGGAGGCATTGGAGTGATAGAGCTGCTTTACTGCCTGCCTTCGGGTTATGGACATTGTCACAGAGAGAGAGGGCTTTCTGAGATTGATGGATAGAAATACTGAAGAAAAATGAACCTATAGATATGTACAGAGAATTAATAAGGTGAACTCAATCCAGTTCATAGGGCACGAGTGTCCACATCACACACAAAACTCCCCAGGTTACTTAGCATGACCTTACTCTTCTAATCCCAGTCTCAAAAGAGAGATCCCAAGGACTGAATTTAGATGGTGATTTGAAACCTTCACTCACCTCTAGAGACAACCCGATTGGTCAATTTTGAAGCCTATTGACAATACAATGTTTGAGGAGCTTGCACTGCCTCACTCCATATTGTATCTGGTCTAGAAATAAATTGACTTTAGTTTCCCAAGATATGGATTTGATAGTTTTCACTAACATTGAATTCATTTTCTGAAAAGGTGAATTAAAAGCTAGAGTTATTATTCAGGACCTGAAGATCCATGTCACCCACTGGCAAGGAGATCACAGTAACTTCAGGTTTTTTAAATGTACAATGGACTTCAGCCCAAAAGTGTTGTTGAGGGCACTTGAATGGTGATCTTAAGCCTCTGTGGCAGTTATTGCAGTCTGCAGCTCTATAGGGGAAAAAAATGCCTCCAGAGCGGGATAGGACCCAATTGTGTCCCTTCTGAATGAGACCAGCAGAGCTGAACATAGATTCAGAGACTTTTTTGCAGTCCTAAGATGATGAGCTGTGATCAAAGAATGAGATGGCTTTGCTAGCTGAATTTCACATAAGAATGGCACATAAAATCAGCAATTTCCTCAGCCCCTGTACAATTCCCTATTTGAACTGATCCTGTTCACGTTGATGAAAATGAGAGTTTTGCCAATGACTTCAGTGGGAGCAGAATCAGATCTATTATGAAGAACAGATTGTTTTCTAATCTTTGTCATTTTTTTTGCTTCTTTTTACATGAATGGTGGTTGATGAATCACCCCATGCTTCCAACACAACTATAATATTAAATATGGAATTGTATCTTTAAAACACCCCTAAGTAACTGTTGGTGGTATGTGGCTGTGTGTTGTGGGAGGAGCAGATCATATCCGCATATGGATATTCCTGTGCACGTGCTTTGGTAACATCTATTTTGAATGAGGATACATCATCCTTTTTTCTGTATATTGAATTTGGTGCCTTTGACATCAAATATTTATGATTACTACCTTGTGTTTGCCATGCAGTAACTTAAGAGTCTACGTCACACAAAAGTTTTACAATGTGAGTCAATTATGAAAATGTAAACTTACATTTTCATGATGAAAGGTTATTTTTCAGAAATAATTTTGCATATCTGATGGTGTAATTTATCACTGAATAACAAGAACAGAACATTACATTTTGTCAGAAGATTGTGGAATTTCCCTACCTCATTCTTTTCCACTACAGAGTTAGCGTATTCCTTTTCTATTTCCAGCACTGACCACTGTCACAAACCAGCCTATTATACTTCCCAGTGTGTACTGCTTAAGTTATAAAGATTTCCCACAACCTTCTTATGGAACATGATCTGTCCAACCACTGTGTGGATTTGCAGAAGAGGGCATGGCACAAGGATCCCACTTGGATTCTCCATGAGGAGCTAGTCATAATTGTGGTCCTTCTTTGCACTTCTCTGAGTATGAAAGCTGTTCCTAGTTGGTGCTGCTAGCCATCCAGTAAAGAAGCTGGAAATTTTGAACCATGACATGACGTCCCCCTGTATCAGCCAGCCATCTCTTTTAGTTGTGGAAAGAAATGCCCCATTTTGATGGGCCAGGTGACTTCCCCTACCACCCACCAGGAAAACAGGAGTTAAGGAACTCCTGTGGTCACAATCAGCCCAGTGAGCTTGTCAGGCCTGAGCTCAGTGCAAGGAGGAGCTCAGTGCAATAAGGGTGGTACTTAGAAGGAAGCAGAGCTAGGGCCCAGAGCTCCCAGACTGGTGGCACTAACTGAAGTAAGTGTGTGAATGCCACCAGCCTGACCCCCTAAGAAAACAGGCTGATGTGTTGAAAGCCTCGGCACAAGGAAGAGGGCCTGGCCTTTTGAGGGCCATGGAAGAATTTCCGATTTGTTTGGACTGCTTTATATCCCTCAGAAGGGAGTGGACACACCAAGAGGCACAGCTGGAGGGCTGTACCCCATCACCCAGAACCAGACCGCAGGGTTGTTGCTGCCCAGAGAATGACATATGAGGTAATTGCGGCATCCATCCTCACACCAACAGAGCAACCTTGAGGCATGACCTTTGACAACCCTGCATCCCCTTAAGATGTATAGCAATGGATCTATTCTTACTGTGCATTTCAGAGATTCTGGTTGCATTGTGCTTCTTTGAGGCTTTCAATGACTGCTGGAATGCTAGCTGCACTGGGGTAGTTCCCCGGTGCACCAGCAAAGGCCTTATGGACACAATTAGGCCCTAAGTACGGGACAGTATGAATGCTGCTAATACAGTGGAAGTCACGCAGCAAAGCACAGTCATTGGAGAGAATGACGTTTTCACAGCTTTAATTTCACAGCCAGAAATAGTAATATTGGTCTATTTTTTCTCCTCTATGAAGAGAAGTTACTTTTATTTTGTATTGTAGTATCTTACATTCCAGTGACAGAACCAAGAAAACATCACTCTCTGCTTGCAGCCAGAGCTCTTTATTTGTTCAGATTGTAAAAATCATATTTGCAACTATAGACAAATGCCAAAAATCTCAGGATGCCCGTTGCTTTCTATGCAAATGTTCTTGAAATTCTTCCCAGGCATCATACCAGGAGTGCTTAAAAATGCACATTACCAACATTCTCAATAGCCATAGAGTAGATCATGTGGGAAGCTGTTTTCTTGTCCTGTGAACATTTCTGAGATATTGAAAAAATTTCCCTTTCTGAATTGGGATGAAAAATCAACATCTTGAAAAAAAATATTGTGAATTGAAAATACAAAAAAAAAAAAAAAAAGTTCAGGTCAACCAAAAAGTTTCATTTTAATAATTATGAAATGTTTTGATTTCTACGATTTTGTATTTTAATTTTTAAACTATAATTATCTTACGTTTCAGAATGAAAAGTCATTTTGCACCAGACAACTGGAATTTTTCATTTAAAAAATGTTGGAACAAAACAATTTGACAATTTAAAAAAATCTACATTTTTCCAAGTTGAAAAATTCATCAGAAAAGTTTTAGTTTTGACAAATTGGCATTTTCTGATGAAAAAAACATTTTGTTAAAAAATTCCCAACCAGCTCTAGTAACGGCACTTCCAAGAAGCCAGTGCTGGCATCATATATTCTTGCAGCACTGACATCATTCTATTTTGTACAGCCAGTTGCACTCGATCCATTGGTTCACAATAGGTAAATAGTATGATACTATGTATGGTGATTCAGAAGCTCCCATTGTAGCATGGTGGGGTTGGAAACCCCATCAATTTCTGTTACTAGATTTTCTTTTGTCCATCTGATCACTTTCTAGTCATTCTGGGGTAAATTTTCAAAGCATTCCTTGATAATTTAGTCATTTATCCCCTGCAAAAGGCAGTGGAAGTCTCTCAGTTGATTTCCTTTGCAACAATTTGAAAACTTTTCCCTCTTAGGTCAGGAAAATCTTGTCCCACAGCTTCAGATCCAGTTAATAAAATGCAAATATTTTCTTATCTTTTCTTGTGTTGGAAGGGGTAAGATACATATTGGTGAGAAATATTCTTGGAGCAATAATTAAAGATTCCAGAGGTGAGTATGAAAAATACCAGAATAGGACCAGATTCTGATATCCTAATTTATGCTGAATACATTGAGGAGAAGCTAAATTTAAGAGACACTGGGATTTGATTTTCAGAGGCACTGAGCACTTGCAGTTCTGCTGTCTACAGCTGGAATTATGCTCAGCATCTCTGAAAGTCAGGCTTAAGTGGTCCAGCACCTAGAAAACGAGATATCCAAGAACAGTTTGCAAAATATTGGCCCAAGTGACTTGTTCAGTGTTTCAAAAGAAATCTGTGGTGGAGCCTTTTCTCCTGATTCCCAGTCCTGCTGACAATCAGTAGGTCACACAATGAAACACAGCTAGAAGCATTTCCTATTCAGAAAACAAAACAAACAAAAACTCTTCTTGGCTGAGGTATATTAAAGCATGCCACTGATCCCAGCAGCTTCCAAAAGCTGGAATGTAACTCCTTCATGGGTGTCAGTGTCACATGCATCACACTGTAGGATTAACTGGTGGTACATGAGCTGACATTCTAACATGTTGATCAATGGTATAAGCACCTAAACTAGATTTCCCCCCCGCCCCAACATGTTATTCCACTCATTGGAATACAGGATAGTTGTCAATGAGATCAAGGATAACATTTTCCCCAAATTATTGCCAAATGATGGAAAATAGGCCAAATCTGTTGAAAGCTGGAGAAGTTTCAGAGTGCACAAGATGTTCAAAATTTTTACATTCATGTCACATTTTTTTAAAATGATGGGTACACACAGCTCCAATTTAGACACAACAGGGATGCGTTAGGGATAAAATTTCCTTGCTTTTTTGCATTTGTGTTAGGGTTTTAACTTTATTATATAAAGTCATTATAATTTATCATGCGAATAGGTATATAGGGAGTATTATCCACAGACCATTGACACAATAAACCATGCATTCACAGTAAGTGTGTGCACTAAAAAGGTCTATAAAAAAGCACTGAGTACATGTGCAGTGCTTGCTTCTTAAACCTATGTATCTCTCTGCCTCTTCAATTTATGTACCCACAGGAACACGTACACATTTGTAAGCGGAGTAAATTTCTTTTATATTAGACCGGTGCTGGAAGTAGAGACAGCATTTGGAAACAGTGAGAACAAAAGTATTTTCCTCTCAAATAACTTCTAAAGGCCAGAATGATGAAAACAGAATTGGACTAGATGAACTGCGCCTGGTCCAAAAATGTTGTATTCAAAGCTCTATCGCAGTGCGATGGTTCAGTCAGCTTGAAGATTGAGGCTCGTTAGAATAATGTTGACAGAACTGGAGGCTGGTATGAACATAACAAAGCTCTTAGGCTAGGTTGCAAGCCAGGCTGTTAGTCTCCAGCCGCAGCGAGTCTGTTTGGTGGAAGGAGGGGTTATGATGGCGCAGGCTTCCTGCAAGCCCTGCTCTGCTGGAGGCCAGGCACATTCCCACATGAGAGGATGGGGTGACAGATGTGTTGATTCAGTGACTCTCCCAGCACTCCTGTAAAGCTGCCTTAGGTTCCCTGCTGTAGCCTCCCCTTATTGTAAAGTCTTGTAAAATTTAATAAGGATGAAACCTTATAGAGGCTGTATAAATTATTCTTAAAAGCCTATAGAATTTATTGAAGAATGAAACCCTTTCTAGTGATAGCAAATGGGAATTGCCACACCGGATCAGACTAGTGGTACATCTAGCCCAGTATTACATCTTTAACTGTGGTCTGTGCCAGATGCTGTGGAGGAATGTACCATAGGCAATAATAGCATAGCCTGCTGACAGGTAAAGTTTCTTCTAAACCCTTATAAATTAGAGGTGCGTTTATATCTCTTCCTAAATTCATGGAGCCGGATTCTGATGTAAATTGGCATTGCTCCACCGAAGTCATCTGGGGAAAAACAACAGAGCTCCACTGCACTTGGGCTTGCTTTTTGATTTTTTTTTTAAATTCGTATAGAATTCTGTATATAAAACATAATGCTTTATTATTCTTATAGGGTGGTTTAAAAAACCTACAGGAAAATTATCATTTTCTGTTAAATGATATAGAACTTTACTATAACAGTTGGGGGAGTCTGAGTGCAGCAATAACTCTTGCCCTGTCTCAGGAGGCTCATCCTCTCACTGTGTGAGACTTAAGAAACTCTATCTATTTAGCATATCAAAGAGAAGGTTAAAAGGTGACTTGGTCCTGGCCTACAGGGGTAAAATTTCTGGTAAAAAAGAACTCCTTAATCTAGAAGACAACCGTAACATGATCCAGTGGCTGGATGCTGAAGCAGATACATTCAGACTGGAAATAAAGTGCACATTTTCACAGCTGGAGTAATAAATCATTGCAGAACCTTCCTAAGGAATGTAGTGGATTCTCCATCATTTGAAGTCTTTAAGTCAAATTTGGATGTTTGTCTTAAAGGATATACTCTGTTTCATCCAGAAGATATGGCCTTATACAGGAATTCCTGAATTAAGTTCTATGGTCTGTATTATGTAAGAGATTGAACTAGATTATCAAAATGATCCCATCTGGATTTAAAATCTGTGAGTCTTCCCCTTAAGATTCACATTTACACCACAAATTACCTACTGATGTTAGGATCCTGAAAGATGTGGGTACCTCTGAGTAATAATGATCAGGAGTCAAAGGAGATTGAATCCAGGAGCTAAATAATTAGAGACAGGTGAACCACAAAAGATGTCAAGGGTAAATTTAGCATGAATAAACTTCCAGCAAGGCAGCAGGATTTCTGGGTAGAGGTTGGTAACCATTTGTACCTTCTACCAGTGATAGTCTTCAGAGTGAGACTAGGTAGACCTCTCCCCATTTCTACCCTTGGAATTGGCCAGTTTACTCTACCCCTCACCTGGGGTTGGCAACTTCAGGAGGAAGCAGGTCTGTTAGTCTACTTTCTGGGTCCTACTGAATGGAAACTTTGCCCTTCAAAAAGCTGGTGAGATTTCATTTCCACAGAAGTTGTGCTAGTATAGAGGGGCTGCTACATGTGATGGGGTTTGCAATGAGTCACAATGTTATTTTCGTTTTCCTTTAGTGTTAGGGTCACGGGCAGTAGATGAGGTTTGTGGGCTGACTGGAGTGTTTCAGAAATGGCAGGTCTGCCTGGTTGCTATGTTGTGACATTCTTTTTAAAGTGAAGGTAGAAAGAGAGGGTTGGGGTGATCTTCTGATTCCATCAAAACTCATCTCAGGTTCATCAGTTGATCTGAGTCTGTTCTTACTGTGACCTAATTGGGTATGTCCATGCCTAATAATTATGGGCCAAATCTTGAAATTGATTCTTAGGCAGACAAAACTATTATTGAAATTAATGGTTTAGACTAAGGAATGCATAAAAACAGATTAGGCCTGCTAATAGTATAATTAATAATAAATATAGGGCATGATTCTGCTACCCTTCCTCATGCTGAATAGTACCTTACTATGGGCCAGATTCTGCTAACATTTCTCACATGATATAATAATGAAAACAGTGGAAAGAGATATGTAATAAGAACTACTCAGCTTGACTAAGGGAGACAGAATCTGGCCTTATTCAAGTAGTTCTACTGAAATTAATGGTAGTACTTGCAGAGTAAGGCTTCTCAATGTGAGTAAAATGGTAATATCTGGCTGTATATTCTCATTAACTTTGAAACTATTGGAATTTTATTGTATTAAAAAAAGCAAACACTATACTTCAGTGCTTGGAGTATCAGTTTAAGATCTCAAAGCAGGAACAAAAATTATAAGGGAGCAAATAAACTGTATTTTTCTCATACAGCTGCTAATGACTTGTGTCTGTCATTGCTATTCCCTGTTTATCTGACCTATTAATGGAGGGCAAAATTCCAAAGAAATGTTTAATTAACGTTTGTAATTAGTATTACAAAAGACCCTGCTTTAAAGAACAGGCAGCCCAGAGAGGAGGTCCAGGAAAAGACAAGCTCTTCACCCTGTAATTATTGCAGCTCTCATTAACATCACAGTGGGATGGTGCCACTGCAGGCGACTGGCAGGTGCCTAACTGCCTTACTCCTGGGGAGACTTTTACAAAAGAGGTCCTTTTCTGCAAATAAGTTTGAAAGCTTGCCAGCAGTGCATCTCATTCAATCTTTGCACAGTCTCATGCTTCCCAAATACCCTAAAGTCTTTTGATTTGAAAAGATAATATGCTTTGTGGACCTGTTTTTTTTTTAAATTTTATTATTATTGTTTTTTTTAGAGAGAGTAAGAGAACTCTAGGGTATCTATCACAATCACATGCTACTTCATTAGCTTGTTTAATAGAAAAATATGAGGGGAAAGATTGTGGATGGGTTGGAAACAAAACTGGAATCCTATTTAAGGCACCGGTATCTTCATTGAAACAAATTAAAAAATCTGTAAAGCATTTTGTGTGTCAGTTTTGTGTGCGTCGAAAAATCTTTGCTTCTAATTGGTTCCAGGATACATTTTTCTTTGAATTAAACTGTAACCACTATCTCAAAACTAGCCTCAAAACAAACAGTCTAATGCACTGATGGGTAATGGATCTTTTATGGAAACAAGTTAGTTTGATATTGCTCATGGTATCAGCCTTGCAAAAAAGCAGTGTTGTTTATTGCTCTCTTGCGATATTTGATGTTTTTCTTCAATTGTCAGATTCTGGAGACAAGTATTTTTTCATGAGAATCTTAGCTTTAAGTTTTAAATAAAAAGTTTGGAGAAAAGCATTAAAACATAACCTGAGTGCACGTGAAAGGCTCAGATACCAGAAAACAAGAGAAAAGCACCACAAATATATTATTTTTATAATATCTTATTATTTTAATTGTCATCTTTTTTGAGGCCTGACTCATGATTTTTGAAGGTGGGGGGTTGGCAATAGTAAAAATTCTCACTACAGCTCTGAATAAATCAGACAACAGACTTTAGCAATAGGTAGAGAGGACTAAGCCTGCAAATCCTTACTCACTTGACTCGGGCTGCACATTGACTTCACTGGGACTAGTCACCTAAGTAAAGAGTTGGAAGGATCGTGCCTATGATTTACAATTATTAGTTGATGATTACAGTAATTTGATTAAATATCCATTGCAAAAAAACCAACAACAACCGAAGCTTGTGTAAAAAACTTCTGTTGACCATAAATATAAGTGCGTCCGAGACAGCACTTACAGCAGCAATGTGGGAATCAAGCCTCCTTCATTCTAATCTCAGAATTGCCACTACTTGCTGGATTACCTTGTGCAAGTGACCAAAACCAGAGGATCTATGATTTATAAGATCATGTAATTCAATTTATTTGAAGAGAATGACACATTTTCTTATTAAATCTATCAATTATTTGAATTGAGATAGTGCTCAGTAGCCCTAGCCATGGACCCAATTGTGCCAGGGTCTGTACAAACACAGACAACAAAGACAGCCTCCTGCCTCAAAGAGCTTACAATCTAAGTGTAAGACAAGAGACAGCAAATGGATACAGACTGATGGGAGAGTACAAGGAAATGAGGAGACAGTATTGGTCAGCATAATCGGAAGAGGTCTCAGCACACTAGCAGCCTAGCTATTGTCAAGCAAAGGAGAGTTTTAGATTTGAAGGTGGATAGTGTGTTAGTTTTGTGTATTTTATGGGGAGCTCCTCCCAAACATGAGGGGCAGCATGGAAGAAAGCACAAAGGTGCTTGTTTGAAAATTTAACAAGTGGGCAATGGAGGCTAGCATCATGGGCCGATCAGAGGCATTTCAATGATGATTAAAACATAGGTAGGTTGTGACAGGCTGTGGTACTTCAGCACAAACTCAAGATGACCAAAAATGTCACTCAAATGTCAGGATACTCACCCAAATCTTTAAGAACTAACAGATGAAAACTAAAGAGTCCCTCGGGTCAAAAGTTGAAACTTCCATTTGTCTATATAAAGGGGCTTAACTCCAGTAATGGGTGTTTTAAAAATAGATATACACATGAAACAACACTAAGGCCACAATCCAGCAAATTCTTAATACATGCGTTTACCTTTCAAGGCATTTGCTGAAAAGGTAGTCCCTAAACTTTCACTCTGGTCTATGCCCTTTTATAGAACTCCATTGACTTCAGTGGAACTCTGTATAGGTGTAAGAATCTGCCTGAGTGGATCACATTGTTGGTGCAGTGGTGTTTTACTGGTATGCCTCCTTCATACAGAAGGATGAGGATTCACATTTGTTATGTGATGGAAACTTTGGCCCTCATCTAACAGCCCTTAAAAAATCTGGTGAATTACCCATGTGTATGAAATAAGTGGGCAGTATTTCCCTATGTATAAACCTCTCTATGCCATTTCATTACTCTTCTGTAAAATGGGGATAATAGTGCTTACTTACCTTCTAAGGTTTTTGTGAAGCTTAATTAATATTTTTTCAAGTGCTTTTAGATTTCTCTTAAGAAAGGGGCTAAGAGTAGACTAATATGATAATGATAGTAATAATCTTACAATACAATGGATGAAATGATAAATCACAACCCCCTTCTCAAATGACTTAACTCATTATGCTTTTCCTCCAACACCCCCAAAACAAAAACTGAGACCCTCTGACTACACAGAAGTTGATTGTCTTCTTTTCCTCGCCACCTTTTATATTCCACATGAATGTTGCAGGCTCTATGCTTTTGCTGCTGGGGCTGGGTAGGGGAAATAGTAGGACCGAAAAATCACAGTTTCAGCTTGAAATACCTGGGCAAAGGAGGGCATAATTCAGGTTTCAGGTGGTGGTGTTTGTAAGAAAAGATTCATGTAAGTAGATATGTAAGAAGGAAATTTGAGAAGGAGAAGTTAAAGGAGAGGGAGCAGATTGTGTTACCATATCTGTTCCTTATCACACTTTCGATAATTTAGCATTTTTTATTTCTCTCTCCTCTTTTTGTGTGTGTGTGTATTAGTTGCTCCTTTAATACATACATTACTCAAACTGTTCCTCTCGTTTTTACTTTCTCATCAGGTGTGTGCTCCTTCTGCAGGTCCCAGGGATGCAGAGAAGCACTAGATCCAGCATTGTAAAGGCAAACCTTGTAACTGATCGTGAGATGATGGAATGAAAAGCACAGAAGTTCAGAGACAACACATCTAGTCTTGGCAATGCCCAGGAGGTGAAAGTTGACCTGGAATAAAGCAACACATGTGGTAAAGATGTAACAGCTTTACTGCAGATTATAGCTAGCAATCATTTATCCACAAGGGGAGTGAACAGAGATATAGTCAGGTGAAAGGCAGGATGGGGGTACAAGACCTTACAAAGCCAGCTGATAGTGGGATATAGACCAGATTAGAGCTGCTTTTCTGAGCATTTTAAATTATTCTCCATTGATTTATAGGGGAAAAATATATTTCCCTTAATAGCTACTGTTTTAGGATGTAGTAATAATGTAATTAGTCTTAACCCCCCTGCCAGTACAGAGCTAGCTGGAAAAAATAGCAGGATAAGGTACGAAGGATGAGAAAACCACAGGACTGGTGTGTTAGCTGTTAATCTCTGAAGGCTTGAGTCCAAATTGTATCTTATGTCCCCAGTACAAATGAACTTGATGATCTATTGCGCATCACAGAATTACTGTTATCTTCAAAGTTCTACCCAGCTGACAGCTACAGCAGGGAAACATTTTTGCATTATTCTTTACAGTATGGTAATGTACAGAAACATTCAATAGGGGTTTTCTATATGCTTTATGAAACATCTTCTGGAATTTAACAGAAAATTGTATCTCTGCTATAATATTCTATCGGATGGTTCTATTAAAAAAAAAGTCCATTAAATAACAAAAACAATGAAGAGTCCTTGCGGCACCTTAGAGACTAACACATTTATTTAGGCATAAGCTTTCGTGGGCTAAAACTTATGAAAGCTTATGCCCAAATGAATTTGTTAGTCTCTAAGGTGCCACAAGGACTCCTCGTTGTTTTTGTTGATACAGACTAACATGGCTACCACTCTGAAACCTGTCATTAAATGAAAGATGCTTTTAGTGTAATTTCTATGGAATCCATTTAGTTTAATCTCTATTATTTTCTATACAATTTTTCCATAAGTATATTTGAACTATTTTGGAAAGTTTGCAGAGTACCCGCACAAGCTATTTCTGGCTTAAACCAGTGCTCTCAGCTGATTATTTTCAGAACCCCTCACTCATTATGGCTAAGATTTTCAAAAGTGATTCGTGATTTTGTATGTCTCTATTTTTTACAGTCCAACTTGAGACACCTTAAAAGGGTATTTTTTTCAGAAAATGCTGAGCATGGGCCATCAGAAGAGTGTCTTAAATTGGCAGTCCAAAAACTGAGGCACTCAAAATTACTAATCACTCTTAAAAAAAAACAACAGCTTTTTAGGTCAACATTTTATAGTTCTTAAACATGTTCAATAGACGTAAAATTCTAAGAAACCATATTTTAGAAGAAAAAAATGCTTTGGGAACAGAACTTTACTCTCTATCAAGGCTAGGGCAAACCTTTGTATTTTATTAAACAAACTGCAATGAAACCAAGAGAGTCACAAAATTGCAGTTATTAGATCAGTTGTTGCTTGTTATGATTAATTTAGTTTGAATACAAAAAAACCCCAAAAACCTTTTAATAGTAAAAATGTGTAAACTATTAAATCTGCCAGAAAAGATTTTTACTAGTTTCTCCCAGTTGTATAAAGAAAACAGATGAAAATACATATATCAGTGCAGAGTATTTAATATTTAGGCAAGGAAGAAATAACCATTCCAGAGCAAAAGCAACTTCTGAGTTTCCTGAGCAGACTCATCCTCCCAAAAGTGGAACCAGGTGTTAGTCAACTCAGTCATTACAGACAGTATTAGCTGTTACCAACCACTGATGAAATGGTAAAGAAAACCTTGGTCATTTGCCTTTGACTGAGAACAGTACACCTGCACATGTAAGCTGAGGGCCTGATCATATCTTCCAGAGAGTTAATGGGATACTCATTTTCTTCTCACATTAATGTAAATCAGGAGTAACTTCAATTTTATTAATAGATTTAGAATGATGTAGAATTGCTGTGATGTAAATGATGGAGAATCAGGTCCCCTTATTGTCAACGAGAGCAGGCTTAGGCCCCAACTCCACCTATTATGATCCCACTCAACCATTCTACTTCATGAAGGATGTCCCTCCTCCTTACATCAACTCGCCTTTCTCACACAAGTCTTACACTAGTTACATTATTAACACTGAATCATAGCACCGAGGTGATAGAAAATTCTGTTGACACTAAATACATTAATCCCCCATCTTTTCAAAGGTCAGATTCTGTGTCTGCTGACTGACCTCAGCAGAAGAGTAGATTTAACAAATCATTAAAATCCATCATTTGGTAGCTGGATTCTGATCTCCCCAACATTGGTGTAGAACCCAAGTATCTCCATAGGCTTGGATAGAGTTGCTCTAATCTATTCTTGTGTGAAATCCGAATCTTGTTCACTGTGTACACTTCCGACAGAAATGTGATGAAGGGGTTATCTATCATTTGAGGTGTGATTCTCAACTTAAGTAGACATACTCATGCTAGCTCTCATAAAACTAGTGCACTAGTAGTGTAGCGATGGTAGCACAGGCAGTGGTAGCATTGGCTAGTTGCTCTGAATACAAAAACACCTGGACCCGATGGGTACTTACTCTGGGTGGTAGCCAGGGCTGTTGCTTCCACTGCCCATGTTGCTGTGGTTACACTGTTCTTTTAATGTACTAGCTCAGATGAGAGCTAGCACGAGTATGTCTGCTTGAGCTGGGAATCACATGCCTAGTTCCAAGTGCAGATGTAGCCTAAGTGAGATGCAAACCAGGAGCCTTGTACTCCATAAGCAGTTAATCAAAAGGAAGCCAAACAAGGAACTCTGCTACGCTTCTCTGAACTAGAAATCACTCTGGTGCCAAAGGAGTTACAGCAGGAGTTAATTTGGTTTTCTTGACATATCTCATTTATATACATCATCTGATGTCCTTGAATCAAATTCAGATAGTGTGTAAATGGATATAAACCCTGTTGACTTACATTGGCCCTCTGTTCCACACAGTGTCCTACATCTGAGCTTTGGTGGGTTGGAAGCTATGAGATGCACTCCCATATGGGCAAGCAGTAAGACGAGAGGATGATGTCTTTGTGCTCTTCTTGTCCCTCTTATGATGGTATGACAAAGAAAATCCCAAGAGTAGTTTGGCTATTCAGTTATTGGAAACATTTCTGAATCACAGTAATGATTTCCAGCTAACTAAGAAAAGCAGAAAAGGAAACCACATTGCTACCCCAACTCCACACATAGCCTTAAGGGTAGACAGTACACAACTAATAGTCTGGCTGTTATGACAAAATATATTTTCACTGTGTATATCTCTGTATATCTATTTTGATGTATAACGTGTGCCTGGCCCAGGGTCTAGGTGCATGCATATTTCAGTCTTGAAAACATATACATAAAAATTTTAGTCACTCCCAACCCAGTAAGATTAAAAACATTCCAACTCACTTATTCTGATCAACCAATTTTTTCATGAAAATTTACTGACCTTGCAGTATGCTATGAAGGTGAACCAAATTTGTTTTACCAAGCTAAGTGTGGGGTATGTTCCACAACCAAGTAAATGGTAATGATAGTTGATATCATCCATTGTTTGAACAGATGTGGTTATTAAGGCAGTGCTTCAGGCACATTCACTCACCAGTGGCAATTTTTGCATCTAAACATTGATAAATAGAATTGGTGACCTCAGAAATCATATTTAAGGTCTCATACTCTCTTGTACTTAAGCTGCAAGGGCAATAGAAATCTAATTGAAATAGATGATCTTTGGGTGATCTCTGATAGAAAGGTCAAATTTCAAATTTGGGATTTTTTCCCCCTGTACTCAGTGTCTCTGAATGCATGAGTCATCATATTACAAGATTGTAGCTTGACAGGAGGAATATAGAAATGAATTGTCAATTAGTCTCCTGAGACAAACATCTGCAACAGATAGATACTGTAATTTAAAAGGGGAAATTTAACCATCTTTTTTTTATCAGATTTTTATTTATTTAATGCGAGTTCACACTTGTAATATACTTTCCATTTCCTTTTAAAATACGGTGATGTATGCAGATAACCACATTTCTCACTGGTGTCACTCCTGTTGCCTAGTGCTGCAGAGTCAGAGCCAGTTACTGCTTCAGTGATTTGCCTCTGAGGGTTCTGATGGAAAAAGTCGTCACTGAGATAGATATTTGCTGGAGAGGAGCATGGCTGTATCCTCATACGATAGATCCCAAGGGACACACTCAAGCACACTCTCAGGCAGAGTACCCTTATGACTGCCACAGCTAGAATGAGAGATGAAGTTGCTGCAGTTGTGTTTAGTTTGTGGCCCTGGTTTAAAGTTAATTGAACTTACTGCCTTTTCTACCTCTTTCAATAACACAGAGAAAGTTACTTTGGAGTCCTTGTTCTCAACCCGGGCATGCTCCCTCCCCATCAGTGAGTTTTGCAAGGGAGCCTGTGACCCTGTGTGCTTCTGCTTCAAACACTCCAGTAAAGCCATAGTTCTGTTAACCCTTCTGTCTTCTGAGTTGCCGCTTGCAGTTCATTGATTGAAAGACTGGGAGTAAAAAACAAAACAAAACCCAACCAGTTCTGGTTTGTTATGGCCACTGATTAGAGCAGGATTTTTTGGTTTAAAATTGAAAACTTTTCTGTTCACAAGGTGTTTGAAAATCTTTGACGTTTATGATTTTTTTTCTTTGTTCACAGTATTTTTGCCCAAAATTTTATGCCCCCCCCAAAATAAGTTAATTGGGTTTCTATTGGTTAAAATCCCTAACCAAAAACTAAAGGACCTTTTCCAATTGCCAATGATAACAACAGAGGTCAACTTCATTGAGAGTTGTAGCAGAATATAAGGGCCCAGTCCTGCTCTCACTGAATTTTATGACAAACTTGATTGATTGGTTTCATTGGGTACAGGACTGGGTTCCAAGATTTGAAGTCATGCCAATGATTGTTAAAAGAAAAGAGAAGAACATTTCACCTAGCTTTAATGCTATAGCAATAGCCCCGAGCCATGTAATGACACTATTGCAGACTGTGATATTTGGGGCCACTATTGTAGAGTTCTATATTTCCCAAAGGGTACATCTTATTACCGTTACTTTGGTGATTCCGTCTAATGGGTATCAAAGTAATTGCCAAGTAGAAGATTCATGTAGTGAGGTATTTACCATGTAGTTAACTGATAGCTATCAGCTACAGGGCAAATCCTTGAAGTCTTTACTCAGAGCTAGATCATCCCTTCCTGCAAGAAGATCTATCAGAGAAGAACTCTGGGAGTTCCCCCTTGCAGAATTCCACCCAAATTGTTCTATAGGGAGACAAGGGGTGGGAACATGCTATCAGGCCCTCTGCTGGATGCAGCTACCCTATAATACACACTGAAGGGGGCTACTCAGTGCCAAAGGGTCCTGCAAAAAAAAAATTCATCTTGCAATTATCTGACCTTTTCGCAGAGCCAGGCTTGGTGGGTCTGAAAAGGGAGGGAATGATGGAGATCATCGTAAAAATTCCCTATCAGCTCATTACACCCCATGCTCTCTTAACATTTTTGTCCCAACCCTGTCCTCCAGAAAAAATGAAGCTGTGCTCACAGTCTATTTAATTATTTTTTGTTCTCCTGACCTTCTATACAGGCTCTCTCCAGCCATTTCCCTGGTATTCTTGGTTGCTTTAAAACACAGGCAGACTGTCTCCACAGCTCTAACTATACAGCTAGATTCTTCTGTTGCTCCACCTCAGCACCAAAGATGCTTCTGCAGTTGATCTCCTCCCTCTATGCTAGCCTCTCTCACCTGGGAAGCTTCCCTTTATATGGGGCAGGGAGGCTGCTGGAGTCGTGGGAGTTCTCCCACTCTTGAATGCTGTCTGGGGGCAGGGTTTTGTACCTGCAAATGTCAGGGACAAGAGGTCAGAAAATCCACTGATCAGCTATGGAGCACATCCTCTGATGTTCCTGAAGTTCTCCATCATCATCATGTTCCTATTATGCCTCTGGCATTTAGGGCAGTGACAAAGCTCTTCCACTCCTATCTGTTTCTGGCAAGTCTGTCAATGGGTCCCCAGCTGTGCCCCAGGTTTTTCAGCTTGGCTTCCACAGCTCTTCCCTATGTAATTTTCAGGCAGCCTCGTTTTCGCTTGCCTTCAGGTGTCCATCTTATTGCTACTCTGGTGATGGAATCAGTTTCCATCCGAAGCACCTGACCGATCCATCTCCAATACCTCCTGGCAATGATGGTGCTCAGATCCTCTTGGCTGCACTGTGTCAATAGATCTTGGTTTGAGATTTGGGCCAAAAGATACAGAGGATTTTTCTGAGTCAGGTTGCATGGAATGAAGACACTTTGGACATGTCATACTTTCTCATTCCCCAGCATTCTACACTATAAAGTAATGTTGAAAGTACACAGCTCTGATAAATCTTGAGTTTGGTTTTGATGTTGTATTTTGATGATTTCCAGACTGTATTTAAGCTCCTGAAGGTGTTCCTGGCTTTATTGATTTTGTTTCTAGATGTCCTGGCTTGTTCCACCATCCTGGCTGATGGTGCTGCCCAAGTTTGTTTCTACACTGGTGAGAACATAATCCTCTATCCATACTGATGATGGTGAGACATGATATCTATCTCATTGAGGTTGATTTTCAGTCCAATTTACTGGCTGAATGCATTGTGTTTGGTATGTGATAGGAGAGCGACATCATCTGCAAAGTCCAGGTCTTCAAGGTATGAGAAAAGTGTCCATTTAATGCCTCTTGGCATGTCTTCTGTGGTACGCCGCATTACCCAGTTGATGGCAATGTTGAAGAGGATTGAAGACATGACACACCCCTGATATACTCCTGTTTTGACTTCAAAATTGAGCTCATTGTGATCAATACTGCATGTAAAGTTGAAATAGAAGCTTTTGATGACGTTGATTATATGCAAAGGAATTCCATATGCCCGCAGAATGCGCCATAGGCTGGTCCTGTGAATCCTATCAAAAGCCTTCTCAAAGTCTATGAAATTTATGTAGAGTTGCCATTGCCATTCTAAGCACTGTTCTATTATGTTTCGTAGAGTGAAGATCTGGTCTGTGCATCCACACCCTTTCCGAAAACCAGCTTGCTCTTTTCTGAGAATGCTATCAACTGCCTCTGATATACACTGGACTATGATTTTACACAATACACCTCTATCCCGATATAACGCGGTCCTCGGGAGCCAAAAATCCCTACCGCGTTATAGGTGAAACCCCATTATATGGGGTAGCGGCGGGAGGGCTCCGACAGAGGAGCCTGGGCCCTTTAAATCGCCACCCAAGCCCCACTGCCGCAGCCCCGGAGTAGCGGCAGCAGGGCTCCAACAGTGATTTAAAGAGCCTCGGGCTCCGGCCGCTGTGGGGAGCCCGGGCCCTTTAAATCGCCAGCCAAGCTCTGCTGCCGCTGCTCTGAGATAGCGGCGGCGGGGCTCCAGTGGTGATTTATAGGGCCTGAGGCTCTCCACAGCAGCTGGAGCCCCCGGCTCTTTAAAGCACCGCCTGAGTCCCGCTCCGGAGCCCTGGAGTTACCGCGCTATATGCGAACCCATGTTATATCGGGTTGCGTTATATTGGGGTAGAGGTGTACTTTGCATGGCACAGATAAAAGTGTGATGCCACGCCAATTATTACAATCACTGAGAGATCCTTTCTTTGGAATCGTCACTATAATGCCATTGGTCTACTCATCTGGCACTTTTCCCCTTTCCCAAACAGATGTAAATAGAGGGGTGAGGATAGATGCTGCTAATTTAGGATTTACCTTGAACAATTCTGCATTTAAGTTATCCTTGCCGGGAGCTTTCCCATTTTTTAAGGATTTGATGGCTTGACTGATCTCTTCCTTAGTTGGGGTGTCTGTGTTGATATCAATCTTCTTCTGCCTCCTGGATATTTGCTTCCTCTTTAGGAGGCTCCCTGTTCAGCAGTTCTTTGAAATGTTCTGTCCAGCTCATTTCTTGTTCTTTTTCGGTTGTTAGTTGGTGGCCTTGTTTGTTCCTGATGACAGTGTTTGGTGGTGTCTGCCATTTACCACTGATAAGCCACATTATTTTGTAGACAGTTTCTTGTTCACCATGAGCAGCTGCATCCTCTGTTGCCAGATTATCAATATAATGCCATTTGTCTGCTCCCACAAGGCATTTGACCAGTGTGCCTTGCTATACTGCTCACAGTATTTGTTCTTTAGCTTCTGGGATTTTGTGTCTACAATTTTTTTCTTCAGAGCTCGTCTGGTTTCTATGGCATTCCATGTGCTGGGTATAATCCACCCCTTCCTTCTTTTCTGCCTGTAACCTAGACAGGCTTCACTGCTCTGTTTATAAATTGTTGTTACCTTGTCCCACTTCTTGCTGATCTCCTCTTCTTCATCAAGGTCTGCAAGTGCCTGAAACCTGTTCTTTAACCACAGAAAAAAGGCTTTCTGTATTTCAGGGGACTTTAGCTTGTCAATGTCATATCATCTATGTTCCTTGTTTAGTGGACCCACACTTCTCAGTTTTAGCTTGATGGAGGCTTCACAAGGTGGTGGTCGCTGCCAACATCTGCACCCCTTCTCACTTTCACATCTGTCAGTGAGCGTCACCATTTGCCATTGATTATGATCTGGTCAATCTGGTTCTTATCTCTGCCATTTGGAGAACACCATGTTAGCTTGTGAATTTCGCGATGTTCAAATAGGGTTCTGCCGATGACTAGGTCATTCATATTACAGAAATCAACAAGCCTTTCTCCATTTTCATTCATGGTGCTACACCCATGTCTTCTCATTGCTCTGTTGTTGTCCTTACCAACCTCCCATGACGATAGTTAGGTCATGGCGTGGTACTCTCTCTAACTCTGCCTTTAATGTAAGCTAGAATTCATCCTTCACTACTTCATCACTGTCATTTGTTGGAGCATAGCACTGAATCGGGGTGATATTATTATGTTTCCCTTTCTGTCTGGCTCTCGTAAGTCTGCTACTCATGGATTTCCATTCAAGCAGGTGTGACAAGAGGCCAATGTTAGTATGGTGGGTCCTACGCTTTTCTTGGCAGGGGCTAAGATGCCACCCCTTGCCCCTGCTCTTGGGGCACCGAAGACCCCGCTAGTGGTCCAGGAAGGTGGTAAAGGAGGGAAGTGGGGGAGGGGTCTGGGTTTGCTCCTCACTCTGAGCCCCAGCCCCTCTCAACCCCTGTGGGTTCTTACCCTCTCCCTCCCCTGCTGGAGCAGGGTCTCCCTTACTTCGGTTCTCTGATCTTTCAAGTCTCACAGCACACCTCCAAGCTCCAGTCCTCTCTCCTTCCTCCTTCTCTCGGACTGCCTGAAGCAGGGGGTTTTATTAGCTTCCTGACAGGGCCTTAATTGACTGCAGGTGCTCCAATTAACCTGTAGCCACCTCCCTAGTCTTCAGGGAACCACGCCTTAATTAGCCTTGGGCTTATATATTTCCACTTTAGCACTCTACCACTGCTCCCTGGCTCTCCTGTATCACATAGGAAATGAGTCACTCCCTTCTTCAAAAGGATGGCAACACCCTCATAGTGTTGTCCATCATCCCATCCAGAATACAGCAAAGTTTATCCTGAGGCTGTTGTTAATCTTCCTGATCCCGTCCATCTGCTCTTGTGACACTCAGGATGTGTCAGCTGTAGGGTTTCATCTCTGCTGTGACCTGAGCTACCTTCCCTGTTTCGTACATTGGCCGTACATTCCAAAAAACAAGTTTGGTTTTTGTCTTGGTGTTGAGCACTTCAGTCTTCATGCCAGTGGCTTCATTTGGGCTTTCACTACTGGCAGTCATAGGGTCATTGACTCCTGAAGACCATCACATACCGTAATGGTCGATTTCTCCATCGCTGTTTCCGTAACATATTTTGTTTTTTTACAGGACAGGGTTGTTAGCCCTGTGCCTAGCCCCCAACCTGGAGGACCAGGGTGTCTGTTTTATCTGGCCCCTCCCCCAAGGACCAATCCAAGGTGGTTGAACCTACCAGGAGCAAAAAGCCCCTGCTGACACAGACTCTGGGGATTGTTAGAACACACAAGCTGTCCCACCATGACAAGGCACAGACACCAGAGTTCCTGAAGTTAGGAGCTGTGAAAATAACATTGGAACCTAGCCATTACCTTGTTCCTATTCATACTTGATTGCTGCAGCCTAGGATCAATCTGTGATGCTCGCAGACCAGGTGCCAGCTCATGCCAAGGCCCCTAGGTTTCAACTGTACACTGACAGATCCATTGCTAGAACCAGTTTGGTTTACCTGTGTGTTAGTATGGTTAAAATAGTTATTAGAGCTATACAAATGTGTTTAGACTTTATTAAATGCTTGTATATTGCTGCATGCATTAATATGACTTATCATATCTGTATCCCATGTTATAAGGTAATATTTAAGCATTTGTATTGTAATCCTCTGCAACTGTTTACATTTCTAGACAGGAGAAAGACATAAATTTATGTGAAATGATGGCTTCCAGCAGAAGGTTTTACATCCTGCCCAATAAAGAAGGCCCATCAATGCCAGACAAACTATTGTGGAACCTTAAAGCAGACAAAAGATTTCACTGATTTGCTCTTCCCTCTCGCCTGCAGATGAATCTTGCAAGTGAATTCCTCCCATCTGGTGAGAAGCACAAATGGGGAATGGGATAAACACCCCAACAGGAAGAAACTGTATCTCTATGCTGCTTGGACTCTTAAGGGCGAGGTTTTCTAGCCATAAGCAAGAGAGCCCCAGTGTTTAGCTTGGGTTAGCCCTAAGGGACATATAGAGCCTGCTTATTATATTATATTATATATTACAAATTTTATTATATTATCTGTGTGTATTTGTATCTGTTTTAGCCTTGTAAATATTTCCTTTTCCTAGTTAAATCTTTAAATAGTTTATTATAGGATTGGCTACCAGCATCGTCTTTGGTGTAAGATTTAAGATGCAATTGACTTGAAGTAAGTGACTGGTCCTTTGGGATTGGGAGTAACCTGAATATTTCTGTGATTTTTTTTTTTTTTGGTGTTAAGGGACCATCTATCACAAAGGCAAGCTTCTCTAGGTGACAAGATAGATTGGAGCACCAAGGTTACTGCCCGTGACTCCATGGTTAGGCTGTTAGAGTGCCTGAAGAATTTACACTTCATACTTGGTTGATGAAATCTAAGTATGGAACTCACAAGAAATCTGGGGTTTGTGCCTTACCTCTTAACAGTCTGCCCTGAGGCTGGTACTCACGCCTTTAAGCCACTACAGGACAGCGTGACAGTCACATCTTCAGAAAGATGTGATGCCAAAAAGGAGGAGCAAGTGGTCTTTGGTTTTATAAATTCTCTGCAAAGCTTTTCTTAGTTTTCAGATCCAGGAGTTTTCTCTTCAGTCTTTGAGCGTTGAACTGTTCTGCAATGCTTGTGACATTTAAGGATTAATGCCTGAGTAGATTGCCTGAGATTAGAAAATATACCCTGATCACTGTATTTTATATTAATAATAAATAATAATACTATATTAACGATGGTAATTGTGAGGCAACCTGACTTAAAATTTGATTGCCTTCACTTTTCACTGTGATCAGTAAGAATGGAAGTTAATTTAAATTGTATGTATTATTCAAAGAATGTCTTTTAAACATCTGATGGTATCATTAATATACATGTACAGGGCAATTTCAGAGACGCATGTTTGATATGGAAGGATTCCGAATGCATATCGAGTAATGGTTCTTTCTTTTGTGAAGTTGTAATTAAGTTATTAAAAATCCATCCTTCAAAATATGAAAATACATATTTTCCTATGCATCGATACATATTAAATATGCTGCATATTTTTTTTTAAATTCCATAAACATACCATGACCTCCTTATGGATCCTGTCAGGCATGGTACTATTTAATATGGTGAACAAGAGAGCCTGATGTCAAGAACTCATCAAACTTATTTAGAGCCGAATACCATCATGTAGGATTACCTGGTGCTCAGACATTGCCTGATTCTATTGGAATTGTGTCATGACTCACAGTGGCTGAGCTCAAGCAATTCATAAAGTAGCCCACATCACTCTAATCTGTGGCTGGAGCTGGAGCCTTGGAATACCTGGTCTTTGTACTTGCCTCATTGGAGAGCTGAAATGTTGCCTAGCAGTGACGAGTCTGGACACAACAGCCCCAATCAAGCAATGTGGAGAAAAAATATGAAAGCTGTTGGTGACTAGTGTGTAGTGATGTAAGATATGGTCTTTCTTCAGGCAGTGCAAAGGGGCCTTAATATTTTCAGGACATATGGGAAAGAGAGGATGGGGGTAAATCGTTGAAACAGAGGTAAATGATAGCTTCTTTAGTCAACACTTGTGGTTTGCATTTGTACAGCTACATATGTGGCTGGCTATTGAATGCTGGAAATGGAGCAAATTCCCAATATAGCCACTACTTTTGTAGCTTCATATCACAGGGGTGGATGTGAGTATTTTTGTTTGCTTTGACATCTATGGGGTCACATCCCCAAGTTTTGCTTTGAAATCTGGGCGTGAAGTCAATTCAAGATCTACAATGTGAAACTCAGTTGAAACTGCCAAGTTCCATGTGGCTTTGTGTTGAAAGTGACAATATTCTGATATTTTGTCTTGAACCAGTGAAAGGGTTAAGGTCTGATAAATCCCCAGGGATAGAAACAGCAGCTTTATACTGTTAGGAAGTCTCAAAGACCACCTTTTCCTTGCTTTTGAACCAGATTCTTCAAGGTATTTAGGCACTTAACTCACATTGAAATGAATGGGATGTAGGGGTTAGATTCACAAAGAAACTTGTGAAGTTTAAGTTATTAAACTTCTTTTAAGTGAGCATGTTGAAATTGAAATTTATAAATAAAATATTAAATGCACATTCACATTTCACTGTTTCAGTGAATATTACTGTCAGGAAATTCATTTGCCAGAATGTTTGCATTAAGCAAACATGAAAAATGGTATGATCCCAGCTGAAATAAATTAGCTTAAAATTTCAAAGGAAGTTTGAAATACCATTTTGTTGAAAAAAAAATTAGTATTTTCCCAGCTCAATTCCCTATAGATTCATTTCTACCAGTACTAATTCTAACACCACAGTCCTTCAAACAGTTTTAATGAACTGTCATTTAAAAAAAATCTCCAGTCACAACCTCTTTTCTTTCATTTCCCCAAATATGGGAAGTTCCCACCAAAATTGGGCTTAAGTCTTAAAATTGAATCAGACTTAATGCCCAATAACTTATGAAGCATCAGGGCTAGAATAGTTTCTTTATAAGTGGAGATTCCTGGATTTCCAATAACCTCTTTTAGTTTTAGTAGGTTTTGGCATCTTAGATTGTAAGGGTGGAATTGTCAACAATACTCATCTTTGCCTAACTCTAGGATTTTCAACCATCTTTGCCTAACTCTGCTTCTGTTGAAGTCAGTTATTACTATAAAAATAGTATTTTAAAGTGTTTATAGCGATTTCTAATATTTATTACTTATGGTTTTCTTATCCCTTGGCAATTGAAAACATAGCTCTAAGGGAGGTTGGCTTTAAAGTTGGAGGGATGTACAACTAATTTATAAGTAACATAACATATAGGCGATGTCCAAATCACTATAATGTATTGCTTCAGTTGTTTTCCTGTACTACATGTGGCACATACATAATGCATGTTAGGTGATGTGCTATAAAAGTGTTATTGGGATTAATTTGAGATGGTCTGTGTACAATGCCCTTGTGGCTTTGCCCCTTGTGAGTAATGCAGCCATGCCAAACTCCTATTGATAAAACCTTCATGCCACATGGCCACATATTCTTTTTCTGTGTGTAGAGAAATGTTTCATTAGAGGCAGCCTTATTAATCCTCAAGGGCCAGATTCTGTAATCAGTAGGACTCTTTGTGTAGTAAGGCGCTATACAACATTGAGTAAGAGTATCAGAATCTGGCTCCCAGTAAGGAATACATTTAGGACCTGAATGCATGTTTCTTACACACCCAAAAGGTTTACTGACTTCAAAGGTGACTTGGCTGTTCAAGGACCACAAGACTGGAGCTTTCTTGGGTAGCATGCTACATGAAGTGGTATAGGAACACATTATTAAGGATCTTTCAGTGAAGTCGCCAGTTAAATATCCTGGAAACTGTTCCATGACCCAATATGCAAATCAGCTTTGGGAAGAAAAAGAGGACTGCTGGGGCTTCTGATCCATAGATTTAGACTGTTTTAACCAACTTTATTTATTAAACATTATCAACATTGGTTTTTCATCATTTGGGAAATTCTGGAGGGTATTTTGTTACCATTAGGGAAACAGCTAAGAAGTAGGTCGGGCACCATAAATGTAAAGAGGCCACTCAAGGGAAGGGAAAGGTTAAGTTCAATTATAATAATTAAAAAAAGGGCTAGAAGCTGGTGTCTTTTGTGCAAATAGAATCTCTTTCAAGTGATTGTTATAAATTAAACTCTTTAATATGTTTAAGTTGTTGTTCTTTGAATATTTTAAATGTTAACAGAAAAAGTACATTGTGATACACGATTCAAGGGAGTTAATTGAAAGAGTATTACAGAAATTTCACTTTATATTATGTAGAGAGCTCCAAAAACTTACATTGTATTTATATTCACAAAGCAACAGGAATAATGTTTTCAATGATGTATGTATGGAAGGTACTAGGTGGTCAGAGTTTCATAGAGCCTAAGGCCAAAAGAGAACATTAGATCATCTAATCTGACCTGCTGTTCATCTCAGGGCATTAATTTTTATCTAGAAATACCTATATTAAACTCAAAGACTAGTTAGACCAAAGCATTTCAGAAGTTATGTGCCACAGGCAGTGAATGAGAGAGAGACCGAGGCCCCTGCAATGGCAGTGATTTGATTAGGTGAGTTACACCCAGATGATCCTAGCAGATGATCTGTACCCATGCTGCAAAGAAAAGGAACCTTCCCCTGTCCCCTGGATCCCAACCAATCTGATGTGGGGTAAAATTCCTTTCCAGCCCCAAATCTGGCAGTCAGTATGACCCCCGAGCCTGTGAGCAAGGCACACCAGCCAGGCTTCCAGAAAGAGGCTTCTCTGTACCACCTCAGAGCTTGAGGCTATCCCATCCCATATTCCATCTCCAGCTGTGGCCAATCTTTGATGCATCAGAGGAAGGCAAGGGGGAAAAAAAACCTCAAACAGAATACATCTAGCCAATTTTTCATCAGTGAAAAAATTCCTTCCTGACCCCTGCAGATGAAGTCCTGAAACACGAGATTTGATTATAGTAATTATCTTAATGCAGAGCGTCTAACGTTTATGAGCATGTTGAGAGCAGTGTAAGCAATCCCATTCTCCCCATGGCCCATCAAGGAAGGGGATGAACAGGACTCATAGATTCACAGTCCCACACATCCCAAAGCCAGAAGGTCCACCATGTTTCATGTAAGGTATTAAGCATGCTTGTGTACGGAATACAATAAACAGCGAATAAAAAGTATTGGGACAAATTGTGCCCTGATTTATACCTTGTGAAACTTCCTTTAATGTGCGTGATAATAAGTTAGAATAGACTTTGACCTACAGCATAAACACAAAAGGAAAAGGAATAGGTTTTCCAAGGTGGAATCTTGTATACACAAGGAGATGAGTGGCATGCAAATATATGTAAGTTTGATGGTAAAAATGAGCAGAGTTTTCTAGGCTAGCTTCCCTGTTTATTTCCTCATGTTCCTAGTATTTGTGAGCACAGTCATGCTCCCATGGAATTTGATGGCAGAACTCCTATTGACTTGAATGGGAGCAGGATCTGGCTCGTATATGTAAGCTAATGGTAATGTTCAATAAGGCTCCAGTTGCAGCACATATCTGGAATATAAAATGTTCCATCAACCACATACTTCCCAAGCTACACAGCCAGGTGACACACAGCATGGTAAATCACACCATTCTCAGTCAATGGGATCTCTCACTGGAGTCAGTATGCAAGGGTGAGGAGAGTGTGAAGAGTCTCACCTGTCCTATGCCCGACATGGCAGCTGGGCACTCCTGGTGCTCCTTAACTTACAAGGGGATGGCCCCCCCTCCCTGCATCTCCTGAGCTGCAAAGCAACCCAATGGAGGTAGGGATGCAGCAAGCAGTAGGTGAGGTCATGGCCAGCAGCACTAGCTGGACACAGAGGGGGAATATGTTTGAGGGACTGTAGCTATTGGCATCCTCTTCCCCCCGCCCCTCGCCCCTCCACTGTGAGCTGGAGAGTTCCAGGAGACATTCTGGGTCAATGCAGCCACTTTATATTAGCATAAAATTAGGCCCTCTGTTTCCTTGAGGCAGAAATGCCTCTTGGAGATTTCTCTGAGGCTGCATAGCTCAGTACTGACCTCAGTACAGAGAGTAAAGCGTAAGCCTGCAATGAGGGGCAACTGGGATCAAAATAATAGATTTGTGATACCCAGTTACACACCAGGAAGGTGGCCAATTCTTGGACTTGTATTGCAAGTCTCACAGGATTTGGTGTTTCCTTAAAGCACAAGCTCTTGGAGTCACGTGATTATGTATGAATCTCAGCTTTTAATTAAAAAAAAAAGTTTCTAGCCCTTATGGTTGCAGAGATAAGCTTGAAAAGGTGACCTTGAAAGGCTCACAAACTAGAAGGCAAATAAGAGATATATTTACATATATTTAAATCTCATTATTTTAAAGCCAATCTCATGATTTGGCAGGGTGTGTGTGTCCTGACTCATGATTTTAGAGTATTTGGACTTGGCAATACTGTACCAAACACGATGCCAATAGATTCATGTATTGGACATCCCCCATATTGAGGAAGAAGTTTTGGACTTGCACAATACAACCTTGCCTACTAATGTGCCTCCTCTTGTTGGAATCCTCCTTTTCAGTGCATAAACAACTTCTGACAGATCCATTTTCCTCCTTGTTCAAACAAAGAATTGCCTTTGTAACCAAGAAGAAAATAAGGAGCATGTGAATATTTATTTTAAATGATGGTGGGAACAAATGATTATTTAATTTAAGATCTCAACATTTGTTTTTTTGCTAATCCCTATACTTCCTCACAAATATTAATGATCGTTTATGAAACATAGAACTCTGATATGCTTGCTGCTCTGAAATAATTCAAAAACTAACCCTCTGTCTACATTCTTTGTTATTACCAGGGTAGAAATGCCTTTTCACATCACATATGCACCTTAACTATTGAGCCATGCTCAGTACCTCCGTAATATATGATGACTGTTAAGATTTATCTAGCTAGGTATGACAAACCTTTCATATTCATCTGTATTAAGGCCAGAAGGAGCCATTATGACCATCTAGTCTGACCTCCTGTATAGCAGAGGGCATAGAACCTCACCCAGTAATTTCTGCATCAAGACCATAAATTATGTTTGAGCTATAGCATGTCTTTTAGAAAGACATCCGGTATATTAACAAGCATGGAGTTATATAGTGAATCTGGGCCTTTTTATCCAACAGTTATTTATGTTCTGCAGACAGGATTGTGTCCTGCCCTTATGATACTGTGCAGCAGCATCACAGCGCTGGTCTCAGCACACAGAGAAGAACAACTCCCATGGGCCTGCTATTCTTACTCATGCAGGTGAACAGGTAGCGTGTGGTCAAAGGCAGGAAATGGGTGGAAGTCTACTCCCAAAAAATCACTAGCCAGCAAGCTGAGTCAGCACAGAGGGTGCAACTAATTTGCTACTGGAAAAAGAGGGAACCAGGTTGTTGTGGGGAGGGGGGAGGGGAAGGAAAGGGAGGGAATTTGGACTATGAGACCCTCGCTCAGGACAGATTGCAAAGTTACAATCTAGGCCATATGGATACGGGGCTTCTATACAGAATGCTTTGGGTCCAAATTCTGACACCTTTACTCATCATGAGTGGCACTTTCTGCAGCTAATCTGGTTGATTTCAGTGGCACTGCTTGTGGAGTAAGTCAGCTCAGTATGAATAAGGCTGTCGAAATCTGGCTCATGTGCACTGTTCCATTTCGTGTTATATTGAGTTTCATTTGTACTGCTGCCTTCCCTACTGCCTATCCCTTTCTGTTCTATCCTTTTTTACAACGGGTTGTCAGTTTTTGTAGGTTACCTTTTAACTGTAACACCCGAATGCAAAAGACACTTTAAAAACAAAAATACATCCCTCAGTAGTTTGTTTTCCGGGAAATAAAGTGTAAAGCATTACAAACAAGATGCTTTTCAATAATTCATAATTCCTTATGGGCCTTCCCTACGATATCGTATTCGATTAGCAGTCCAGACTGACTTTACTGAGAGTACACCTTGTGTACAGGACTACCCAGCATGAGTCATGGGGTCAGAATCTCACCTTCTGAGGGGAAATACATAGTTTGGTTCTGGAGTAAGATTTATGCTTCTAACTATGCTGTTAATTCTCTGCTTAGCTAGATGGTCATTCCCTGCTTTACATAACCCTCCCCACCACTGTTATCACTCCAAAGCAATACCCACTTTTCCTCTGCAGTTTGGGAAAGTACTAGGTCTGTGTTCTGAAAAATTACCTATTGAAAATATTCAGTGTGCTAGGTATCTCAGATAGACATACATTGTTTGGTACAACTTAAAAAAATGACCTCTTAATGTAATATGTTGTCATTTATTTGACCATGGTGGACCAAATTACAGATTACTTTCATTGGGTAGTACTTTATTGGGGTACTCCTATTGAAACCAATGAGATGTTTTGAGGAGTAAGGTACTGTTCAACGTGAGTAAGGGTATCTGCATCCGGCTCAGAAAAGAGAAATAAAATGAAGATTGAAAAATGCACCCCACCCCTACCAAGTTTAATATGGGGGGGATTAGATTTCTCTTCATATTGCTGATGTTGGAATCTCTTTTCACCAGTTTTCTGGTGGCTATTGGGATGCACAGTGTCTTTATTATTATTATTATTATTATTTATTATTATTTATTATTCTAATCAGGACAGAGTAAAACCCATTTGAAAAATCCAGTGGAGGGGTAGAAATGCTGACTCTTTTTATGTGTAGTTCAGAAAATCTGATGTCCATGCTCCTTTTCATTCCCACAGCTCTTGAATACATTGAGCATGTTTCCTTTGGGCAGCTTGTGACATTGAAAGCCATGTTCTTGATGTCTAGCTGCACTGTGTCTGAGTTTGTCTGGGGTTTTAATCATTGACACTACCCCTGACCGTGCATTCATAGCTTCCCTGTTGTTTCTCAGAGATGCTTTTTTTTTTTCTGTTACCATTAGTTAAAAATGTTTTAAATGGTGTCTACTGTGACCATATTTGCTCTTGAATAAACACAGAATAGCTGGTGGAAAAAATAATTCAGGGAATATATTTTAATTTTTTCAGTCAAGCTCAACATATTATACTAGATATTTATTCCAAAGAGGAGGTATGCTGCTGATTGGATTATTATATTCCATTGTTAGCCAGGAGGGAGAAAATACTGTCTAAGAAATAAAGAACTAAATTAATTTGAGTGCCACAAAGTACAATAGATTTGAATTCTAAATGGAACTTATGTGACTTACCCTGTACATGATCTGTATTTGGATCTGGTGCCATCACCTATGACTGAGTTCCTGGGACATTATCAATACTAAAGCAATGTGGTCCTTCTTACTGGTTATCTTTCTGAGTCTTTATGAACCCTTTTCTTTTTCTCCATTTTAGGAAGAGCAGCAGACCTGAATCTTCCCCCTCTCTCTGATGGCTGATCTGTCACTTTTCAGAATAGTACTATCCTTTAATATCATATTCTCTGGACCTACCAGGGTTTGAAGCAAATGATAGTGTCCCATTGGGACGCTTAGATCTCCCCTTTCCAGTGCTATAAAACTGCCATTTCTTCCCCTCCTGTATCAGGTTATACCATCCTCTTACTTGTCACAGTGGATATTTTCTCTCTTGATCCCTGTGGTAATTTAGTGGAATGTTCCACATTCAGAATAAAAACGAGAAATATTTCTCTAGAAGGTTGGGGTTACAAAAAGGGCTAGTGACTATTCAAAGCTTCTCAGAATTTAAGAATGTTCGATATAGTCTGACTAAACTTGGATAAGCGGGCAGAGTGCATGTGAGATGCATGATAAATGCAACTTATATGGCTTTGCAATGTGTCATATAGATATCATTATTATATAGTATATATCCTGAGTTTGCAAGGCAAGATATGAATCTCCTGAATCTGCCACAATGCAACCAAGTATATTGCACCAAATAAACCCTTGCTAGCATAAAATGGGACACATGAAATATCTTTAATAAGGCCGTTATTCCAGAATACATACAAGCATTATTTAGATACTTATTTCAGATGGGCAAGATGTAAGAGCTTGCAAAATGCTTGTAAGAAAATGTAAGTAACTTCTAAATGGGTGAAATGTTGCCCAATTTCAGTTTTATTTTGATCATAAAACTTTTTTTTTCACAGCTCTAAAACCAAGGCATTTAGTGGAAACCTTTAAGCAGCAGGGCTGTCACATGCAAAATATTATACAGCAAGGGGCTGTATGTATGGTAGTGAAATATTAAGGAAGATGAATATTCAACAAGAGTAAAGGGGAGAGTATATATATATATATTTTTGGTCTACAATGTGTACTGGGTGCCTGCCTTTTTTGTTTTCTTGATGTTAATCATAGGGGACAAAATGGACTGATGAGGATGACAGGAAATAAAGGGCTAGACACTCAGCTGGGGGTAAATTGACAAAGTTCTATTGAAGTCAGTGGAGCAATACAATTTACTCCAGCTGAGGATATAGTATGCCTAAACTAATTCAGCTGCCCACAAAGTCTTCACAATATAGATCTGAATCATTTTCAAAGCCAGTGCTAGCCAGAAGTTCTTCTGCTACTTAAAGTTGGTTTCCCTTTCAGACAGTCTTGAATTCAAGAACTGGTCAACTCAATTCTTCCTTTTGCAATGAGACATCGATGCTGAGATGTGATGTGTTTAGGGGCAGATAGTAGGGGTACTCAAGAAGGCCCAGAGGGATCTCCACAAATTGAATTTTGATTGTTACTTCTGAGCTGTGTTGCCCCCACCCCCCAAAAGAATGCATTATAGGAGTAGCAAACACAGAGTAATTGATTTAACACACTACTTTTCCCAAGCTGTACTTGTGAAAGAGGTTAGCATTCTTGGTGCCTCTTGCAGTAGATGATGTGGAATAGTCTTGGATACAGAGTTGGTATTGTTTTTCTAACACTTGCATTCATTTTAGTGGAACTTTAGTACATCTCATATCCCATTTTATAGTAACAAAACGTAATACCAGGAGAGCACCCAAATCTGGAACTACTTGGATTTGTCTTAAAATTCCCCTCCACACCTTTTTCCTCCTAAGTGATTCCTAAGACAATCTCCAGACATATAACTAAACCAGCCTGTTACATTCTGATATGTCCCAGCACGTGTCATTTTCTCCTCCTTCACTTTAAAGATAATTTTGGAGGTTAATGAACTTAAACGTAATATTTTAAAATAATCACTAGAGATAACAGGAAAAAAAATATTAAACAAATCCCAAGGCTAGATGGGAATGTTTGATCCTATTCTCACAAGCTCATTTAAATTCAGTACTGTAAGTCCATCACTTTCAACTATTGATCCATGATAAGACATTTTTATTAATTTTTCCTTAGAAAAATTCAGTAGCATTAGAGGAGATTCAGCATTACGGGGGAACAGATCCTTAATTTGACTGATTAGGCCAATTTACTCAGCCTTTCCCAAAAAGAAATGGCTGTACTGTAAATCTTGTCTCTAAAATGTTTATTCAATCTATGGCATTTATCTATACCGTACTTTTGAGACTGACAGAGATCAAGCAATAATCTTTACAAGGACTGATCATATCTTAACATTTTTGTTTTCTCATCTAGACAAAATGAATACAATGGCTCCCTTACTCCTCTGCACCTGCTAACAATACTGTGGTTAGCTATGCAGAAGGGAGAACAGCCTATGCATGTCTGCTATGTCTACCTCATGCATGTGGGTGGGAATAGGTGCATCCTCGATTCCTCCGCTGTTATCCCCAATGTGTTAGCCAGTGCCCATATAGTGCCCCAGGTATAGGGCAGGTACATGTGTACCAGAGCACTAGGAATGCAGGAGACAGATTGTCTCTATGAAACATGATCTGTGTACTGGCCTGCTCCTAAGGCCACATGGCTGTGCACTTCCCATACAGAGGACTTGTGGCAAAGCCACAATTTACCCCTACATTTTCCTTTACTGACAACTCTCTGAGATGTAGGGCATGATTTTGCATCATTACTCAAGCAAAACTCCCCTAGACTTCTAAAAGACTTTTGCCTGGTTAGTGTCTGCACATCAATAGAATTAAGATTGTCTGGTCCTATCAGTATGCAAGCAGAGAGTAGTACTTCAGCTTCTTTCACTCTTCTTTGTGTCAAAATCCAACCCAGAACTGCACAAAACTCAGTAGTTTCAATTAGTAGCATTTAATCCAAATCTTGTTTCCACTTTTGATGCATGTTGGGTTCATACCTTTTCAATCTGGGGAGTCAAACCAAACCCAGATCTTGAAGCAAACTCAGCTGAATCTGCTGAGATTTGCTGAGTATTGGGTGGAACATATGTGAAAATTACCTTATCCAATATATATACTCTTTTGGGTTGTTCTCACTGTCCATTCTTGCAGATGGTCAGCAACATGGTCTTCTCTGTGGAGTGCCTTTGCGACCTATGTCCACCAATGGTCCACCAAAGCCAGAGCTCAGCAAGTTTCAGGGAACAATGTAAGACACACATCATTGGTTTGCTCATCTCTGTCAACATTCTTTTATTTTAGTTCAATAAAAAGGATCGGGGTGGCTTGTTGGGAGCTGAGGATTTAGTTGCTGGGCCTTTTGTAACTTGAAAGGTTTGCATAGTGCTTATGTTTATTGATGACTTACAATCGGCACTGATATATAGATTTCCAAACAAAGAGATGGGTCTGAATCAAAATCCTAGATCTGAACACTCTCCCATTGAATTTTAGGAAATTTGACCCCAGATCTGAACTTTGTGTTCAGGCTTACCACCATAAATGTGGAGCATTCCAACAAGGCCTGTACACCCTACAGTTTTAAGTGGGACTTATGCCAACAACTGTGTGAACTTGGACAAGTCATGCTGACTCCTCTGTGTCTCAGTGCCCATCTGCAAAATTGCAGGATAATAACAGTTATCTTCCCTACATGGGTATTGTGAATAGAACTGGGAAAACAATGAACAAAGTTAGTTGGCAAATATTTCATTCATAATAAAATTGCAAAATGTGTCAAATAGACTAGTCATCAGATATGTTCAGACATCACTTGCCCAGTTGCATAAATTGTAGAGGAATTTAAAATATTGATTAAGTTATCATTAAAAACGGTAAAATTGTCAATAAATGTTTCAATGATATTATCTGGCCAGCTGTAACTGTGAGGCTTAATGTAATTAATGTATGCAAACTCTTTCATCTTCAGGAGAAGGTGGCTATGCAACTTCAGTAGCCCTACATTTCTATGATTCGTCACTAAAATGGTTAATGGTGACCATATGCTCAACACAATCAATATTAACAACAAGGGGGAAGGAATGCAAGCCAAAATAGGGAAAAACAGGTTAAAGAATATTTAGATAAGTTGGATGTATTCAAGTCAGCAGGGTCTGATGAAATTCATCCTAGGATACATAAGGAACTAGCTGAAGAAATCCTGGAATCATTAACAATTATCTTCGAGAACTCAAAGAAGACAGGTGAGGGACCAGAAAACTGTAGAAGGGCAAACCTAGTACCTATCTTTAAAAAGGGGAACAAAGAGGACCCAGGCAATTATAGACCAGTCAGCCTAACTTCAACACCTGGAGAGATACTGGAACAAAGTATTAATTAAATGATCAATTTTTAAGCACCCTGAGGATAAAAACAAATCATGCCAAACCAATCTAATTTCCTTTTTTGACAGGGTTACTGGCCTAGTGAATAAGGGGAAAGAAGTAGACATGATATATCTTGGTTTTACTATCCCACACGACTATCTGATAAGCAAACTAAAGATATGTGGCCTAATGAAATTACTATAAGGTGGATGCACAACTGGTTGTAAAACCATATTCAAAAATTACCAATTGTTTCTTCCTCTCTAATGGGCACCACACTTTAGGAAAGATGTGGACAAATTGGAGAGAGTTCAGAGGAGAGCAATAAACATGATACAAGCTTTAGAAAACCTGACCTATGAGGAAAGGTTGAAAAAACTGGGCATGTTTAGTCTTGAGAAAAGGAGATGATGAGGGGACCTATTAACAATTTTCAAATATATATTTTCAAATATATATATATTATATTATAAAAAGAATTGTGATAAATTGTTCACCATGTCCATTGAATATAGGCCAAGAAGTAATGGGCTTAATTTGCAGGAAGAGAGATTTAGATTAGATATCAGGAAAAACTTTCTGACTGTATGGATAGTTAGGCTCTGGAATAGGTTCCGAGGGAGGTTGTGGAATCCCCATCACTGGAATTTTTTAAGAACAGATTGGGCAAACACCTGTCAGAGATGGTCTAGGTTTACTTGGTCCTGTCTGAGCACAGGAAATGGAATTGATGGCTTCTTGAGATCCCTTTGAGCCCTGCACTTCTATGATTTTGGCCATTCACTGGTGTCCTTCCTGGTGATCTCAGTGAAAAGCCAAAGATTCAACTGGCACAGTTATTGACATCTCTTTTTTACTCCTTCAGATCCAGTAGTCTCACCAGGTCAGAGCTGGCATATATGGCAACTCTAGTATTACAAACACTGCACATAATTCACCCCCACTGCAAGATTGAGGACTTCAATCATTAGAGCGACTGTTCTTGTAGCAGTTTTTATAAGCACTATATTCATTTAGAAATTTAAAAATAAACTAATTTTCTATGAATTGGATTGCACTGACAGAGGTGTTTTTTCCCCCCTGTTTAAAAATGTGTCACTTACTTCTGAAGCTGCATATATCTGCTATGCAAAGATGCTCTGGCAATCACAGATTTTAATTAACAGAAGAATAAGCAGGTGCACAAAAATTGTGAAACATCTTCATCCATTAGCAGCTATTCTTCTGATCACATCAATAACTTACGTCCCTTTTGAAAGTCTTGAACATTTTTAAAAGTTACCTTTTTTTGACATTCATTATGCAAACCCAATGCATCAGCAGCAGAGGAATGATTACCTTGTTTTCGGGATGATTTTGTGAATTGTGTACCTGGGGGAACAGAGAGGTTGTGCTATCAGTTACCCAGAAAACTTCTTTATGTAGAATCATTACTTTTGCTAAATAAATTAATATTTATTTTGAAATTGTTTCCAATTAATTATGAATATATATACATCAGCTATCAATTTGGTTTAGCTGCGAAGAGCTTTCCTCTTGGTTCAGTAAGGAACAAGGACTTCGTTTTATTTTTCTGTATGAAAGGTGTAATAAGTTTGTCACTATACCTAGCCACAGACCCCTTTGCACTGTATTGTATGTGTATACCTACCTGAATGAGTTGGTTGCAAGTACCTCAGTAGAATAAGTAGCATTCTCTCTCTCCTTAGCAAAACTGGAAGAATGGTACATGGACAGCAAAAGAGAAAAGATCTTTAATTTTTTATCAGATCTGCTTTTTAATTACTAACAGACAGTGGAAAGTCTATGGTGGTGCAGATTTTGTCCTTCAGCCACCGCTTCTAGCAAATGCACCCTTGCACTGAAGTCTGGCTGCTGAGAGAAGGGCAGTGTACCAGCATGCAGAAAGTGAGCATATAAAAGTGCAATCGCACAACCTTGGGACAGTCTATTTCCTTTAACAGCAGAAAAACAAGGCAATAGCTGCTGCAGCACAATAGAAAGGAAAATAATAGCAGCTTTATGCATAGTGCTTAAAAGCAATCCAATAACAAAAGAAAACACAGAAACAAACATATGGATTAATCTCATTAAGGAGAAAGCAGAGTGCTTGAAACCTGTTTCCCCCCTTTGTTTCTTCCTCTCTAATGTGCATTTATTTTTCTTTCTCCTTTTGGCTCATTTCCTTGAGCTTTCTTCTGCTTTAGGGAGCGAGTTTTCAAAGACTGTTGGCAGTACAGAGCTTCTTTCCCTTAGAAGTCATGTGCAACTATATCTGTAATAATCTATGATAGATGAAGTGATAATGTACGATATGTCTTAGGCTGGGCGAAATGGGAGCTGTGAAAAATTTGAAAACTTAACATGATATAAGGTCTTTTTTGAATTACACAAAATAACTGGTTCAGTCTTAATTTAAAACCTGGTGTCTGGTGTATAAAAATTTAAAGTATCTTAAACTCATTTGTTTTTAGCTGGAGGAAGATTGTGTTATCTTAGTGGAAAATAATATTCAAGCCACTCCAAGATTTCTGTTATCTGGGGTAAAGTTTATTTCTAAGGAGAAATTTATTTTTAATTGGTATATCTTATCTACCTCATTGAGCAATAATAGCAATTATTTCTCTTTGGGAAGTCATTTATTGTGCAGAGATATTGTCGTATTCTTTTTTGGGTGCAGGAATGGGGTGGTTAATGGTATTCAATCCTGACTAACTCTTCCAGAATTTCTGTCCCAGAAACCCCTAGTTTCTCCCACTTAACTCTTAATAAAAATGAAATAATAATACTTAAAACTTAGAAGACCTGATCCCATTGACTTCTATAGGCTTTGGATCAGGCACATGTGGCATAATGTATTTTCAAAGAATTCTATAAACATTAATTCTAAAAAATACCTCTGTGAGATAGGTGAGCAGGAATTATTATCAACAGCGCTTAGCTCACAGCCTCCCTTCAAACTTGTCTGAACTGCTAGGGGCTATCTTTTCCTGAGTCCATGTTAGCAGAGCACCTATTGTCATCCAAAAGTGTTTATTTGTCTTTGCATTTTTGACATCATCTCTTTTCTTGTCTCTTCAGGATTGAACTGGAAGTCGGATGACAGCATAGCACATTCTTCTTGCTAATTTAATCATTATCCAATAGGCTGAGACTTCTAAATGATACCAGTATTGATGGTGGTTTTATGATGTGGCCACCTGTGCCTTGGGAATTGGACCGAGGCCACCAACTAATTTCACATAGACCACCAACTAGCCATTAGAAGATTAAAGAAATGTAAGAGAAATTTCTGGCCCTAGTTCAGGGAATAATTTCAGAATCTACTTAAATGCATACCTGTGAAGTCAACAGGACTTCAGTTTATGCTTAAGTTAATCATGGGCTTTAAGTGTTATGCTGAATAGGGATGGACTCCTGAATTGGGGCCTCGGTAACTATTGACCTTTACAGGATTCAAACCAGTGAGCTAGAGGTAAAAGTCTTCATAATCCAGTTACAACCCCCTTGAAACTTGCAGTCCGCATTTTGACTCTGTGCCACTAAGCATCCCCTGTATTCACATCCCACACAATAGTGTCATATTCTTTGTACAAAATATGCCTTGTGAGGTACCATTTGAAAACTAATAACTCACTGATCATTGATATTCTTGCAAGTTGTATACACAGGGTGTGTATACAAAGTTATGAATATATGCTGGAATTATGACTAAAGTGTGTTTAAATTAGGCATGTTGAGGGAGTTGGTAAGCAGGTCTGCCTTAGACAAACAAATGTGTATGTCATTCTTTGACCCGCCCAGTCTTCAGGCAAAGATAATTAACTTCTATTTTTATATATGAAATAAGCTATTAAGCCAACAAGTGGGGGAAGAAAGAGTATGCGGCTTCCTTCACCCCATACTCCATGTCATCTTCCTCACAAGTATCAGAAGAAGTGAGGTTCTTACCCACAAAAGCTTATGCTCCCAGTACTTCTGTTAGTCTCAAAGGTGCCACAGGACCCTCTGTTGCATCTTCCTCACAGTTTGAATAAATGTTTATTTGAGGGGTGAGCCTCTGAAAAATCCATTTCAAAGGCTGACTGGCCTATAAAGGCAAGGGGTCTGAATCTCAAGTGATAAACAATTGAATCAACTGATTGTATACAATATTATGTATTACAAAAGTGTAATGAATGAGGTCTTTTATGAAAGCCTATGACACACTGGTGAATCCTGGTGTACTAAACACTACATAAGGAATTATGAATTCTCATTGATGTTAGGCTTTCCAGTCTGTAACCAACACAGGGAGAAACAAGCTTTCCCCAAGACAGGAGAGAAGGGAGCTATCTACCTGTCTCCAATGAAATTAAGCCAGGTATGATCAGAAAGAATGGAAGACCCCATTTACATAGAAATCAACCGTGGATGGGAAGTCCACTGGAAGGGAAAAACAGATTGAGGTTAAAGCAGTCATTGAACTTTGGAAGGTATAAGCAAGACAGAAGCCATCTTTGGCATCCATCACGCTACAGACACAAGAGAACAGCGCTCTTGCAAGCTGAGATAGATGAATCCTTCAACCAAGCGGGGATTGAAGTCTCTGGTAACTGAATATAGGTGAGAAACCAACTTTATCAAAGCCTGTACCTTGCTAGATTAAGTTTTAGACTTTTAGATGCATTTTCACTTTTATTTGCTTGTAACTTTTTCTAACTTTATTCCTTTTACTTGGCATCACTTAACATATGTCTCATTGTTAATAAATTTGTTTTATATTTACTATAAACCACCTGAGTGCTGCATTTAAATAGAAGGGTGTATTTATCCCAGTTAAGTTAATAAGCTCTTATGTGTTTTTCTGTCTTTAGAGGAACAAATGAACCTTGCTATTTTTCCAGGAGAGCACTGGACATTGCAGAGCACGCAGCTTACAGGGCCGGCTCCAGGCACCAGCTTGGCAAGCAGGTGCTTGGGGCGGCTGCTCGGGAGAGGGGCGGCAAGTCCAGCTATTCGGCGGCAATTCGGCAGACGGTCCCTCACTCCCACTGGGAGCGAAGGACCTTCTGCCGAATTGTCACTGCAGATCACGATTGTGGCTTTTTTTTTTTGGCTGCTTGGGGCGGCCAAAACCCTGGAGCCGGCCCTGGCAGCTTAGGAGAAATTTGGTATTGGGAGTGTGTTGGGGTCACTTTGCAGGTTATAACGAAGGTTGGTGGAAGCCAGAATGGGGGCTGTACCGAGGCTGCTGGGGTTAGATCAGCTGAACCAGGGCTGTCTGTATGACCTGCGTGCTTATAGGCTGATTGTGAGTGTCCCAGGCTACATGATATATCAGCAAGCACTGTAAAAAACAACACAGGATTGCAAGGCAAGTGGTAATATAACCCATTACTGGTCTGAATTGCACCCCGAACCCTGTAATAGACTCCTCTCTAATTTCAGTTAACAGTTCATAAAAATTAGAAAGAAAGGCAGGTGCAAGATGCATTTAGCTCTTTCCTGGGCTAGAAGGCTAGCCACTGCATATGATACCTTAATGAAGCCTATGGGAGATTTGGAGGCTCCATTTTATTTTGCTTTTTTAAAAATATTTAGTTGGAATTAATAATTTAATTTTCTTCTCTTTGCCATTTGATAAAAAAGCTACCTTTCCATATATTCAATTGCCTTTGCCAAGTTGGTTCACTTCTTTGAATAATAAATTCATTTTAGTATATTTTTTAGACAGAGTGTAAAGGAGAATCAGGCCTTTCTGGTTCTTTTTTGTTTGTTTGTTTGAAGTAACAATACTAGAAATATCTGAATATTAACCAAAAGGTGTAGCCTGACCTGTAGAATCAGCATGCAAGGGAGATTGTACTAGCCAGATGGATGGTCCCGAGTGGTTTCTAAACCAGACAGCCTATATGGAAGGAGGTCAGGAGAAAGACAACTATTTACTGAACCTTTAAATACTAATTGTTGAGATCACTACATGGAGCATTATCATTTCCCGAATGTGATAAAAGAAAAAAAAGCAATTGAGATTGAGTGCTAAACTTTGGGTCGTCCATCAGTGCATACAGTACATGTTTGGTATTGTGAGCACAAGAAAATGAGGCTTATTCAATAAGCAGCCAGCAGGCTACAGAGTTTGAATTTCAACTTTATTCCTTTTGCTCATAAAGTTCTGTAAGTATCAACAAATAAAGGCTCTGATGCCCCCTCCCAGAAATGAAGCTTGGGACATGAAGTCTTTGAGTATCTCCTTACAAAGAAGATTTCACCCCCCAAAGTCCTGTTTGGGTAATGGATTTCCCCCCGGTGAAAAAGACCATAGGGAGAGCTCCCAGGCCTGACAGATCTTTTGTGCTTCAGGGGGATCCAGGTCCTTTGACGTGGAGGAAAGTGTCTCAGTGCCTCTGGGTCCTGATGTCTGCTATTGGGCTCCCTGGCAGCATGGCTGTTGGAATTGTGCTTCCAGGGCGTCATCCCAAGGATTGCCCACAGGATCTCTGAAGAGAAGGGATATGTGGAAAATGCAACATAATCTGGGGTTTTCTTCTCTTTTCTGATTAAATTTGGAAGGGCCAGAAGGAGGAATGATGTGCAGCCACCTAGCTCTCCCACTCCTCCTCCAGGTGACTGAGTCTTCACCTCCTCCCCTAGTGCTAGTGGGAGATAGGGCTACGCCCACCTTCTGCAAGGAAGGAGGAAGGTCCATGTCCTCTCCTTTCACAAATTGATGGGGAAAAATCTGGGCCGGATTGTTCTCATGATTTATTATGGCATGTCCCAAATGATCCATCTGGGGTCAGAACTACAAAAGAAGGGGCTTTCACGCTATCAGGCTTCTGAGTTTTCATTATTAGGATGTTGTCATGTAGGCCAAAGTTTTCCTCTCCAGTTCCCATGGTGGTGTCCCTGATACTGCTATACAGTGTGGAACTTCCATTAATTGTCTCGCCTTTCAGAATTTTAAATCTGTATATGCAGCTGTGGTCTGGGGTTTGAACAAATCTGTTTCTATGGCTCTTTCCCTTTCTATTTAATACAGGCATATCTGTCCAGGCAGCTCTAGAATTACATCAGCCCATCCAAGTGATTCCTGTCTGACTTTGATTCCAGTTACCCATTTCATGTCTTCCTGGTGTGGTCTGTGGATTTTTGCAGCAGTGCTAGTAATAGGTGCTAGCAATGGTGCAAACTCTTGATACAGATATTTTTACCTGTGTCATTTAACTCAACTCTGAGTGGTAGATGGTACAGGTCCTAGACAAATGGGTGCACCTATAATGAAAACAATGAATAGGTGTCTCCTTTCAGGGCAGTTTGACTGAGCCAAATATCCAAACCCACAAACTGGACCCTAAACCTGCATCTCCATTTTGGATACATAATAATAGTTGCTTGCAGTTTTTATCTGTGATAGCATTTCTGTCTAGAAAATCAGCAGCCTACTGCCCATTTTGCTTGGTGCATATAGGTTTGGATTTTTTTAATCTACTGTGTTTTGTTTTTACCTGGGAGGCATGGAAAATAATCCCTTGAGGAGACATTGAAAAGGGAAATAATCCCTGAGGGAACATTGATAGAGATGCATAAAATAATAAACAATTTTAACTCCACTCCCACATTATACAAGAACAAGGGGTAATAATTGAAAGACACTACATTTAAAATGAATTTTCTTTAAACACAATGACTAATTGACCTATGGAACTCCTTACCACCAGAAACAGTAGCATTGAAGCTGAGAACCTGGTAGGATTTAGAAAAGGATTAGGTATTTCTCTCAATAAGAACATTTCAATATTAGGCAGAATAGAAAATATATGTGGGCTATAAACCCTCATGCTTCAAGGAATAAGCCAGCCACTAAATAACATGGATTAAGAAGAAACTTCCCCTAAAGGGTAATTCCAATGTGGCACCTTGCTCTGAGACATCTTGTGGTCATAGCCACTCTCAGAGAAAAGATATCGGAGTATATGGACCAGTGGCACGATCCAGTGCTCCTACACAAATACCATTTAATTCTTCATCAGCAGTTTTCATAGAAAAATATCAGACACTTCAGAACATCAGCTAATCTTTGACATCAGTGTAAATGTAAAGCATTTACCTGAAAGACTCATTTAAATAAATTAAAATTATATTTCTGATCATAATCCCCTCCCCCAAAAGCTCTGAGAGCCCTGTGATTTTTCAGCATTAAGCAATGCCCGTGTTTGCTTATTTTTCCTTACTTAACCTCACACCCTGAATACAAACTAGTGCTAAGGGCAATTTCTGTGGTTTGTCCTGTCAATTCCTAATTTAAGAAAATGTGTAATGAGGCAATCATCTTGTCCTACTTATCCACATTCAATATATATTTACCCTTTTACTCCCACAGGGGCATTTGAAATAGTTTCACACCTTGGTGTCATTGTCTGTTCAGTTTCAAGGCTGTCAGAATTACAGTTAAACTACATTCTGGATCCTTGTTTGAGTCAATGTCACTTCCTGTGAAGTGCTGGATGGCACAAATAGGGCACAAAAGCTCTGCCTCCTCGACTCTGCTATTTAATTAGGGATTCCAACTAATTATTCTTCATGTCCCTTCATATTTGTTGAGTTCTGCAGAGAAAAGTCCTTTTTACCCTAAGGATAGTGAGAAGCATTTGGTGAGGACTGGCTGCTTTTATCTATATAAGTAGGAAACTAGCCCCGATTAAGTGAATTCAGTTTGATACTGGGATTGCCATCATCTGTTTATTTTCTATTTGTGCCACAATAAAAAGATTAATTATAGGACTGATGCAAAAGATTTGAGTTCTCTGGTAGCGTTTTATTCAACTAGCGGGTCTGAACCCTGAGAAACTTTCACTGAAGACAGGGGTGTGGTCTTCAGGTTAATCCAAGGGTCTGAAAATCTGACCACCTTAATTCTGTTCCTGACTATGCCACTTCATTATTATTTAACTTTGTATAACTCCTGTACCTCAGTCTCTCACATGCTAAATTGGTATGACATTTTCCTACATCTGAGGTGGGCTATTTGATATAGGTGTGATATAATTATTTTAACAATACGATAGAAAATAAACTCAACTTTTTTCATCCGTGTTAACAAGAGAAGGAGAAAAAGGAGCTGCTAACCAAAATGATGGCCATATATTGAGAAGAGGTTTTCTGAGAACCTCAACAGTATTTTCAGGATGGACTAGTTCTGATTCTGAATTTTTGTATATATATATATACACACACACCACATTAAGCATGGGTAAACTACTTTTGTCTAATTTCATATCCACTTGCACTGCAAGACTGAGACTGTTATCAAAGATGTGGACACCCAGTTCCTGTAGGTGGAGCTGAAAATCTCAGTGCAAAGATTTGAAATGTCATTTAAGTGCTTATTGGATCCCCATTCCATTTAAGAGATTGTGTTAAAAGGCTAACTTCCCAACCATACCCTCTTTGTCATTGACATGGCCCCTGCACTGATGAGTGGGAGAGGGGTGATGAAGGAGCTGACGTGACATGTGAGAACCACCCAAAGATTTCTTTAAGCAGGAAGAGTTCTCATGACATCAGGTAGTCAATTTTAAACCTGCACAAAGAAGCCCCACTGCAGGGCAGCATCTGGGCCATTATGTTAAGCTTAAGGGAAATATGCACTTCTTTTCTTTGAAAAGTCTCAAGATGATTGAAGAACAAGGAAGATAATAGGTTCAGCTATAATGAGTGTTGTGACCATCTCAAACTCATGCAGATAAAACCTTGTTATCATCATGTATTATAGATAGATAATAACAGATGAGCGTGTGTGCATGCACATATACATACATGTACTATGTACATATATAAAATGTACACATATTAAAAACATTAGAGTCAAATGAAACAGCAGATGATGAGCCAGAGCAAGCACAGTGTGAAACTCTTTCAGCAAGGCAAATTCAAAGCAAACACTGAAACAAATGAGGTGACAGACAACAGCATGAATGTTAATGAACCTAATCACAATACAGTGGAAAACTGTTAAATGTAGGTGATAAGGCAGGAACAATATTTTCCTAGCATGGTTGTTTGCTTGATTCGGTTGATTTAAAAGATGGTACCACCATCTATAATATGTATGGCGAGTTGACGCTAAGGATCCCATTTTGCAGGCATGCCATAGTTTTTCGTTCGTGAAACACTGAGATTAAATTTGCACATCTACAGTTTCTGGAATCATCCAGATGAATTCAGGGAAAATATCTTGCAGTGATTTCAAGTTCACAGCTAGGTTTTGCACTGTTACTGATTTTACTACTCTAGCAATAGCTGCTTTCAGGAATTTTCCCAAACCAGAAGAGACAAACAGCTAATATCACTGGAGACATCAGCCATGGCAAGTCTTTTCAATTTGAATCCCCTTGCTCTCGTGATTTATGATGGTAGCAAAACACACTAAACCCCAAATATTTTAATTGTTAAGGACTACACAGTAGTCTAGTTTTCATCTTTGTGCAAACCTGCCATGGGTACAAATGGGATTTCTATGCGAAGGTCAAGAGTAAAATGTCTGTGTGATAACATGCATAGTCCCCACACAGATGAGGAAGAGGCCAGAGAGGCCCTGGTGGTAGGGATAGCCCCACTCTTCCAGACATGTTAATCATGCACGATAGGGAGGAGGACTTTAAGAAGGAGGAAACTGCAGTTAGCAGGGGTGGAGAAGGAGCAGGATTGTCCTAGGTAATGGACTGAAGGAGTGACTCCTACTGCTCTAGCATGAACTTCTAGGAAGGAGACCTTCACCCTGAGCCTGAGGAGTGGACAGCGCACCCCCAAGGTAAGACAGACAGGCTCACTACCTCCCTGCCTTTTTCTGGGGCCTTAGGGAGAGAGTATCCCTGAAGGTGTGGGGGAAGTTTGTGACTTCCATTTTGATCCCCCAACTGGAGAGACTTAAGGAGGCCCACAAAGGGCAAAGCAGCCCTTGTGAATAGTGGGGAAGTGGGGCTGGTGTTGTGACCACCCAGTGTATATAAATAGTGAGGGTCAGATTCCCCCATCCCTTGAGGGAAAATCCACCAAGGACTCTGTTATAGTCTCTTTCAGGGCTCAACTGTGAAACCCTTATGTATGTTGGCAAGCACATACATATGTAGTCCCGTGTAAAGGTCAAGCACATAATTTAAGAGCAGGCTGTGCAAACCTTACTCACTTTTGGTGAACACATATCAGGGCTTCTTATCTGAGTAAATGTTCACCAGAGTAAAGGTGGCACAGACTAGTTTTAAATTGTTTGTTTCACTGTTCACCTTTGTCACCTTTGACCGTCTTGTCCTCATCTGTCCCTCCACAAACACAAGTCAATGCCACACCAGAATGTTTTGTTGCGAGCACGTTCTTTCCATTTCTGGACACAGAGTTTTGTCATGGGATTGGCCCAGTGCATTTTTGGTCTGCCCAGTGGTTGCTTGTGGTCTTTGGGAATCCAGTCACAGATGCAGGTTGTCCACCTACTGTCTTGACTGCTGAGTACATGACCTGCCCATCTTCACTTTGCGTCATATATTGCCTTCACTACATCGGTCACCTCTATACATCTTCTGATCTCCCCATTGTGATCACGGAGTGATATCTTACACATACGCCTTTCCATTGCTCTCTGTATTACAACTAATTATTATTCCTCCTCTTTCATCATTGACCAGCTTTCTGCTCTGTATATCATTGCTGGCAGAACATGGAATTAAACAGCTCTTTCCTTTTCTTCATGGGCAGTTCATCATCCGGTAGAGACATCTTTATTTTGTTGAAACTTGCCCATCCCGCCTCCTACTGCATTCCCCTTCGAATGAGTTGTCTCTGCTCAGCTGCTTACCCAGGTAAATATATTTGTTGACCTCCTCGATTTCTTTCCTACTTACAGTGATAGTTCCTTCTGCACAATGCTCATTCCACATCCACTTCATCTTCAACATGTTCACTTCCAACCCGATATCAAGCGAAAGTGTTTGCAGTTACTGCAATTTATTCTCCAGTTCTGCTGTGTCCTTCGCCAGTATTACACAGTCATCAGCGAAGAGAAGATGCGTTAACTGTTCGCCATCAATTCTGATTCCTTGGATGGATCGTGTGATGTCTTGGATCCAAGACACATCACACGATCCATTGTCTACAGCCAAGCCCTAAGATACAACCGAATTTGCTCCAACCCCTCAGACAGAGACAAACACCTACAAGATCTTTATCAAGCATTCGTAAAACTACAATACCCACCTGGGGAAGTGAGGAAACAGATTGACAGAGCAAGACAGGTACCCAAAAATCACTTACTACAGGACAGGCCCAACAGGGACAATAACAGAACACCACTGGCCATCACATACAGCCCCCAGCTAAAACCTCTCCAGCGCATTATCCACGATCTACAACCTATCCTGGAAAATGATCCCTCACTCTCACAGACCTTGGGCGGCAGGCCAGTCCTCGCTTACAGACAACCCCCCAACCTGAAGCAAATACTCACCAGCAACTACACACCACACCACAGAAACACCAACCCAGGAACCAATCCCTGTAGCAAACCTCATTGCCTACTCTGTCCCCATATCTACTCTGGCGACACCATCAGAGGACCCAATCACATCAGCCATACCATCAAGGGCTCATTCACCTGCACATCCACTAATGTTATATATGCCATCATGTGCCAACAATGCCCCTCTGCCATGTACATTGGCCAAACCGGACAGTCCCGCCGCAAAAGAATAAATGGACACAAATTGGACGTCAGGAATGTTAACATACATAAGCCAGTAAGTGAACACTTCAATCTCCCTGGTCATTCTATTACAGATTTAAAAGTCACTATCATTGAACAAAAAACTTCAGAAACAGACTTCAAAGAGAAACAGCAGAACTAAAATTCATTTGCAAATTTAACACCATTAATCTGGGCTTGAATAGGGACAGGGAGTGGCTGGCTCATTACAGAAGCAGCTTTTCCTCTCCTGGAATTGAGACCTCCTCATCTATTATTGGGAGTGGACTACATCCACCCTGATTGAATTGGCCCTGTCAACACTGGTTCTCCACTTGCGAAGTAACTCCCTGCTCTCCATGTGTCAGTATATAATGCTTGCATCTGTAACTTTCACTTTATGCATCTGAAGAAGTGAGGTTTTTACCCACGAAAGCTTATGCCCAAATAAATCTGTTAGTCTTTAAGGTGCCACCAGACTCCTTGTTGTTTTTATTGGATGGTAGTTGCTCAGTTCTTCTGGATCGCCTTTCTTCATCAATAGTATTGTTTTCAATGTCTTTGATGCATCTGGAACACGCTTGCTATTGATTTAGATGGTGAACCGTTGTGCCAATGCTTTGAAGAGAGAATCTTCCCCTGCTTTGAGATATTCCGGCAAAACATAGTCCATTCCCGGACTCTTCCCTCTCTTTATGTTACGAGCTGCGTATTTAATTTCTTCCCACATAACGTCAGGAACTTCTTCTGTAACCTGCTGCCTTGATGGTGTACACTGGACATTGACATGTGAGGAGTAGAGGTCATTATAGAATTTTGTACATATTTCATTCATCTTTCTCCTTTCCGATGTCCTTTCACTATTTTCATCTTTCAGCACTACTGGGATAATCTGTTTCAGCCTAACATCTCTTTCTACCTTCTTCAGACTCTCGTTCTTTTCGGCCACCTCTCTCAATTTCTTCTTTCTAAAATCTTCATAGTCTTCTTTGATCTTCACACGAATTTCTTTGCAATGTGTTCTGTATTCTTCGCCCATTTTTCCTTCTAATTTCATGTGTGCCCTCCTTTCCATCAGATTCAGTTTCCTCGCTGATCCTCAGCTTGCATCCCAGAATTTTCAATGCCTTTCCTTTCTTAGCAGCTGAGATGATCTGTGAGATAAATTCTTCATAGTCCTCATCAATGTCCTTGTTGACCTTATACTCAACATCCATTTCACTCACTTCCTGTGCAAATGCCTCTTCGTTGAAGGACGATTTTTGCTTCTGTTTCTGGCTTCATTTAACTCAGTCTTCGTAGACATTGTGAACAAATAGTTTTGAGTGCAACATATGATGGTCTGAGCCTGGGAAAATGATTTGTTCTCCTATCGTCGCTACATCGTTGAGGAGTCTTCTGGTATTCATCATTACATAATCAACATGATTCAGTGTGACTCCATCTGGGCTTTTCCATGTCCACTGCTAATGCTGTTCTTTTTGAAATATTGTGTTCATTATATGGAGATGGTTGGCCTCTGCAAATGCAACCAGATGTGCTCCACGATAATTTCTTACACCTTTACCATATTTTCTCACATACTTTTCTTTCTCACTCACTACCTACTATTGCACTAAAGTCCCCTTGGATAATTCTGTAGGTAGTTCTTTTCTGCATTACCTCCTCCAGTCCTTCGTAGAAATGTTCCATTTCTTTGTTTTCTGCTTGCTGAATGGGAGCATACACCTAAATAATTTTACTTGTTCTCCTTTGTCTTATCGGAAGTGAGAGAACTGCTATCTAGGGTGATATGATGTGACAGCTGACCATCTTAGGAACGGTTTCTTTCCTAATAATGAATCTAACACCTCCAGTCCTTGCTCTATTGTTGAATGATCTTCCTCGGAATACTTGCTCTCTGCTTTTCCATTGTGCAATGAAGTTTTTTGTTCTTCTTGTGTCGCATATCCCGATGATGTCGGCTTTTATTGATTTTGTGAATTCAATGTAAGTATCGATGTACAGATCAGATGACAGTGTTCTTGTGTTATGACTTGCAACAAATATTTGGACTATTCTTTTAGCCATTTTCTGTTTTTCGTCCTGTGTTACCCAGGACCGGCTCCAGGCACCAGCCCAGCAAGCAGGTGCTTGGGGTGGCCAAGGGGAAGGGGCGGCACATCGGGCTGTTCGGCGGTGGATCCCTCTCGGAGGGAAGCACCTACCGTCGAATTGCCGCCGAAGAAGAAAGCGGCGTGGTGGAGCTGCTGCCGGCGTGCTGCCGATCACAATTGCTATTGCGGCTTTTTTTTTTTTTTCTGCTGCTTTGGGCGGCAAAAACCCTGGAGCTGCTCCTGGTGTTACCCCAGGTTGTGAGTGTTGGTCAAGCCGACGTATGAGTCTGTGCCTAGTTTCCTGGTTTATTCTGCTTTGTGTGGCTTGTTTGGCAGGAGAATTTTGCAGCAGTTCATTTGGGGTGCCAGCCCTTGTGCCCTGTATCTACAGAACTCCCTTCACTTTGGCCGGATTGCCCTAGATTAATAGAGGAACAGTTGGACTACCTACTAACCTAGATGCTAGCTCAACACATTCTCGGCTTGATAAGACCTGCCAGAGGATATGCTCCACCGTACTTTGCTGTCGAACCCAGTTCATCCCCATACCATGCTGAGGTAGGGAGGTAGGATTTTGCTGCACTGTTACATACAAGAAAACAATTGCATAAAATTGCCCAAAATCTTATAATTGCCACTTGTGCCATTGCTTACACTAGGGCACAGTGGATACAAAACTCATGTGTTCTGATTTGGTAGCATTTGACACCCCCTCTGCGTGCACTTTATACAAATGTACATGACAGCTCAAGGTGGCAGACAGTGGAGGCTTTGTATATCAGGCTTTGTATACTGAGCACTCTTCCAGGTGGTCCATAGAAGTGCTTCTGTCAGGGGCAGGACACATCTGAAAATCTTAAAACTGTGAAGCTCCTTCATGACTATAGCTGGGTCCAAGCCCTCTCTGAATCCTAGTTGGCTGCTTCATGTCTTTCTTTGTTGGGTGTTAGGTGGAAACCCAGAGTAATCCAGTCAGAGGATGAAATCAGAATTGGAGGGGAGCAAAACAAAAGAGAACAGAATAAAAAATGAAAGCAACTGAGCCTGATGAGAGCAGTGGGTCATGACTGGAGGACTGGTAGTAATATAAAGCCCTATATCTATGGGCAGGAAATAGACTAGATTTTAAAATGGGCAACATAACCAAATAACTACACCCATTCCATTGAAGCAAGTTTATTTTCATCTTGTGGCTTTAAGAGGTCTCCTAATAGTGCTTTTTTTTGTGTGTAAGCAAGCACTATAATTGCTACAGGGATTGTTTAGAATTAGAGTTGGAAGACTGGGAGAGGAGATGATCTATGTGAAGGTTTGTGACTTAACAGGTGCCATGGTTCACAGTATGAAAATGAGTTTGAGAACCAGTGGACTCTACTAGCATTATGTAAAATCAAACACTATCCTTTTTCAGCTACCCTGACTGTATAGAACAGGGGTCGGCAACCTCTGGCACGCAGCTCACCAGGGTAAGTACCCTGGTGGGCCGGGCCAGTTTGTTTACCTGCTGCATCGGCAGGTTTGGCCAATCGCGGTGCCCACTGGCCGTGGTTCGCCGCTCCAGGCCAATGGGGGCGGTGGGAAGCAGCGCGGGCCGAGGGATGTGCTGGCCGCGGCTTCCCGCCGCCCCCATTGGCCTGGGATGGCGATCCGCAGCCAGTGGGCGCCGCGATCGGCCAAACCTGCCGACGCAGCAGATAAACAAACTGGCCCGGCCCACCAGGGTACTTACCCTGGCGAGCCGTGTGCCAGAGGTTGCCAACCCCTGGTATAGAAAATGATTTGTCAGATTCCAATCAGATACATAGAGGAGTACGTGTACAGCAGTGGTTTGAAACCAGTGTGAATTCTGTTGTGGTATTCTAGTGAAATTACAAATTAACCCTACATCAACCCCAGCTTAAGCCTTCTCCCCAGGTGCTGCTGCTTATAGGGGTGACCTATCTGTCCCTGACCCCAACTTCCTCTGCCACCCCCTTAATTCTAATATTGAGTTTGCCCCAGTGAGTCAGTAGTTATTAACATGGAGCGTCCTGCAGGGTTCCAGCACCTGGTAACAAGGGCCCTGATTCAGAAAGATATGTAAGCACGTGCCTGACTTTAAACACAGTAGTACATTTGTTGACTTTAAATGTAATTAGTCTGCTGTAGAAGTAGGAATTCAGAATGGAAGATCTTAGAGTCAGTACACACTCTGTCTCATGCAGACTGTATTTTCTATTCTTTGTTACTTTCCTTAGTCTAAAATAACAGTCACCTACGCCAAAAACATATATTTTTTCCTCTTTGGGTCTGGAAAGCTTAATAATTGGAATACAATAGGAGCAGTTTCTAATGTCACTAGAAACCTACATGCAATTAGTTTCATGTTATTCACAGAATCATATTTTGTTGTAGGTTTTAAATATGGATATAATTCTTCCCCCCCCAATTTATTTATTAGTTAAAGATTCTTGATTCTTTGTTATGATGGCAACAATGAGTCAAGTGCTGGAAATTGGATTTAAGCCAGGGTAAAATATTTTTTCCTGGGTGGGAGCTACAGCATAGTGAAGCTCGAGGAAAGGGACTCTCAGTCCAATCATACTGATACCATATAGACAGTTTATGGCCAGCCACTAAGGGGGAAGTGGAATAAATGGTGGCCCACTGACTCTCTCCAATGGATGCTCCTATGCATTCGCAATACATGTGTGAACGCACTGGCTATGCTCCCAACAAACCCATTTCTTACCCTGGGCAGAGTTGCTGTTCAATTTCATCTGGCACTCTCCAGCACATTCACCTAGCATTGTTAGGCCTATCTGAATTTCCTCACTGCCTTCTCCATTGCTAACTCACCTAAATGATCATATACAGATTTTGCCACCTCTCTGTTCATCCCTTTCTCCAGAACCTTAATAAACACATTATACAACATTGGCCCTGGTATGGAGCTTGAAGAGAAATATAAAGGGGGAGTTGGTAGTGGCCTTAAGGATTAGTTCACGGAGACTGATCAAAATCTAAGAGGAAGTGTTGAGGCAATCATAGGGACATTTGTGACAGAAGAGGACAAAGCTGGCATTAGTGACAGAACAGAGCAGGCAGAGGGCAAAGAGAGAAGAAGTCAGAATGGATAATTAGGGAGGAACACAATTATGCAGCTCTTCAAAGACACTGACAAGGAACTTGAACTGGATATAGTGTCAAAGGGGGAACCAGAGGAGAGATTACAGTTACCACTGTATTCATTTTATCCCTAACAGATGTCTTTGTTTGATTGGAGTGCTCCTCACGGTGTCTGTTTTCCCCCAGATCTGGGATTAAATAATCTATCACAGATGTCAACTTTCTGTTTTATCTGCCTGGTTCCACTTTGGTTAAGACAAAGCCCATTCTGTCTGTGTGGATACCCCTTCTCCAAACAGTTGCTGGTGCCTAGTGGATTTAAACCCTTTCTCTTTACATTTAGATGCTGAAATTGACTTTATCTACCTGGCCAGCATGTGGAAGTAGTAACATTTCAAACAAAGCTATGCCAAACGTTTTGACATTTGGCTTAGTTCAGATAAGCATTGAAATTTCAGCTGCTCCTCCAGGTATCATTCACACCATGTTTATCAAGAAATTGATCTGGAAATCTCACAAAATATCCAGTACAACTTGATTTTCATGGGATCAGAAATCTGGGAATATGGCTTTGTGTGTGCCTGTGTGCGTGTGCCCATGCATGCTGCATTTCTGAATTTCCAGTTTAAGTCTTCTCCAAAAAACAGGCAGTATAAAGATACAGGAACATTTTAAACATTGGATTTGATTTGGGTTTTACATGATAGAAGGACAACAGTTCAGGTCACTTACTATTTTATCTAATCCAGTTCTCTCATTCCTATGAATGATGTAACTATTGCCAAAGAACTGTTTGACTTATTTTATGGTATCTAGAGGGCAGGGAGGAGAATTCTGTCTTGTGTGTCATTATCCCCACCTTCAACGTATTCGGTCCATTCTTGGGAGGTACTTAGTCTCCTCCTTGAATTTTGCCCCTAGCTCCCTTTCTATCTAGCAAACACAGAGGGGCTTTTTTAAATCTTTAAGCATAAGGGTTGTCCCATTGGGCCAGATACTCATCCATTGTAAATTGGCATAGTTTCATCTGATGTAAATGGAGCTATGCCAATTTCACCGGTGGGGAGGATCTGACCCACAGGTTTAGATGGGTCTGCTCATGTGCTTATAGTTAAACATAAGTAAGTGCTTTGCTGGACTGGAATCCTATTGATGGGCTTTGGATTAAGTTAATTGAACACAGTGGAAAGACTTTAAAGGGTTTTGGATTAGGTCCCTACATTGGAAGGAGAAACTCCAGAAGAAATTTTGCCTCAGGAAGCCTGCATGGCTCTTAGAGCTCTCAGCTCGCAGGAGTTGCTGCATATCCATAAGGGGCACTGAAGGGGTTGGACATGAGCTACATTCTCTTGTCCTCTTTGAAATGGCTTCCATTCTAGGGGAAACATTAAGCATTACAGTTGTGCCTAGCTGCTGCATTTTGGCATAATGGTATCATTGGGGGGATATGGGCTTCTATGAGCCCCTTCCTGCCATCTCATTGTGAGTCCATAGAGCAGATGAACACACTCTGGCCCCGTGCTGCACACATATTAAACACTGCAATTCAACATAATTTAGTAGATATTGCATGGTAGAAATGATCCAATTTAATGAAAACAAAGAGGAAACATTACTGGAATTTAACAGGCAAAATGAAAATCTAATTAAGTAGCAGTAATAACTGGCTCTACTGTAGCAGTTCTTGTCTAAATGGCATTTCTTGCCACAGTTATCACTGCCAGGAACAATACGGGAATATGGCACATACAGGACCTACCCCATCTTCACCAGAACGTGTGATCAGTCCTTTTACATTCACAAAAGAATACTTCCTGCTGACAAATTGGATAAATATATGGTATGAAGCCAAGGATCTTTTCCCAATGTTTCTGTCAAACACTAGGATGGTTTTGTTGTCGTATGTCTGTTTGTATTATCATGCAAGCACTATGCTGTATGAAACAAATAGTCTGAGTGTTTAGCTGGCACAAACTGCTAAAATAATCCACAAAGGTACTGTACAGTGATAAAGTAAAATGTCTTCTTGAAAAACCTCAGTTGGGGAATAAGTCCTCTCTCTGATAAAATCTGTAACACAATTTAATGGAATTATGTAGAAAAAAAATTAACAAAGGGTGAAATTCACCTGGAGCAGAGATCCAGCAAAAGACCTAGGTACTCAAATTTGGACCTTAGTAGTGCATATGTGGTATATAAGTGATATAGGCATAGGCCTTGTGTCCCTTCTCTTCACAGGGGTAAATTTCACCGAAAGATAGCAAAACAATGAAAAGCTGCTCTTGTTGTCTGTATTTTGTCTGTATTGCCATTACTTGAAAGACAGAGATTTTGTGCTTTGTTTGCATTTCAGGAAGGTTTTTTTTTCAGCAGCACTTAGGTCTAGATTTTCATAGACACCATCTCAGTTGTGCCCACAGTGTTTGCTCATGCACCTGTTGGAGTGTGTGCAAAATTAGTTCTCATGTGACGTCCCATTTGATCATGCAAATTAGAGGTTTTACTGCATGTATGTGCAAATTGGATGGACACAGATTAGTTGACTACTTTGACATTTTGACATTATCCCTAGCCGATGTTTGCCAGAAGCTGGGAATGAGTGACAGGGGATGGATCACTTGATGATTACCTGTTCTGTTCATTCCCTCTGGGATTGAACCTGGTGTTGGATGCTGTCGGAAGACAGATACTGGGCTAGATGGAACTTTGGTCTGACTCAGTAGGGCCATTCTTATGTTCTTAATTATGTTTGTGTGTGTGTTTGCATGTATATATATATACACACATGCAAACACACCCACAAACATATATATATGTATATATAAACATTAGGGGGACCAGATGTCCTGTTTTTATAGGGACCGTTTTGATATTCAGGGTTTTTTCTTATATAGGTGCCTATTACCCCTCGCCCCCGTCCTGGTTTTTCACACTAGCTATCTGGTATCTCTAATATAAATGCTCCTCCCCACACACACCTGTATATTCTCTCTTCAGTTTCTGGCATAACAAAAACATAGGATTATATATAAATGTATTATAAATACATAATATCGTATGCACTGTGTTCTATAAGTAAAACACCACTAGCTCCAGGCATCACTAAAGGCTTCAGACTTCCCTAGCAATGACCTGGGACTCATTTCATACACTACACACCGCATATCAGACATGATTAGCAGCACTCACTGTCACAGCTGAGGAATCTTGAATGGTGAAGGCACACAGCAAAGGAGTCAGGGTGGAACAAATAAAGAACACTGTCAAAAATGTGTGTGAAAAATAGTTTAAGAACTACCTAAGATACAGGTATAACATGAGCATATGCTGAAATGAGTGAAAAATCATTGCAGTAACCTAAAAGGAATATATAGTCCTTTATGACTCTAAATGGCTGTGTGGAGCAAGGCCCAAAATTTTAGCCTAGCCTGGTCACAAACATTGTTGACTTCATAAAGTGAAAAATGTGACCTTTGGCCCTCTGGGGACTTACTGGGAAATACACAACAAAGCTTTATGCATGTTTTTACAAGATAGTTCTCTCCTGTATTTGTGGGTGGGAGGAGGGGATAATTATGCATAGGATCAAAGAAATCTTGAAAAAAAGATATAAAAGCAATTCCTGTTTTATGTGTATGCCATTCCATCAACATTAATTATATCTTGAGATCACAGAACTTGCTTTCGAACAGCAACGATAGCAAGGCAAATTATATTGTGCATTGGAAGGATGTTTCACATCCAACAGAGAAAGAATAGATCACCTTTCTCAGAAGGCTTTAATTGATGCATATGGCCTTCTGAATGCCCTCTGCACCAGCGTGAATTTTACCCTACATGACTTTAAAAACTATTGTCAAAATGTTGCATGCACATTAGTATTAGGTCTAATACATAGACATTTAGGGTCAAATTCACCACTGTTGTAAATGGGCATAGCTCCATTATCACCAATGATAGTTCACTCGTTTACACCACTACTGGAAATAAAAGCAACCATAAAATTGTGCACCATGAAAGTTCACTTGTAAATAACTGAAATTGTTGCAGTGCGCTGTATGGACAGTGCATTCATGTTAACACTGACAAACTCAGGCCTTCATGAAAAGTGCATTAAAACATCAGAGGAAGGAGTGGGCTGTGTGAGAGTTATATTTTTAGACCCCAGATTTAAAAAATATCATAGCTGTGTTGTTTGTACAAGAAAACTTTTGACCAGATGCTTAGCAACTGCAATGGCAGGGAGAACAAATGTGCTTACTTTCTTCTAAAATTTGTTAGCATTTGGAATTGGCCAGTGTTATGCATGAACCCGCAGTGCTTTCAAAAGGGCAAGGGAGAGGCTATTTTGACTCTTTTGGGGCTTTGATGCACTAGACTTTTTTCTTTACCCTAGGCTGATCCCTAGCGTATAGAACAAATGTTTGTAGCCTAATATAAATATGTTTGGTGTCTCCACACCAGCCTTTACAAACATGATAGGTACCTCGAGTTAATTGGCCATCAATTAACTAGAGGTACAAAAGTCAAGTGTAGGAATACCCTTAGGTTTTATGGTGGGAATGTTATAATGAAAAGGTTACATGGCAGGAGTGCGAGCAACAGTTGCAGGAGGTGAATGTGAGCCTCTGAGATCTGCTTGGGAGCAGGAGATGAGAGGGAAGGTTAACTCCTTCTAGGAGCCACGTCCACTGCACTGCACAGGTGGGGTTCAGGGTGCTGGTTTTTATTTTATAAAAACCTTAATTGGTTGTGATTGGGATTACCTGAGAAATCTCAGGTTCTTCTCCCCAAGACATATTCTGTCAGCTGAGATCAGCAGAGGCACTTAGGCTGGCACTTATTTATTATAGGTGAAATTCATCCCTGACCAGCACGAGGTCTGTCTACCACCTACGTCTCACCTAAACCCTTTGTGAGGACTAAAGTAGGGTATTTATGGTGAAAAGGACTTGTGTTGATCCTCTCCATGGGTTGAATTTCATAATACAAGTATCCTCCCTGAGGGCAACTTTTATTATCTCTGGAATTCACTTCTCCACTTGGTCCATTAGACTTTCCATATGTGCTTCAAAGCCTATTTCCTCTTCTGCCCCCCACCCCACCTGTCTCCCAGTCACATGGGAAGGAGGGAGATATGGGGAGGAAAGGACATTATTTGGTTATTTTGGCTGTTATCGTGATTTTGTGGTAAAGTTGTGAGGCCGTTGAATACTAGGGTGGATGAACTATTTAATTGAATCTACTGTGTATTTTATATTTTCTAAGGGCATCCACAGCATGGCATGGTTGCTATTGTAGTTTTATAAATCTAAACAAACAAAGAAGAATGCTGTAAAATTGGTCATAAAGGGCCAGATTGTGATAATTGTACAGCATAGTTACGTACCTTACTGCTTGAGTAGTTCCGCTAACATTTATAGGTGTACTTCAATAATAAGGCTCAGATCCTCAAAGGTATTTAAGTGCCTAACTCCCATTGATTCAGGCACCTAAAAACCTTTGAGGATCTGGGCCTAAGTTAGTGTAAGGATATTGTAATCTAGAATCATAGAATCGTAGGACTAGAAGAGACCTTGAGAGCTCATCTAGTCCAGTCCCCTGCACTCATGACAGGACTAAGTATTATATATATATATATATAAAATCCAAAGGGTAACAATATTATGTATTACATATTAGATATATTAGGTATATAATTACATATCTAGTACAAAGGGTAACATATTCAGACATACCTAAATGACTTAATCTCATTTTCAGAAGTGATTTGGGCACTCAAAAGCCTAAATTCCATTGACTTTATTTTTGAAAATGGGACTTGGGTGTCTAAGTCACTTAGGTGCTATTGAAAAATGTTACCCAAAGTCTCTTCCTTTTTATGTACACCTGAATGCATGAAGATTCTGACTTCTGGGAAGTCCTGTCAGAATTATTCAGCCATGAGACTGATAAGCCCAGGCCACCCGTCAGGCATGCAGCCCCAGAGTGAAAACAGGGATAAATTGCTCTGTATGTGTAACACCGGTCATTGGTGGGCTGGATCGAACCTGGGACCTCTGAAGCGAAATGCATGAGCCTCTATTGCCTGAACTAAAAGCCATGTGCCTGTTAGCTAAGGCTGTAAAGCAGATGCATTAATCTCTCTCTAAGTGGTCTCCGTGCCACTAGAAGGGACAGAATACCACACCCATGAGGTGTGTGGGTTATATATGCTCAGAATAAACTGGAAAAGGTCTACAGTGACAGGAATGTTCTTAAGCTGCCTTGTGCACAGTGCACTGAAGGCAACAGAGTGTCTCCTCACTCAGCAACACATGCCGTAAGCAAAGCAGGGAATGAATGGGCATAGTCGGTGAATGGGCATAGCCAGGGGAATGTCAGCAGTGCCCTGTATTCCCGTCTCTTACAAAAATAGCATTGGGTAAATGAGCTAGGAGAGCTTCTAGTTAAAGTCTGAGGTAAGTTGTTCATTATGCACCACTGCTCGGCTATGACCGAATCCATCAGGACACCACTACACAGGTCTACCTGTGCCCCCTGTTGTTTGTTTCAGTAGATTTATCAGGACTAAGCAGTAACAAAGGCAAGTTCTTGCTTCTGAGGACACAGTGAATGAAAACTGCTGTTATTCATTTTTAATGATTGTCATCATGACTACTCTTTCAGCTGCCAGAGGTTACATTTAGATCTTCATACTCAGTGTCATTCATTGAACTGTCACCATCTGTCATTCACTGCACATGCAACATTATTATAGATATTAGAGCTTTGGTTAATGCCCTGCTTTGATATATGGGAAGAATGTCTTGCTCTTTGAGCAGGACAGCAATGCCTATGCATGCCAATGTATCCTATCAGAGGACCATCCTTTGAGTGCTAAACATGTCAGAAATCCCTGCTTCACCACATCTTTCAGTACTAGAGAAATATCTGGAAAAAAAATCCCTGTATCCAGTCATTTCCAAACATTTGGGGAGATTCAGATCCAGATTCAAACTTCTCCATTGCTGATCTTATCACTATAAATTCGTGGAACCAAGACTCAGTATCTGAACACACTGAGCTTGGGCTAGTTTTATCTAGATCTGAAGTTGTTGGCTCAAGCACATTCTCTTCTCAAGACCCGCTGATGTCTTTTTCTACCATTCCTGGGAGGTGTAGGGGGTGTTCTGTTAGTCATCTACTGCTATGCTTGGGGTATTCATTAAACAAGTTGTTTTCAGGTGTTTTTCCTGTCCAGCAGTGGGTGCTGTTCCCATACTTGTTAGCAACTATATACCCTTATCATTTCCATGTCTAGGTGCTAGGGTAGGCCGGCCATGTGTCTAGTCTGTCAACAACCTTTTGCATACATAAGGAAGGGTGGGGCATTAGTGGATAGTTCTCCTTCACATCTACACATTTATCAAATACATGACTACAAGTCTGATCACCCATCCATTTATTGTGCTGTGGTATGTACATGGTGTGTCCTGTTCCTGCACACTTTTGGTTGCATCTGTTTTTCCAGAGCACTCCTTTGCACTACAGAAAATTACCAGGGCCACTTATTTTCAGTCTGATTCTTGAAGTAGGGAAGAAGAGAAAGAGAGACATGTTTTCTCACCAATGGAGGAATGAAGGCTCACATGCCATGTTGAAAAAAATAACATTAGAGATGCCTTGGAAGTTGTATGTGTGCAGTATTCCTGTCTGTGACATGGACTCACTTTGCAACATTGGGCAAGTCATGAAATGAATGGATGCAACAGCACCTGAATGTCTCCTAAGTGTTATGTGAGGGAAGCAAGGGGTTAATATAGTGTTGGTTTTTTTGTTTTATTTTTAATCTAAAATGTCTGGGATACTTCATCCCTGTCCCCTTTCACCTGCCCTGCTATTAGCCATTGACATTATAAACCCTTCAGCTGTCATCATGCTAGCCAGTAAAGCCCTCTTTGTAATTTATTGGCATGGTTTTATGGGGAAAGAAAACAGACTTGTTTGGTTAGTTAATAGAACGGGGCAGTCTAAATAAACAAGAAGAGTGACATCTACTACTTAATTTCAAACATATATCTATTTTGTTTATATTTGTTATTTATTGTCTCCTATTGTTCCCCAAAGGAAAGCATTTACTTATGTTCTTTGTAGGCATGTTAAGTGTAGGGAAAATAATTCTAATCCTCATGAGAAAGCAGAGGGGAACAATTTGCGTTTCTTAGGTTCATTACTAGTGGTGGCCTTCTTTTATTATTATTTGTATTACTGCACTGGCTCGGAACCCCGCTCAGAGAGTAGGATCCCATTGTGCTAGACACTACAAACACAGAACAGAAACAGAATCCCTAAATGAAAGACAAGAAACAACAGATGGATGCAGACAGTTGGGGGACTACAAGGAAACAATCAGACAATATTGTTCAACATGAGAGGCACACCAACAGCCTAACAATTGTCAAGCTTTTGGAGACATCATGGCAAAAGAGAGTTTTAGGGAGGGATCTGAAGGAAATAATATTTATTTCCCTGAATGTTTGCTGATATGCTGATGTTTAAATCAGAATAATTTTTATTTAGGACTGGTGGCGAAATGGAAAACAGTTGTGAAAACTTTGAAAAATATTAATTTCTGATTTTAATCCAAATTTTATTTTCAGCCATATTTTCTCACCAGCTCTAGAGCTGTTTAGAAAATTGGGGTTGGAGGGCGGAGAATGTGAAAACAAACAAAAATCTCATTTTTCATCAGAATTTTATTTCTGATGAAATGTCCTGTGCAGGTCTAATATTTATTAACTGTATTAGTTTGAGAGTGATTTCCTGAAGACACTGCTGAAATTCCTAGCCTAATTTTATATGTACTGGCAGATATGGTTGGGAAATACCAATATCGTCTGTGAAAACAATGTTCTGGTGAAATAAATTATTGTATTAAAAATGGTTTTGCAAAGTCAAATTCAACAGATGTGATTGCAATAAATTGCACAAATGCAATACAATTGGCCAGAATCAACAAAATATGAGTGGGGATCTCTGTTTTCATTCTGTAGCCTTTTGTCCCCAGAAGGGTTTCTTGTCATTTCTGCAATGGCTGACAGGCGTCAGTTGAGTGCTGACATGTAGTGTGGCTCCTGTAAGCATTTCTGACATAATTGACATAGACCTGGAGGCTTTTGACAAGTTTGTCAACCTAATGAATGGGCAACTGAGCTTTAAAACCATGCTTAAAGGTCATGTAAGTTGTTCAATGGAGGATATAAAATTCTAGTAACCAAATAATGCTTTCAGACTTATTCTGCTCGCCTGAGAAAAAACAAGATGTTGTTAATGACACTTAGCAAAGGAAAAAAAAATGACTTTGAAGGAAAAATGTGTTTGAAAAATAAGGCCTTATCTACGTTAGAAAGTTGTACTGCTTTCATTACATTGATATAGTTGAAGTGATTCAACCCTTCTAGTTTGGACACAGTTATATCATTAGATAGTAGTATCTGTACAGAGCTTTACTTCAGCATAGCCCCATGTAGGAAGGGGAGTAAGCTATACTGGTATAAGGCACTTTTATACTGGTATAACTATGACCACATTAATTGTACCAGTGTAATTTTTTCAGTAACAAATCCCCTCCACCAAACCTAAATAGTTATACAGGTATAAAAAACTGCGTGTAAACCAGGCCTAAAAAAATGTTGGAATAGATTTAGGTTTTATTGATTTCTTCTAACATTTTTCCTGTTATTGGCTGCTCCTGAAGTACTTACACAGGCAAAAAAACCTCATTGAACTGAAAGGGAGTTTTGCCTGAAGAAAGACTTCATGACTGGGTCCGTAGCACTATCTTCCAAGTGTCTATCCTCTCTGCTTTCAGAAACACTCACCAAGGAAGGTTTATAATGGTTCTACTTCAGTTCAGGTGGGCATCTGTTTAATTTTAACTCCATATTCTTATTTCGTTGGCTCAAACCATGGCAGGTTGCCCTTAACCAATATTTTCTTCCATGAGGGGACAATGATTTTAAAGAATGACCCCACTGAAACTGGAATATTGACTGTGCTCAGACTTTGTGCTCAGATGGCAATATAAACATCTGATCAATAATGTGTTTTCAGAGAAAACAGCAATGTGTTACACTAATATTAGTGGAGTCATCAGATCAGCAACAATAACAATCTGACTAATTGTTTACAAGACAGGATTAAAAATGCTTAACTGCAGTTGATACACATTTCTCTAGTAAAGGCCGTTGTAAAATTTTTCTTATGGACCATGCCATTGTCCTCCACATCTGCGAGAGAGAAAAACTAACACTGAAACTCTGTGTCTGAATTCCTGTCCCCACTGACTTCAGGCAGGATTTCACCCTATGAGTTTCCACCTCCATAAAACTTGCATCATTCTCTTTTCATTGAAGGGAAATACTGGTGGGGGTGCATAAGACAGGGTGTTACTTTGTTCTGGCTAATGGGCTATAAGGAATTCTGGCCTCATGTCCAGCTTTCCTTTGCTTACACTGTCCTGGACCCCACTTCTCACTAGCAGCATGGTCTGGTTGGGGACATGCCAGAATATTTGTGATTTTCTTGACTGCAGTTAGTTATGTTCTATCTCCACTCCTGGAGTGAGGGTAAATACTGTGTATTGCAATTTAATGCTACAAGGAATCACATTCATTTAAACAGAATTCTGTGGGTTGATTAGACAGCAAGCATCCTAGACTATCTACTCAGGGTGCCATCCTGGCCAGCCATGGCCTTTGAATTCTCCAGCCCCTCAATCATATGGTGTTTTTCTCACAGGGACTCTCTGAAACTGGAGATATTGGGTGAGTCAGGAGAGAAAGCATTAAGGGAGCCTTGTGCCATAAGTCTTGTTTCTCTATTTCCATGATTTTTAGCCCCATTTCAGTATATTTGCTGTGATTTGCCCTCCCCTCTGTGTTAAGCAGACAATTGTGCCATAAGACCCATTTTTTTCTTCTTCTTGAGATACAAGGCCAGATTCTCCACTGTGGTTGAGATTTCCTCAGAATATAAGAGAAGACTCCCTGATTCTCAGCTTGGCTCTGTGCTGGCTCCAGGGTACGTTAGAGCAGCCTGGATACTGCACTAATCTAAACTAACTGGTAATGGTCCCTTATAGATGGTCCACCAGCTGGAGACAGCCAGAAAATTTGATGCTCTGGCCATGCTCCTGACACCTCTCTACCTTCACCAACACACTGTACATTGGGATTGTACAGAGGGAATGATACAGGTGCCAGTTATGACACTTTAAGCCCACGGAGAGCTCTTCTAAAGTGGGAAATCCCTAACTCAGGAGAAGCAAGTGGCTTCTGCTCCCCTTATACCACTCACTCAATCTGCCCCATTATTTTTGTTGACACATTTTGTGAAATGTGTATGTAGTATTAAGTTGTTGCTGATACTCTTTTTTGTGGCCAGCATGCTTGAGCTGACATGTGCATGGCATTTGAATCCTTGGGTCATGTAAATGATAACTAACACTGGTTGGAAAAAAGGTCTATTTTCTACAGTGGAAGGATTTGACTTTTTGGAGAAAACTGGAAACAAATATTTTGGCAGAAAAATGAAATATTCAGTTTGGAAATGTTGCTGTAGTGCCTCATGAGAGTTGCAGTTCAGGTGCCTCTTGCTCCCATTCTCCTCTATAGCCTGTGCTTCCTGGTCAGACTACATCTCCCATGATGCACAATAGTCTTCTCTCATGGTTAGGGAAGGAAATTGAATCATGGGAACTGGCTGTGGTGCAGTATGGGAGATGTAGTGTGGCTGTGAATGCTGACCCACAGAGGAAAATGGGGACAGAGGGAACAGAACTACAATTCAATCAGGTATCCAAATTGAAATACTTCAGTTTTCCACTGAAATATTTAGGTTTTCAGACCTTTGTATTTTCAACAAAAATTCCAAATTTCCTGCAGAAAACAGTATTTTTCATAAAAAAATTTGTTTTGTTGAAAAAACAATGTTTCTACCAGGCCTAATTGTTCCCCAATGATATGATTATATTTGTAATTAGAGAGGGGTTTAAACTAAATGTGTGTGTTTCAATACTCAAAACTGTGTCCACATTTTCCTGGACCCTAATTTTATAACGAATCAAATCAAAATCATTTGATCCAAACATGGCCAAACTCAGGGTTATCTGAATTACAAATGAAATTGAAATTATGTGGCTTGAGCCCATCTCTCTGGGTAGTTGTGGAAATGGGGAAAGAAATAAAGGAGTTTTTGAAATCAAAGTACTTAGATGTCTGAGGGTCGGGTATTTTCAAAATTTTGCCTTACTTGTTCAATATGGGGTGACTGATATGTATGTATATATCCATTATGAGGTTTTCTGCTGTTTGAAGTCTTTTAGAATCTCAGAGGCATGAACCAGATCTTCTGTAGTGCTGCATTTTTAGTTATTTTTTGTAGTGTAGTGTTATAAACTATGTGCTACTTATGCTGTTATCTTTCCCTTTCCCTTTCATGTTTTTAATTACATTTTCCACATGCAACTTCGGGAGGTGTGACTCATGTTTTCTCTGTTAGATTTTCACAAAATATTCGCTTTTGTATTGTCATGCAAATCCCTGATACCATGTTGTCATATCTCCCCTGATAATTTTGATGATATTAGGGGATTAAAAATAAAGATAAACTAACATTTGCTTTACCTCATCATGAAGAGAATCAATGAAAGATCCAATGAGAAGTTGTTTGTTAGCCTGCAGCAGTCTCACAAGTAAATATACTGATTCTTAAAATATACACACAGAGTATATAACCTTTTCTGGCTCTGTATTGTAAATAATTGACATCTGCAATGGTATTTTCTCTATCTGCCTGTTGTATGCACCCAGGTGGTCTGTTAGGTTGGGACACTTGTATAAATATTGGCCTAAACTGAGACCTCCGTGTCTCCATTTTCCATCTGAAAAATAAGCATTGTGAAGAAACAAAAATGAATGTATGCAAGGTACTCAGATACCAAAGGCTGTGTGCAACAGAAAAGTCCATAAGGAAATAAAATGTTCCATATTTTGTGCAGGGTTTCGATGGTAAGATATAGGGGCACATAATGAATTATTAGGATAAGAAAAAAGACCTTGACTACCTGCCTATAGAGTGAGCAATGTCCATCCTGTGCACTGAATGAGGCAGGGGAGGAGGAGGGACTATGGAAAAAAGAGTATGTGATCATTTAATTAAAGACTTTACCAAAAAGGGACAGAATGAAGGTTGCACAGGCAGGCTGTTGTATTGTTCTTTGTATGAAATAGAGTTCTCCTGGCCCCTCCTTTCTCAAATGTCTACTTCAAAACTAGAGAGACAAGGTGGGTGACGTAGACGTAATATCTTTATCTTCTGAAGATGAGCTCTGTGTAGCTCTAAAGTTTGTCTCTCTCACTAACAGAAGTTGGTTCAATAAAAGCTATTATCTCACCCACCTTGTCTCTCTAATATCCTGGGCCCAACCCCGGCTACAACGACACTGCATATTTTCAAAACTAAAGAGACTTGTTCAGTCCCACCGTGTGTAACACTCTCAATACCTTGTATCATTTTAGTTGAGCCTCTTCTATCTTTTCAATATAGTTTTTAAGTTTGAGTGAACAGAACTGCTCTCAGAATTCCAAATGCAGTCTTACCCATCCAGTATAAAGTGGTAATATAACCTTTGTTACTTTGTCACAGATTCCTTTATAGATACAACCCAGATTGGAACTGACCTTGTTTTAGGCAACAGAATTGCACTGAGCATTCATATTTAGTTTATATTAAATAAATTCTATATATCGTGCACGCGTGTGTGTATACCCCATACAGTGAGCTGAGCTGATTCTTTTCAAGGACTTGTGTGTGTGTTTTCAATAATTTCTAATATTATATTTGTATACATACATAACCGCTACCTATGTATGTAATGTTAAGCACATTCTTAAATGCTTTGCTGGACTGGGGACAGACTGTTCAGCACCTTAGGTCCAGTCCTTCTCTGAGAGATGTTGCAGGAGCAGAGGGGTTACCAGATGTAAGTACCACAAAGATTTCCATCAAAAATTGTTACAGCACAGGGAGGAGCATGCAATGGAGAGCAGCTACTCCCTGCACCCCCCACTTCAAAAACTGCAATAGCCTGTGATACACTTCTCCCAGAGAGAAGTTTCTGTCGTATCAGAGGCTAGGGGCACATGTCAGAGTCATTGCTCTTCCTGCTTCTGCATGTTTGAAGGCATTTCTGCCCCATGTAGTTACCTTCCTATAGACATGACAACTAACGAAATTCATGACAACTTTTGCTACCCCAAAACCCACCATTATTAGTCATTAAATATTCATGAACACATGATAAATAGTTATCATAAATACAATATCTTCTGTAAATTAGCATGTGTAAAACAAAGACCATTTCTTCAGTAATGTTAATTGTTTGGCCACTACTGCTAATTAATTTTATAAAAATAACAATAATTATTATTAATTAATTATTATTTTATTTTATTTTATTACAGTTGCACCTGGGAACCACAACTGTATATACTATATATACTGCTGTATATATACATAGTAAGAAATAGCATTTGTGGGTTTTGGGGGATGGAGACACCTCCTCTGTTGTTTCTCTTCATTTATTTGTTTTGATGAGGAAACAAGGCTTCTTGAATCTAGCAGACCAAGGTATAACAAGATCTAATGACAGAAAGCTGAGCCTAGTTAAATTCAGGCTGGAGTTGAGGTACATGTTTTAGTAGTGAGAGAATTAATCACTGGAATAATTTATCTAGGGGTGTGCAGGATTTTTCATCTCTTGAAGTCTGTAAATCAAGATTGGATGTCTTTCTAAAATATATGCTGTGGCTCAACCACAAGTTATGGGCTTGAAGCAAGAGCTACTGAGTGAAATTATTTGGCCTGTGTTTTACATGAGGTCACACTAGATGATCAAAATGGTCTCCCCGGGCCTTACATCTATGAATGGAAACAACATAATCCTTGAGCTACAATCTCCTCTTTTGTTTTCTCCAGAGCTGTCAATCCCAGGAGAGCACATTTTATAATTGGTCCCTATGAAACTGACATCCAGTCTGCCAGAGAAGAAATTAGCCAACCTCACAACAGCATTAGAAATAGGTCAAAAGTTTTAATGCCCATTCCTGGAAGCACTTTTTCAGGTGACTAGTGTCACTTGCAAAAGTAGTCACAATGAGGTCAATGGGACTATTTATAGGCCTGAAGCAATGCCCTCTGAAGTCAATGGAAGATTCCCATTGACTTAATTGGGCTGTAGCTCAGGTAGTACGCGCATAAGGACGAGTTGTGTTGGTTAAGACTGGGTTCTGAGTGGGGCACTGTAACTCGCCTTATCTGCACAGGTGTCGTTATAGATTCTTTCAGTGCTCTGCTGGGGTAGGTATTAAGTTCTGCTTCCTTGGTGTTTCAACTGGAACCTTTAAAGGATGCAACTCACTCCCCACCTTGTGCATGGTCAGTTACTCAGGCCAATGAATGTGGAAAGGGAAACAGGGCCATGGGTTTACCCACTCTATGCCTTTCTATCTGCCTTCGCTGCCCTGTTTTTTTCATGGGGAAATGTCTGGAGACCACCAGACCCAGATCCGAGATTTGGATAGTTCTCACTCAGCCAGGGTGTGCGGAGGAATCATCACTCCCCCACTTGGTCAAAGTAAGACAAGGACACCCTCTAGCCTTTAAATAGTGTATTTTAAAATAGGATGTAACAATAATTAATAGGGTTGTAGTTAATAGTAGCTTGATAGTATTAATGACTGATTAATTAGGTTAGTATTCTGAATACTAGTTTTTCAACCAAGGCAAAGCTCCTTGGATGATCACTAATTGCAAAGTAATCAGTCATCAACTATACAGTATGTTCCACAGTTTGCCATTTAATAGGCAAGTTGCTCTACTTGTGTAAGCCAGACTAAGTCAGGCAAGAGAATGTAGGTAGATGGATACTCATTAGACAGCAAAGCAAGTGAGCACCACTTGTATATGTCAAAAACAGCTCTTTGGTGTCCTCAGGAAATGGTCTCAAACACTAATAAAAAGTTTTCATGTTACCTTTCAACATGAGTTCAAAGAAGTGGTTGACGTCTGTATAAAAATAACAGTGCTGTTGTGGGGCGATTGAATTTTAATCACCACTTGGATGGTAAGGACTTTAGTGCCAGTTTATTCATCTCATTTTCTGCTTTTCTCTCCCCCTCTCAGCAATTCCCCCTTTAATCTCCCTCTCAGTAGGAGAAACCATGCTCCTGGGGTATAGGTATGAGGAGCAGATATCATGAAGACCCTTGCAAAATCAGGATGTCTTGGAATAAAAAGGTCACAACCTCACATTTCTCCGAAAATAAATTTCCTGCTTACTGACTGTGTAATACTAAGGAATATTCAAAGTGATTTAATTTTCAACCTCCCCCCCCCCACACACACACATACACACATTTCTTCCTTTTCTTTCTAGACAACAGATGCCAATGTCTTTTTAAGTTGTTGATGATTAATTGCTAACACAATACTGCTAAACACTCCCAGTCACATTTTTCAAAACCTTCAGAAGTGTAACTGATAAAGTGCACACCGTAGCAATGAACATGATATTACTGCAGAGCTTTTGAAGCGAGAAACTTTTTTTCCTTCCCCTTCTCCCTGGATCATTTTACATAAATTGAAATTCCTTCTAAAATGTGTGCAGTAGTTTCCTAGGATATTGCACACAAAGATTTTTGCACTTAACTCTATTACTTTGGGTAAGGCTGAGTGTGTTTGAGGGTGTGTTTGCATGTGTGGATCTGCTGCTGAAGAGCTTTTGAAGCAACTGCTTTCGTTGCAATTTTGAAGTTTGTCCTTGCTACTAACTTAACTTAGTCAGACCCTAAGCAGAAATGCTTTCAAATAAATGCACAGAGACTGCAATGAAGTGGCTAGCCTTCTGGGGGTAGAAAGGCTAGCACCATCATGATGGGATAGTTAACTTTGTTTATATTAGGCTGTATTTAGACCCATAGATTTTAAGGACAGTAGGGACCATCATGGTCATCTAGTTCTAGTCCAGGGATCGGCAACCTTTGGCATGCGGCTCGCTAGGGCAAGCACCCCGGTGGACTGGGCTGGTGTGTTTACCTGCCACGTCCGCAGGTTTGGCCGATTGTGGCTCTCATTGGCCGCGGTTCACCGCTCCAGGCCAAGGGGGGAGGCGGGAAGCGGTGGCCAGCACATCCCTCGGCCCACGCCGCTTCCCGCAGCCTCCATTGGCCTGGAGCGGCGAACTGCGGCCAGTGGGAGCCACGATTGGCTGAACCTGCGGACATGGCAGGTAAACAAACTGGCTCGGCCCGCCAGGGTGCTTACCCTGGCGAGCCGCGTGCTAAAGGTTGCCAATCCCTGTTCTAATCTGACCTCCTGCACATCGCAGGCCACAGAACCTCACCCATATTCTCTAGTTGAGTTACTGAAGTCCTCTTGATTTAAAGACTTTAAGATACAGAGAATCCACCATTTACTCTAATTCAAACCAACAAGTGACCTGTGTCATGCTGCAGGGGAAGGTGACCCTGCCCCCACATCCCCAGGGTCTCTGCCTGTCTGACCTGGGGGAAAATTTAATCCTTTAATCCTCTGGGGTTGTAGAGGAAAGGGATCTCAGGGAATTTGTATGAAAATGATTTATTGTTATCTCCATTGCTTTGGGGGTTCGTTTGTTTTATTTATTTATTTATTTATTTATTTGGGGATACCAGAGAATAAAAATCCTAAAGAGACAAATGAAAGCTTCATAATTTCCCCTTCATTCCGACATCCATAGGGTTGTTCCAATTGAATGTCACTATCTCATGTTCTGGGAATGTTTTCTGGTATGTGTGTGTGTGTGTGTGTGTGTAATGAGCTGGTTGACATTTTGCTTTTAATTGTGAGGAAATTTTGAATTTAAAAATGTGAAAATTAGAAATGTAAATAAAAAAGAAAATTTTTGTGTGGGAATTTTTCCTCTCTTTGCCAGCCAGCTCTAATACTAAACTAACATCTTCTCTCTTTTTCTCTATTACTGCAGGATTCTGTCTTTTTTTCCTCCTTTTCTTACAGCAGACTAGAAACATTCTCTTTTCTTCATTTAAAGAGGTATGCTACCTATTGAGGAACAGCAACAGTTTCTTCTTCCCAGTTTGATTCAGAAATAGTCTAGATCAGTGAAGCTGTCAGAAGCTCTCTGATAATGCTATCCATAGGCCTGGACCAGATCAGCTGGAGCTAATGTAAATAATCGTAGGTGTGGTAATCAGTAGCAAGAACTGAGGGACTATGGTTAATGCTGCTGTATAAAAGACTGAATGAACTAGCTGAAGTGTGGTGTGTCTAAGTTTAGAACTTGATCCTGAAAAGATTTACACCTGGTCTTAAATTTATGCACATGTGTAAGTCAATGGGGTACTCACTCTGTGTACAATTAAACATATGGCTTTGAAGGATCAGGTCCTTAGAATGTAAGCCCTTGAAGCATGGACTAGCCATTTTTCTGTCTACAAAGTACCTAGAACACTTCAGCTGCTATATGTCTCTTGAGTAATCATTAATATTAATAAATAAAAAGTAACAGTGTCTGGAGAGACTGATTTTTTCAAAGTTGCATTCTGATAGCTAGCTGGGCCTTTATTGATGAAGTTGTAGCTGTGCATCCCCTCAATAGTACCCATCTGGGATGTCTTCACTCAGTCACATTCAAAAATAAATCCCCCCACACAGAATGCTAAATGGCTATGTTGATGGGAAAAGGACATAGAATTGGTATGGGGCTGAAGAGAAGCAGGAAGGGGAGGAGCTTCAAGGCAGATGGAGAAAGTGTTAATTTTGAATTGCTCCTCCCTACCCCACAAGTGCTCGGCTGCCATTTCAGCAGTGGGCCATGACCCTTTCAGCCACTGTTAACTTAATTTCTAGTGAACAGTTAAATTAGGAGATGTTCATTAATCCAAATTTGTAGCAACTGGCATGAAACTTGGAGGGAGGAGCACAGAAGGGAAGTGTTTTGAGGAGGTCCCAGGAAGTCAGTCTGTGTGCACAAGACTTGAATGCACACAGACTTGAATGCACACAGTTTCAGCATCTCTGTAAACAGTTCTCTTAATAAAGAGGCAATTTAATTTTGGAAACATGGAGTCCTCTCATGTTACTACCCAGCACAAGATGCATGAAAGAGAAGAATAGTAAAATCAATGCTCCTGCTCGAATAGGTTACTCTTCATTATGCATTAGCAGGTTACTTATGTGCTCCTCGTGTGGCCAAAGGGAAAGCACTTGGCTTCATCCTCTTAACTCGCACAACACACCCGAGGTATGCACCAATTGCCTACTAACTCACACTCTGTTCTAGTTTAATGCTATAGTACTCATTCTGTTTCAAGCTCCAGGCTGGCAGGTCAAGCAAATGCTGCAGTACAGCCTCAGGAGCAAAAGTCATAACTTGGGTGTGTGTTCAAGCACTGAAGAAATTATAAAAATTCTTTGTTGTCTTCTTGGTTTTGTTACTAAAGGTTTAGTTGGTTTTACAACTTAAATCAAGTTTCTCTGAGTCATCTTTGGCAAAGCCTACTCCAGAAATATGGCCTGGTTTCAGCCGCTTACATTTCTTCAAAGAAAAGAAATATGTTGGTCTAAGAGTCAGCTGCTTTCAGTATATTAGCATGGTGACAAAGCAATTGTTCTATAATCCACCCCCAGTTTTTCTCCTTTGAAGGAATGGCTCAAACCAGCCCTCATTCTATACTATTCTCTGGCATTTAAGTGATGGGTTTTTCCCCCCCCAGCAGACGGGCCACTTCCTGGATATACCAACATAGATTTTTAAAAGAGCTATTGTAATAAGTGATCATCCACATCCATCTATCCATTCATGGCATTCAGTTATTCCAGAACAGAAATCAGAAAGCGCAAGGATAAACCTGTAAATGCAAATATTAGTGTTGCCTGGAAACTGATAAATATTTCCTTTTCTTTTTGAAAATTTTTATGGAAAACTTCCTGTGTTGAAAAAAAAAAACAGTTTTGGGTTGTTTCTGGTTTCCCAAAATGTTTTGGGTTTCTCATCGAAAAACTTGGGAAAATGTCAACTAAACAAAAATTTTCCACAATTTTTTTTTTTTTTGGTGGGAAAAAAACGCTATTGTTTGTTGGAAACAATTATTGTAAAAAAAGTTTTTATCAGCTTTGGTGAAGATGCACTTATCTGCTCTTCGTAAATAGTGTGTGTGAACATGAAAGGTATCTGGTAAAGAATATTTATCATTAATTTGGTGAGGGAAAAGGAGAGAGGGGTTTTGATTAAAAAACAGGATATTGATTGTTGCTTCTCCAGTTGGTCACTTTCTGGCTTAGGATGGAAGTAAATGCAAAGGGCTTGTCCACACGGAGGATTTAATCTGTAGCTTTTTGATGCATATCAGGTAATGTGCACTACGCAAGCTACCTAACAGTGTGCACACAGGACACCTGTGCTATCTTTCAATTTGCATCATGTGTACACACAGTGGCAGCTTGCTGTGTACTAAGCCCGTGGTATTCTTGGAGGGTATCCTACGCTCCTTAGCTTTGCTGCTGAGTGGCATGCATCCTGGGATTTTTCTCTTTGTGAACAGTGGGATGCATAGCAGAAGGATTAACATTTTTTAAAAAAATCCAATGTTTCGTCTGTCTCTGCTCCATGTTTCCTTTCTGGGTGGGCTAGCCATTTCTGAATTGCTGTCAGCTAGCACGCACCCAGCAATGCTCTGTGTGGCTATGCCGGCAACCATGAATACACTTATTGGATTTCATTTCAGTTTTTCAAAGTTGAATGAATTTGGCTTTGGACTTTGCCTACTGCACCACTGAACTGATGGTGTGGCAACAGCAGCAGCTCCACAACAGGAGGAACTTCAGTGCTGGAGGAAGTGGGATGAGGAAGATGAGGAGAACACCAAGAAGCTGATACTTGAGGAGCAGTTCCTGGAACAAAGCTTCCTGTGGTGCAGTGCTGTTTCTGGGCTTGGAAAACCAGCATGGATTGGTGGGATAGGGTAGTTCTGCAGAGCTGAGATGACCAACGGTAGTGAGAGAATTTCAGGATGGTGAAGGCAACCTTTTTTGAGAGCTGTGCTGAACTGACCTCGGAGATAATGTGGCAGCATACCTATGTGCAGTGCCTGTGGGGAAGTGGGTTACCATTGCCAGCTGGAAGCTGGCCATACCCAAATGCTACCAGTCCATAGCGAACCAATTCAGTGTGGACGATAACTGTTGGGGTCGTTGTCATGTGGATGTGTAGTGCCATGAAAAATGCACTGGAACAAAGTTTGGTAATGCTCATGAGATTATAGATGATTTTGCACACATGGCAGTCCCAAACTGTATTGGGGCAGCTGATGGGACCCATGCACCTATTTTTTGTCCCTTCACTAGGGCACAGCATTTATAATCAGAAAAGGGTAGTTTTCTATGGTGCTGCGAGGGCTCGTTGACCTCCATGGCAGATTTACAGTCATAAATGCATGGTGGCCTTGAAGGGCCCATGATGCTAGCATCTTCAGAAAGCTCAGCTCTATTTACCTTACTGGATATAGGACTGTTTGCCCCTAGGATCACTATGGACATCTATGGTGTGGAAATTGCTCCGGTTATCCTGGAAGATGTGGCTTATTCTCTGCTTCCCTGGTTAATGAAGCCATTCACAGGCCACTTGGACAGATGAAAGGAACTGTTTAACTATCATCTCAGTAGTTGCATGAATGGTAGGTAGCACTGTGTGCATTTGGCCATTTGAAAGAAAGATGGTGCTGTTTGTGAAATAGGTTGGGAAGCAGCAGGGGGAAAATGTGCTAATGATTAGCATCATGATGTATTTTGCACAATATTTGTGAGCTTAAGGGAGATGGGTGTGAGGCTGAGGTGTGGAGGCTTGCTCAATGGTTTGAGCAACCAGCAAGATATATATATATATATAAAGGAAACAACGGGGGCAATATTGTCAGGAATGCCTATTGCTCTTACTTTGAGTTTCTGTTTTGAAAATGTGCAGCTGTACATTTAGCTGTTAACCCATAGGGGTGGAAGGGAGATGCTTGGGTAAAAACCTATGAATTAGGTCAAACATAAAGATTTTCTTTGTAAAATATATTGATAACTCCTTATATATTAATTTTTATACATTTTTATTATTAAACAAGACTCAATGGTGTAACAAACAATAATAAACCTTTAACTGAAACAATAATGAAATAGCAGGGTTTTATTATTAAACCATGTATTAAACAGCAATCTATTATGTAGCAACTAGAAAGAAACCTTTAATTACAACAAATATGAAACAGAAAAATGGAAGTGCAACAGTGCAGTGCAGGGCACAACACAACGGAGAGGGTCTTAAAGTCCCAGGTGAGAATACGCTTTGCCTCTGCCGCTTCTTGTTTATGGGCCTTCTGGTGATAAGTGGCAAGACTCGAAGTTATCAAGGGCGTTAGAGGCCTCAAAAGAGCTGGATCCCAGGTGCAACTGTTCTTACTTCCCTGAGGTGGAGTCTGTGAAGGGAATGGCCTCTGCTCTGCTCTGCTGCAGGGGTACAGAGGAGAGGAGTTGCTGGTGCTTCCAGTAGCATGTATTGTTCAGCATCTTCATAACATGGCTGGGTCCTGGTTTACAATACTGCATTGACTGCTGCCCTAACAACAGCATGCACTTCTGTCATGACTGGCTAAAAGTGGGGGGGCCCACCGGCACCTGAATTGTGGCCCTGCTTCCATGCTGCCCCTCCCCTCAAGTCACCGTCTCTTCTCCCTTGTGCAGCCCCATCCCCCCGAAGCCCCGTTCCCACGCCACCCATTCTCCCCAAGCACCCCCCCACACACTGCCCCTTTCCCCAAGACCCTGTTCCTGCACTGCCTCTTGCCCGCAAGACCCCACACCCCATTCACTCCTCTCTGCCCCCCATCCCACCCTTTGCTCACCCTTGTGGCTGGTAAAAAGTAGGAGGGTATAGCTACAGGGACATAGCCATGACCCCCTGCCCGCCCCCCAGTTCCAGCGCCCCTGCCTACAGTAGGGCATTCTGGCTTTGTGTTGCCTCTGCATCTCCCTGTCTTTTTCAATACTGTCTTTTGCCATGGCTGTCCCTAGCAATTGCCGTGCTGTCCTTGGCCACTCCCATGATCTCTCTCGAGAGCTCCGTTTCTTTTTCCTCTCTGTCCTGAAGTACAGCCTCCACCTCTCTGCTATTTTCATTTGTCATTGGGACTCTGCAATGAGGTCTGCAAATATTTCATCCTGAGTTTTCCATTTTCTTCCCCTCAGGTTACCCAGCTGCTCAGCCGTTGATAAAGGCCCTGTCCTTGAGGGTCTGGCTGTGGGAGTAGGAAAAAAACAACAGCAGTAGCAAAGAGTCATTGTGTGTATTCCAGAGAGACTATGATAGCATTTTAAAAATATGCATTTCTGACTTTCTCTCCCTGAGATTTTTCGCAGTTTTGGGGGAACCATAGAGATAAAAATGGTGTGTGCATGAGGAGAGCTATATTGGCATTTTTGTCTGTGCAATATATGCTGTTTGGCTTTGCCGTTGTATCTTGGAGGCCATGGAGAGGTGGGGGTGAGAATTATGTTTCCAGTTTTGATGTACAATTTTGTTGTGCCTTGGAGATGCTTTTATGGTGTCAGAAGATTAACCCTGTACATCCCCTTTAGGCTGGCAAAGGGCAGACCAGTGAAATGCTGTGAAGTTATTCACCAAGATACCGCCCCTGCAGAAGTGGTGCAGGAGTGGAAGAGAGTTGTGAGCTATATCAGGGGGAATGACTGTGCAGCTATCCCCCATAACATCTGGACAAAAATTGAGCAAGTTCTAAGTCTTAGATTCAACTTTCTCTCTCCTGGAGACATGGCAAAAATGCAGAGAAACATAGAGTGGGTTCTGCAATGATTGTGAGAAACATATCACTGTTATTAGTCTTGCTCTATGTAAGCCTGTGAAAAGCCATTCAGACATTTTCTGTCCTTAAGGTAAAGATCTTTTCCTGTGACATGTGTACTATAGTGCATCTACACGTCCGTGGGGAGCTGTGGTCTTTGTACCTTTACAAGTGTGCAATGTCAATGTCTACCTCTTGTAAGCTGAGATACTAACCAAACTCCCTGTAAACTCTGTCTCAATAAACTGTTGAATTTATCACAAGTGAATTAAGTATCGGGGGTAGCCATGTTAGTATGTATCCATAAAAAAAACGAGGAGTCCGATGGCACCTTAAAGACTAACAGATTTATTTGGGCATAAACTTTCGTGGGTAAAAAAACCCACTTCTTCAGATGAAGATTTATGCCCAAATAAATCTGTTAGTCTTTAAGGTGCTACCAGACTCCTCGTTGTTTTCACAAGTGAATGTTTTCTTTATCCAAATCAGCCACTTGAGGGGGTGTCTGTTGGTGGTGTGAGACTACACCATCCTACTGGAACTCAAATGTGAAATTGCAGGACTACTAACTGTGGTTTGTAACCTATCATTTAAATCAGCTTCTGTACCAAATGACTGGAAGATAGCTAATGTGATGCCAATTTTTAAAAAGGACTCCAGAGGTGACCCGGCAATTACAGGCCAGTAATCCTGACTTCAGTACCAGGCAAACTGGTTGAAACTATAGTAAAGAAGAAAATTGTCAGACACATAGATTAACATAATTTGTTGGGGAAGAGTCAACATGGTTTTTGTAAAGGGAAATCATGCCTCACCAATCTACTAGAATTTTTTGAAGGGGTCAACAAGCATATGGACAAGGGGGATCCAGTGGATATAGAGTATTTAGATTTTCAGAAAGCCTTTGATAAGGTCCCTCAGTAAAGGCTCTTAAGCAAAGTAAGCAGTCATGGGATAAGAGGGAAGGTTCTTACATGGATTGGTAACTGGTTAAAAGATAGGAAACAAAGGTCAGGAATAAATGGTCAGTTTTCAGAATGGAGAGAGGTAAATAGTGGTGTCCCCCAGGGGTCTGTATGGGGACCAGTCCTATTTAACATATTCATAAATTATCTGGAAAAAGGGATAAACAGTGAGGTGGCAAAATTTGCAGATGATACAAAACTACTCAAGATACTTAAGTCCCAGGCAGACTGCAAAGAGCTACAAAAGGATCTCACAAAACTGGGTGACTGGGCAACAAAATGGCAGATGAAATTTAATCCTAACTATTCATATACAATGATGGGGTCTAAATTAGCTGTTACCACTCAAGAAAGAGAACTTGGAGTCATTGTGGATAGTTCTCTGAAATTATCCACTCAATGTGCAGTGGCAGTCAAAAAAGCGAACAGAATGTTGGGAATAATCAAGAAAGGGATAGATAATAAGACAGAAAATATCATATTGCCTCTATATAAATCCATGGTATGCCCACATCTTGAATACTGCATGCAGATGTGGTCGCCCCATCTCAAAAGAGATATATTGGAATTGGGAAAGGTTCAGAAAAGGGCAGCAAAAATGATTAGGGGTATAGAATGGCTTCCGTATGAGGAGAGATTAATAAGACTGGGACTTTTCAGCTTGGAAAAGAGATGACTAATGGGGATATGATAGAGGGCTATGAAATCATGATTGGTATAAAGATAGTAAATAAGGAAATGTTATTTACTCCGTCTCATAATACAAGAACAAGGGGCTACCAAATGAAATTAATAGGTAGCAGGTTTAAAACAAACACAAGAAAGTATTTTTTTCACGCAACGCACTGTCAACCTCTGGAACTCCTTGCCAGAGGGTGTTGTGAAGGCTAATACTATAACAGGGTTCAAAAGGGAGCTAGATAGATTCATGGAAGATAGGTCCATCAATGGCTATTAGCCAGGATGGGCAGGAATGGTGTCCCTAGCCTCTGTTTGCCAGAAGCTGGGATTGGGTGACAGGGGATGGATCATTTGATGATAACCTGTCTGTTCATTCCCTTTGTGGCACCTGGCATTGGCCACTGTCAGAGGACAGGATACTGGGCTTGATGGACCTTTGGTCTGAGCCAGTATGGCCATTCTTATGTTCACTGTTTTAAGATGGCAAGCAGTGCTGACGGGGGTGGGGAGTCTTCGCTGGGCAAGTCAGATAAAGGAAGGGGAAAGGAAAAAAAGATAGATGGGTATGTGTCCTCCATGCGGTGGACTTAAAACAGTCAATAGTTGGGTTTTTAGCATGAGACAGAGGCTGATTGCATGGCTGGGGCAGTCCACATTTTGAAAACTTCTCAAGGCCTGCTGAATAGACAGCCTGGGTCGAGGGAGGGAGCTTAACACTCGGAAAGGCTCCTAGCTCACATCCACCTAAAATGGCTGCAACCTTGGGGCACCTTGAGCAGAAGCTAATGCAGCAGTATAGCACAATAATAGTACTAACAGTAATACATTGTAAAGATAAATACTTAAATGCTAAAATTCCCTCTGGAGGATCTGCCTCCTGAGTCCCAGCCTGGGTTTCTGGCTGGGAATTGGGCTTGGCTGCTGCATGAAAGGAATCTGTCGCACTTGCTGCACAGCAGAAATCAGGCTCGCCTTCTACCTGGCCGACGTCCTGGTACTGAGTCCCAAAGAGATGCTTGCTTTTCGTAGCGGTCTCTTCCCTGGTCTCCTCATGTTCATCCTCCGATTACTCTTGCTGGTCATCTTTGGGGGATATGGAGGTAAAAGAGTGAACAGCAGTGCTGGGTTGGACTATGCAAAATCCTGTCTCACTCCTAAAAGAATGATCAAGTGACATTTCCAGACCTTTTCTCAGCATCCTTGGTTTCAATGTAAGTTCTCCTGAGCTAATTGCTTTTTATCCTGCACTGTTTGGTTTCTCAGCTGTGGCCGTTTGTGGCTATCTGCTTAGCAAACTCCACAGAAAAAACTTTTAATTTGGTGGCTTGCCACAAGTGCTTTGTGCACCGATGCATCTCCTCAGATGGCGATGAGATCCAGGCGCTCAGCATGGCTCCAAGCAGCTGTGCAAGGCATGCTGCAGGGCTTCTGGAGTAATATCCCACCAGTGCTGATATACGCAAATCCAGGAGCAAATGGGCAAATTCTGACCCTGCCGTGTTTTTTAAATAGGGGAGGGGACAACTGGTCAGCTTGACACCAAAGCAGGTGAGAACATACAGCTAAACAGACAGGTCAGTAATGGTCACCCGTAAAACAGTGTGGGATAGCCATCGGAAGACTGCCAAAGCAGTAGGCAGCAGCATTGTGTGCACCTGAAAAATAGACCGAACAACCTCAATTTGCATCACACTTAGTTCACTTTGAATGAGGATTTCAGAGTTCACAATAAATGCAGAGTTAATGAATTGTGTCAGGTGTCCACCAGTGTTCTAAAACCAGATTAACTCAACATAATCCAGTTTAATCCCCACTCAGATGGAATGTGAGAGACTCAACGCCCTGGTCTGCCTGATTTTACCTTTCTTGTTGGAGTTGTTCCACTTTGCATAAATAATTTAATATTTGTTGGGACAGAGAGAGAGTGTGACTCCATAGCCCAGGCAATAGAGCATTCCCCTATTGTGGAAGTCACAGTTTAAATCCCTGTGCTGAATCAGGTAGTGTAGGGAGTTGAACCTGGGTAATTAGCATCCTAGATAAGTACCCTAGCCACCAGCCTACTGGCTCTTCTGGGGGTAGGAGGTGGGGGGAGGACTCTCTCTGGTTTTAATTAGAAATTCCATCCTGGGCCAAAGTATCCTTCTTGATGAAACTGGTACATTTTCATGAAAAGTTTCAGTTTTGACAAATTGGCACTTTCTGATGAAAAACCGTTTCTCAAAATATTTCCAACCAGCTCTACTTACTACTTTGCGGCCTCACTGTAGTCCGAGGTAGTAAACACTGCACATAATAGGATGTACAGTACTTGCAGAATCAGGTCCTTGCTTTGTATGACATCCCTCATGGTTCAACCTGAACCACTGAACTCAGGGCCGGCTCCAGGGTTTTGGCCGCCCCAAGCAGCCAAACAAAACAAAACAAAACAACAAAAAAAGCCGCAATTGCGATCTGCGGCAGCAATTCGGCAGGAGGTCCTTCGCTCCGGGCAGGAGTGAGGGACCATCCGCCGAATTGTCGCCGAACAGCTGGACGTGCCGCCCCAATCTGACGTGGCCGCCCCAAGCACCTGCTTGGTAAGCTGGTGCCTGGAGCTGGCCCTGACTGAACTGCTGAGTCACCTTAATTCTCCAGACCAGAGTGTCTCTTTACTGCTCTGCTAGTAAAACACAGCCATTAGCATGTAAAGGCACACCCAGCAAAGTTACATGAATGCTCTTCCAGCCACTCATGAACAGATAGCAACACCAGCATATCCCTCAGTCCCAGGCTTGTGCCCCAGAAATGTGCGTTTTACACTCTTCAAAGCCCCCCCACCTCAAACAGTGTAAGCTCATTAAAAGTTTGTCATTTCATCAAAGGGTAATGAATATGCAATAGCCTTTGTTGATCTGAGTAGAGATTCCCCAGACACTTCAACCAAAAGCACACGGGTTTAAATGAACAATGAAACAAGATTAGTAACTAGAGAAAGATAAATTATAAGTGATAAGGCATAAAGGTCAGAATTGGTTAAAAAAGATAATAACGCATTCTAATTCCTAAACTTTTACCAAGGTAAGTAAGATTTAAAAGCAAAAGTCATCTCTTACCTAAAATCTTTCAACAGTTCATACTGACTGGAAATCATCCAGCCAGATCTACCCCTAACAGTTCAAAGATGCCCCCTTTTGTCTTTCAAGCAGTCTTGCAGAGGTGGGGGAGGAAAGGCAATGAAGAAGCCATTGTCCCTTATTTTATACCCTCCACCTCTCTTTGAGGAATACTTTCCTTCCACACCGTCCCCCGCTGGGGTGCAGCCAATACGTCTGTGGTGTACGTGAGATTTGAAGCGTCTCTCAGGCGAACTGTAAACTTCTTGCTCACACCAGCTGTGTGCGTGACTTTTGAGGTGACATGCAAGCCTTGTTTACAGTCCTTTGTTATCTCTGAGGAGCTTGTCTATGGATGCTCCCCAGAATCACAGCATGTTTCAGTAACAAACATATAGCAAAATCTAATAACTCTATAGACATCGTTGATATAAACATTGTAACAAGATAATGAAGTTCAGTAGACTATGACTTTTCAAATGACACCTCACAAGGCATATTTTGTACAACTTATTACCATATAAGAGTGGTGAATATGGGGTTACATGGGATACAGTGTCACACTCTGGTAATACATACATTAAATAATGGCCAATATGCTGTAATTATCAAATCTACAGTCAGTGTCTGTGATATTATTCCTGAAATAAATAAATAAATAAATAAAATCAAGCTCTAAAGATGATAGACTGATCTGAGAGTCCTATACAGAGGTATGTACACTGACATGGGACTAATAGGTCTAATTAAGGCTCATGGGAGGCTTGGGATTCTCCCCCTTGTAGACCTCAAGATGTCCTTCCCTAAGCCCCATGCTCTCCCCTCTAGTTGCAGAGTTTCCTTCTTATAGGTTCTAGGAGGTGTGCATATATATCAATGGGCAGTGGGCCTGGCCTTGTGTAGGTGAAGCCAGAATCAAGGTACAAAATATCTGCCCTGCATGGTCCCTGGGAGGATAATCCATAACAACAGTCCTATTCAAAATGGTAATAGCTTTTGAAGTGTGATTGCTATGTCACTTTGGTGCTGCGCATTAGCTCTCAACCAAAAAAGTCAGTACATTGTCTCATCTTCTTCTTTCTGCAGTGTGCTTATTATCTTCTGCTTTGGGGCAGGGCTATGAAGTGGCAAGAAAGTTCAGGTTTTATGAACCCTGGTGAACATTATTTTAGAGTGTCCTAATTCATGAATTCCTTGTTTTATCATGGCAAATTCTACCTCAGCCAGAGAACTAACCTACAGATTGTCGAGTCTGATGAGAGAGAAAGAGAAAGAGAGAGAGAGAGTGTAGAATTTAGAGTTAGGAATAAGAGCCACATTTGTTATGATAATAGAAATCTCAGTTGCAACCTTAATTATAGAGCATTGCCACCTGCTCCATAATATACCTTTTCCAATATCTGTCTCCAAAGATGGACATATATGTTACAAATATGATCTTTTTAGTGGTTGCTGATTTATAGAGCCTTTGGTCTAAATCTTTAGCTTATGTAAATGGCTGTAGCTCCATAGACGGCAATAGAGCCTCATTGATTCATACCATCTGAAGATTTAGTGCTGTGTATGCAGGTCTTTTTTTTTTTTTGTCTGCACTGTGTCCTGAAGAATATGGTCATGGCATCCCTCTGCCCCTGTCACTACTCCATAATCTCTCCATTTATTGTAACATGCCCATCATCATGGGATCTGAGAGCAGAGCACGTTTAAAGAAAGCAGGCTCTATTGCATTCTCCTGGATTTTTCCATTTTCTTTGTGTAAACCCACGAGGTTTGATAGAAATGTATTTGTTGTATTATCTATCAAAGCACAGTTATTGGGGAAAAGCTAATGTAGAGAGGTAGGTCTTAATCTATCATGTCTCTTTCTATTTTTTTTAGAAAATAATGTCTTTTTTGCTGGGTTATATCCATTTTGTTTTAATTCTGTGCTTTGCATTGCTTCACTCCACATGCCATTCTTGTGTATATTACGCATCACTTTAACAGATGGGGTTTTATAAAGGAGGTGCATAGTTCACTGCTTGGTCATTGTATTCTTGGGAATTTTCAGATATAATTATCAAATCTAAACATAATGACTTTCTATTTTTTCTGTTCAAGGTACCGCAAATTATTATTTTATTGTAGGGAATTGCACTGGTTTATTACAATGCCATATATATATATTATATATATTTTGTTTGAGACCTGGAATTAGTTATTTTTCTAATAAAATATTATACAGTATTTGCAGCCACAGTGTTCTCAGCTTTAGTACTGAATGAAAAATACAATCGGGGAAAGGAGTGTTTCAATATATCAAACTCATTCCACTTATTATCAGAATATGGTGAGATGGGGAAGGACAATTTCACCCTGGAGAAATCACTGTAACCTATACCCTGAATAGAATTAAGCAATAAAGAATAAGTGGATGTATATGATATTTGATTTCTAGGTAGATGGGTGAGTGTATTCATTTCTCCCATCTGTCTAGAAATGAAATGCTGTAACAAATGACTGGTGGTTTACTGCTATTCCAATACAGCTCTTCTGTATGATTCCTTATTCGCATAAAATAAATGTCTTTATGGAATTTAAAACGTTTTTCAGCTTTAATGGGATCCCTATTTTGGAGGGTGGGGGTGGGGATAAGGCAGCTGATTGTTCTTCACTAAGGATTTAGGCTGGGGTTTTCAAAGGAGCCCAATGGATTTGGGCATCCAAACTGTATTGAAATTCAGTGGCAGTTAGGCATGTAATGCCCTTAGGTTCCTTTGTAAATATGAGCTTCTTTCATTATTGTGCTCACAGTGAGAATTATTATAACTCCATGACTATGCAGCCCTTACACAAAGAGTAAATCCTTCCGTGGAACTGCTTTCATAAAGGCAGTAAAGGCTGTAGAATAGAGCTCATAGTGATTATAGTTCATCTGTTCTAAGCTGCATGTACAGGCCTACATATACTTGCAGTGTAGACGTACCCTAGTCAGCCAATCCATATGTTGGAAAGTCATGGCCAAGAATTGAAACCGATCATTACAGCATGCAGGGATTAGAGGAGTTTTAAAACTGTGTGTTTCAGCTATATCCCAGTTTAAAAAAGTGTCTGATTTTATTGTGCCAGTCTAGCTTCACCATTAAACAGATGGAGAAGGGTTTGGTTTCTGTTCTGCAAAGATCCCTTCTCCCATGAACTGTCTACACCTAAGGTGCTTGGGTATTCATTGTCTTATTTAAGTTTCCTTATTATTCACTTGTCAGGGATGTGCCTAGTTCCTTAAATGGCATAATAAAAAGACTGAATTGACAGCAAGCCTTTTCCAAAGGTTAATTATTTTATGAGGAAAGAAATTACTCCTATATTGCCTGTTAACCTTTGTTTTTCAGTTTTAAATTTATTTCCTGCAGTTACGTGACTTCTCAGGAGTCATAAGAACTTTTTTTCCTCTTTCTAATTTAGCTTCTCTCTTAAAATATTTTTTCAAATATGAATCTTATCTTGTTAATCTTGTTTGTTCTAGAGAGAATAGATTAAATTCTTTTAACTGTCCACTTTATTAAATTCCTGTTAGACCAATAAATTATAACAAAATCAGGCAAGTAGGAAATTTAATTGTTGGAAAGTGCATAACCCATTGCTATCACAGACTCTTTTCTAAATGCATGTTACTATTATGAAAGATAATTTCAATGATTTTTTCTTTTAATTAGCATTTCATTATGACTATTTTTTACTGCAAAAACAATTAAATTTTCTAATGATACATCTTACTATATTTTTATTTCAGAAATGCTGTTTATCTAAGATACTTATCTGGCCTCCATTACCATAGTGCCTCACAATCTTTAATGTATTAATCCTCACAACACCCTAGTAAGGTAGGGAACTTCTATTATTCCCATTTTACAGATGGAAAACAGAGGGTAAGTGACTTGCCAAAGGTCACACAAGATGTTTGTGGTATAACGGGTACTTGAGCCCAGATGTCTTAAATGCTATGCTAGTGCCCTAACCACCTGACCATCCTTCCTCTTCCAGAAAATATTAGAGAGTCTTCTTGAACAGATCTACTTTGTGCAAATTTAAGTCTTCAGTCCTGCAATGAATTCCATGTAGACACAAGGGTCCACTCACACAAAGCCTCACTGGGATTCTGCTAGTACACCGGGGTCTACTAGAACACTGTTCATTGCAGGTTTGGACCCTAAGTTTCTATCAGTCGCATTGCTGGGGCACCACACTGAAAGGTTTGTTCAGAACCTTTCACTTCTTGGTTATTGTGGGTTGTTGAGAGTATTAGTCATGTCTATTGTAATGTCCCAGGAAGATCTCCTCCAGATTCTTGACCAGGACTTTGAAGGCAATCATTTTGGCTGTTCCAAAAAATCTATCCCAGGTTTTACCTGAAGCACAGTGCATGCTGGGAAAGACTTAGGCGTTTACTTAGTACTCCATAGATAACAATACAGGGCAGAGATTATTAATAAAAGTGATAGTATGAACCTCAATACCGAGTGGCAGTGCTTTGATTAAAGGAGATCCCAGTAACTGGAGACATTCACCTCTACACTGCCCTTGCTAACCCAAATATTTAACCTTCCAGATTCCACCTTCTCCAATGATATTAGACACAGGTTCTTTTTTACAGTGCTGTTGCCAAGGCCAATAAGGTAGTAGCTAACTTCTGGATGAATATATTATAAATACAATGGATTAGATCACCAGCTGGTCTAAACTGATGCAGCTCAATTGAAAGCCCAATATTTTAGGAGAAAACTGACATTAGAGTTCCATCTAGGCATTATGTCTTTTGCTATGAAAAAAATCCATTCTGTATTATTTTATTGATTTTTATTTTATTTTTCCTACTGCATATGAAAGTGAATGTTGTTGGTATCATTTCTGTATGCCTCACACAGCCTGAATAATAAAGACCACATTTTGTGTTCAGCCACTTGGCTGTTGTCAGCAATGATGCAAGAAGCAAAAAAAACGAAAAAAAAAAAAACGCTTGATTTTCATAAGCTGGTAAAACTCTGGAGAGCTAAGAAATGTAAAAAAAAAAAAAAAAACCAAAACAGTGCCCTGCAAAATACACTGACTGAAAGAGAGACAAAAATTAAACCGAGCATGTAAGCATTTCCCAGAGATCACTTAAACAATGTGCTATTATGAGTTAAATACCATAATCATTAGCTTACTATTGCTAATGATTAAGCAATGATTATTGTGGGTCTTAGTTTTATATTGCATGAGGCTGAAGGATGAGTGACTTTAATCACCCAGGAAATAATCTTTCTGAATTGCATTTTCTGGAAAATATTAAGGTGAAATTCACCCGGTCTTTTGGCAACAAAACATTCATATGTCTTGACCCTAGGGATGGAGGAGTGATGGGGTCCCAACTATTTATTAAGGTCTCACTTCCTGGGCCATGTCCTCGCCTTTTCCCCATCTCTCCCGTCACATTCCAGCTGATTTACTCCTTGTATTGGAGGCATCAAGGACTGAGCAGATCTTGCTTACACGGATTGCTATTGTAATCTGCCCTTTTGCAGCCTATGGATGCTATGGAGACCCATCGTGCAAGGACAGACAACAAACTAGCTCAAAGAGATCACATTCTTTTGGAGAAAAGCTAATTGTTTGTTAGTGATTTTTGCAAGACATATTGCCTGATCAGCCTATTAGAACAGATGGACCCTCGTGCCCCCCACTCACTCCGCAAGCTCAGATTTTGTGCTCAGATAGTAAGGTTTTAATCTAACTGTCTGAGACAAAACAGTATCTTCTGAAGAATCAAATTCTCATACAACTACAGTAACAGCTGTCACAGAATGAGTTTGCAGATAGACTATTGTGTAGTCTAGTGCTTAATTAGTGACGTATGCCCCATTTGAATAATAGACACAACTAAAACAGTTTCCCATGTTTTAAAAGGGGCTTCAACCCAGCTTGTGATTTAGTGCTTACAACTGGCGGGCACTGTCATTTTGCCCTGGAAACTCCTTTGCCCCAGAATGTGTACATGCAAATTGCAACTATCAAATTTCTTGAGCAAATCCTCTTTGCATGCTCATATTCTATCTTCTGTGGGGACAAATGACGTTCCATGTAAAAATGCAGGTGCAAATAGAGTCAGTTATTTTAATTTGGCCCAGACGATTTTCTAACCCTCAAGTGATTGCATTATATTCAAAAATAATTTTATTGCGTTATATTTAAAGACAATTTTAGAGTGGTGTTGTAGACTTTGCCTCTTTTAATCTGATTTTCAGAGGGGCTGAGCACCCACAAATGACCACAAAAGTCAATGGGGGGCTGTGGGTGCTCAGCACCTTTTGAAATCACTATGAAATTCACTAAATGAAAGCTCTGTTTAGTGCCAAGCCATAGCAGAATTGTTATTTTTAATATTCCACAATGTAATCCGAGGCACAGAGCCTGTAAACCATTTTGTACAAAAGAATGTGTCCCCTATTTTTGTTTGCCTGTCTGACTCCTGAAAAAGAGCTCTGTGGAGCTCGAAAGCTTGTCTCTTTCACCAACAAAGTTGGTCCAATAAAGAATATTACCTCACCCATCCTGTCTACCTCACGCCAATCAAAGCAGTTCCTCAGCTTCTGACTCTGCATGAATGGGTCACGCAGGGATGATTACAACTAAATGGAAGCATTTTATGAATGGAGCCACAAGTCTCACAGACATGTACTTTCTTCCCCTTCTACCTTGCTTAATATCAGGGCTGTCACCTCACATGCAGGCGATTGGAGAAATCTCCAGAAGCTACCTTTATACAGTCCACAATTCTCACATTTTTTAGTTGCAGACTGATTCGTGGGGCTGCAACAACCACAACCACAACAACAACAACAAAGTCAGAGTTCCAGAAAGCAGAAAGGCTGTTGCACAAAACCTCAGCTGGAGGCTGACCGCAGACTTTTTCTGAAAGATAAGAATAGGGTGATTATTTTTTTCTCTGTTTTTACTAAGCCTAGTAAATTGAATGACCTGAAATGTATAATGTTTGGTCTCTCAGTTCTGTACTTATAGGATTTTATTACATTTGGTTTCCTTTGTGCTGTGATAATTCTCGACAGCTTTATGGATGCAGTCATGTGGTGGCCCCATAGGTCAGAATGAAGCATTGAAAGAAGGTACTTAGGGCCAAATTCACCTCTGACCTATGCCCTCATGCACCTTGTAATGGGGTGGGACTCACCACTCTGGCGCCCCTTGCCAGCTGTCCTGGAAATTAGCTCTGCGTGCTAATGCGCCCTCTTTGAGTGGTGCCTCACTGCCATCACTCCTGCTCTATGACCCACATCTCTTCAAGGACCACAGCGTCTTCTTCAGCGACACAGCCCTCTGGCCATGCCACACCCTTCCGGGGGACCTGCAGTCTGCTGTTCAGCCACTTCTCTTAGTGGCTACTGCAGCAAATTTTCAGAACACTTCCTCGTGGCCCCAGCATCGTCTTTGCCCTTACCTCAGGGCCTCAGCTGGCAAATCCCAGCAGCCATCCAGGAGCTGTCTCTCGCTTCCCCAGTCCCTGCTGGCAGCATTGCTCTGCCCAGGATGCTAGCAGTTCTCTCAGCCCTCCAGAGACACAGTCCTTCTTCCCTGGGTTCCCAGCAGAGAACTGCCCTCCTCTGCCATGCAGCTCCCTTTTTATATGACCCTGCTTAGCTTCTCCCCTCAGCCCTTCTCTGATTGGCTGCCTCCTGTGCAGCATCCCTAGGGCTCTATTAACCCCTTAGAGCCCAGTGTGTGACAGGCACCCCATCACACACCTCCACTGAACTCAGTAGGATTGCATGAGGTGTCAGTCAGTGGAAAAGGTGTCATCCACTCCAATCTAGTGTGATCTTTGCTAAATCCTTTTTTCACAGATATGCTTTTTTCATCCAAGTCTCTGCAGCATTCCCTTTTCAGTGTATCTATGGTTCTGTTAGGCTCTGTGGTGCTTGTGCAGTGTTATCCTTGGCTTATTGAAAACATTTGCCAATATTTACTAGGTATTAGATGGCTAGGGGTTACACACAAGTTCTCAGCGCTCTATTCAACTGACGTTGCTTATAAGTGAAGGGCTGATTGAGGAGACCTGCTGCTCCAATCACTTGGAACTGTAACAGCTTGAATACATGTGCCTGTGTTGCTGCGGTTAGAGTGTATTTTTCTATTTTGTTTCTCTGTCACCACGGAATTGCAAAACATGTTACATATAGGTACTACTATATCTATTCCTCAACCTTGACTAGCATCCTATGAACCTTACATTAGTTAGAAGACTGGAAGTGATGGTGGGGTTGGGAAAGTTGGCTCTAGTCACTACTATTCTTCCTCCCAATCTCAGAGCCATTACAGTAGCCCTACATTTCTGGAAGATCCTCACACAATTTGGGGGAATACTTCAGAGACAGGTTGGGGTTGAGTGAAGGGGTTGGGAGCTGATAAAGTAGATTTAAATCTGCTTGATCAGGTACAGAATTGGTGCAAAACAAACAAACAAACAAACAAAAACCCTGGCTACTATCTGTAACTGTTGTTCTTTGGGATGTGATGCAGATGTCTATTTTACTTTGCAGTGGGTGCACCCACTGCATCAGAGCTAGAGAACTTTGCCTAGCAACACCAGAAGGGGCAGCACTCATGCCTTATGACCCTAGCCCTCCCCCAGGCCATATAAAGGTGGTGCTGTCCCAACCCTTTCAGTTCCTTAGCACCTAACATCAAAGGTACAGACTCCAATGCGGCTAGGATGGAGTGTGGGTCATGGAATATGTGTCTGCATCACTAGGGTTACCATATTTTGTGCCTCCAAATGGAGGACACTCCACGGCCCCCGGCTCCGCCCCCAGCCCCGCCTACACCCCCGCCCAACCCCGCCCCCTCCCCAAAGTCTCCGCCCCCTCCTCTGCTTCCCGCGAATATTTGATTCGCGGGAAGCCTGAAGCAGGTAAGGGGGGTGTGGGGGGAGGAGGCGCGGCCCAGGCTGGCCCCCTGGCGTTTCCAGCCTGGGTCGGCTCGGGCCCTGGGGTGCCGGCCCCGGCCGACCACCCCCGGCCCGCCCAGCACTGCCGGCCCCCGGCGGCCCGGCGCACCCCCCGGCTCCCGGCCCCGCGGGCCCGGCTCCCCGCCGGCCCAGCTGACCGGCTCCCCGCCGGCCCGGCTCCCCACGGGCCCGGCTGACCCGGCTCCCCGCCGGCCCGGCTCCCCGCGGGCCCGGCTGACCCGGCTCCCTGCGGGCCCGGCTGACCCGGCTCCCCGCCGACCCGGCTCCCCGCGGGCCCGGCTCCCCGCGGGCCCGGCTGACCCGGCTCCCCGCCGGCCCGGCTCCCCGCCGGCCCGGCTGACCCGGCTCCCCGCGGGCCCGGCTCCCCGCCGGCCCGGCTGACCGGCTCCCCGCGGGCCCGGCTGACCTCCCGATTTTCCCGGACATGCCCGGCTTTTGGGGATTTCCCCCCGGACGGGGATTTGAGCCCCCAAAAGCCGGACATGTCCGGGAAAATCCGGACGTATGGTAACCCTATGCATCACATCTTGAAGAACAACAGTTAGAGGTAGGTAACTGTTTTTTTCTTCCTCGAGTAGATGTAGTTTTGTATTCTACTTAGGTGATTCACAAGCAATACTCATAGAGTGTGGGGCTCGGAGTCTATTTAAAGAAGGACTGCAGGATTGCCTTCCCAAAGTTTGTATCTGACCTGGGCACAGCAATAATAGCAGAGTGGTTTGTACAAGTATGCATAGAAGACCAAGGGCCAGCCCTGCAACTGCCCAGTATAGGAATGTCACTTAGAAATGCAGTCGAGGTTGCCTGGGCTCTCATGGAATGAACTTGCACCTTTTGATGAGGCATAGCCCGGGTTACTTTGTACACTGTCATGCTATAGGAAGTTATCCACCTGCAGATCATCTGTAAAGAGACTGCTTCACCCTTCATTCAAAACAAACAAACAGGAGGAGGAGTGGAAAGGTTTGGTTATGTCCAGATAAAAATCTAAACATTACCTGACATGCAATGCATGAAGATATTGTTCCTGTGGGGTTGAATGAAGCTTAGGGAAAAACACAGGTAAATATATAACTTGGTTCAAGTGAAACTGGGAAACCACTTTGGATAAAAACTTAGGATGCAACCTGGGCACACCTGGGCTGTGGTTGAAGGTTGAGACTGCAACTCCAGACACAGGTGGTGAATTGCCTGGAATTGCTCTGTATGTAGAAATACTCTCAAACTCATAGATGCTAGCAGGGGCCCAATTAACTCATTATTTTTTTTAAATTAGAATCAATGTTGACTTCCCGCTCTTTAGGGTGAGACCTAGATGATTGAGTAGGCATAGTGTGAAGTAAACATGACAGACGACTTCCTCCCTGGACTTGCCCCTCAAAAACCAACTATCCAGATACAAAAACATATGAATTCCCCTCTTTTTGAGTTGTGCTTTTACCACAATCATACACTTGGTAAAAACCCAAGGAGTGGAAGACAGGCCAAACGGCAGTTCAGTGTACTGGTAGTGCCCTCCAGCCACAACAAACCTGAGGAACCTCCTGTGACTCGGAAGGATTGCTATGTGGAAAGAAGTATCCTGAAGGTCCAGGGTGGCAAACCAATAGCTTTGATTTAAGGCTGAGAGGATAGTTGCTAGGGTGACCATAAGGAATATCATGAATCTGATGTATTTGTTGAGGTCATGGAGGTCAATGATAGGTCTCATCCTTCCCTTGGGCTTGGGGATCAGGAAAAAGTGGGAGTAGAATACCTGCCCACAATGCTGTAAGGGGACCTCCCAGAGACAGTAGAGACTGAACCTGCTTGAGGAGCAGTGTCTCGTGAGAGGGGTCCCTGAAGAGGTATGAGGTAAAGGGGTGGGAAGGAAGGATGAAGAGGAACAATCAGTTGTACACATACAAAATGGGAAATGACTGCCTAGGAAGGAGTACTGTGGAAAGGGATCTGGGAGTTATAGTGGATCACAAGCTGAATATGAGTCAACAGTGTAACGCTGTTGTAAAAAAAGTAATTATTCTGGGGTGTATTAGCAGGAGTATTGTAAGCAAGACATGAGAAGTAATTCTTCCGCTCTACTACGCACTGATTAGGCCTCAACTGGAGTATTCTGTCCAGTTCTGGGCACCACATTTCAGGAAAGATATGGATAAATTTGAGAAAGCCCAGAGAAGCGCAACAAAAATGATTAAAGGTCTAGAAAACATGACCTAAGAGCAGGGCCAGCTCCAGGGTTTTTGCCGCCCCAAGCAATGCAAAAAAAAAAAGCCGTGATTGCGATCTGCGGTGGCAATTCGGCGGGAGGTCCTTCGCTCCGAGTGGGAGTGAGGGACCGTCTGCCAAATTGCCGCCGAATAGCTGGACGTGCCGCCCCTCTCCGGAGTGGCCACCCCAAGCACCTGCTTGGCAAGCTGGTGCCTGGAACCGGCCCTACCTAAGAGGAAAGATTGAAAAAATTGGGTTTGTTTAGTCTGGAGAAAAGAACACTGAGAGGGGACATAACAGTTTTCAAGTACATAAAAGGAGGAGGGAGAAAAATTGTTCTTCTTAACCTCTGAGGATAGGACAAGAAGCAATGAGCTAAAATTGCAGCAAGGGTGGTTTAGCAAGGTTGGACATTAGGAAAAACTTCCTGTCAGACTGGTTAAGCACTGGAATAAATTGCGTAGGGAGGTTGTGGAATCTCCATCATTGGGGATTTTTAAGATTGGACAAACACCTGTCAGGGATGATCTAAGATAATACTTAGTCCTGCCTTGAGTGCAGGGGACTAGACTAGATGACTCTCGAGATCCCTTCCAGTTCTATGATTCTATCTATGATTTCTATTTGGCATAACCTGATCTGACGGTGCTTAGAACCCAATTGTCCATGGTAATTGAGTCTCAAACACCGTAAAAACTAGCCTGACTGTCCCGAACAGAGGATATGGAGAAGGAGAGGTCACCAAAAGATCACTGCCCTGGACAGGAGTCAAAATGTGTACTTGCTGGATGCTGGTGTGGGAAAGGAGCTGGCTGGTTAAATCCAGAACCAGAGGACCTTGAATCTGTGGCCCTTCCTGGAGTAGTCCTGCTGCTGTATAGGAAAGGGGGGCTGTCCAAAGAAACACTGGGAGTGGTACTGCTGCTGTCGCTGCTGACCGTTGGAGTGGCAGCGCTTCATGGCAGGAGTATATGCTCCCAAAGAATGCAAAGTTGCTTGGGAGTCTTTAAAAGAGTGCAGTGTTTCTTCTTTTTTTTCCCCTGAAAACAAAACACAGCTATCTAAAGGTAAGTCATTAATGTTCTGGTGAAACTCAGGTCTAATGCCTGAATTCTTCAGCCATGAGGCCCTCCTCATGGTTGCAGCTGATACCATAATTGTGGTTGTGGCATCTGACACATCCAGACTTGACTGCAATGATGTCTTGTCCACCATATGGCTTGCTACCATGAATGACTTAAATTCTTCCCTGGAGGCTTCTAGCAAGTTGTCCGTGAACTTAGACATGTCTGCCCAATCAACAAACCATATTTAGAGAGCAATGTTTGCTGGTTCACTATGTGCATCTGCAGGAAAGAGGAGGTATACATTTTTGCTCCATCAAGTCCATCCTCTTGGACTGTTTGTCCTTATGTGTGGATTTATACCATCCCTGCCATGCCCTGTCATTCTCTGCAGTTATCACCAGAGAATTAGGGGCCAGGTGGGAATAGAAACTGTGAAAACCCTGTGTGGGAAAGAAGTATTGATTCTCTGAACCTTTTGCCCTGGGAGGCAATGAGTATTTCAGAGGGCCTTTGTGGGCTCTAAGGGTATGTTTACACAATAATTAACTGACCTAGGCCACTCCTGGTTGTTTGACTCTGGCTTATGGGTCTTGGGCTATGGGGCTATAAAATTGGTCCATAGACGTTTGGACTCAGGCTGGAGCCTGAAATCTGGGAGCCTGCACTTAAGCCTGAATGTCTACACAGCAATTTTTAGCCCTGTGAGCCTGAGTCAGCTGACCTGGGCCAGCCATGACTGTGCGGCAGGTCTTTTATTCCAGTGTAGACATATTTCAAGACAGCCTTATTTATCTGGAGGGCTATTCTCCCCAGAGCTGATGACTGCAGAATATCTAGCACCTTCTGTATATTCTCCTTCAGGAATTCTGCCTGGATGCCCAAGGTGGCGGCCATATGCCTCAGGAGGTCCTGATATTACTTAAGGTCCTCAGGCATCTAGGGAGAGGAAGATTCCACCACAGTAGAGTAGCTGGAGAGAATGAAGAGGCAGTTTGTTGCACCAGTGCCATGTCTTGTACTTGTACCACAGGGTCTGATCGGAATAACCCCAGCAGCCCAGAGGGAATAGGCTCAGTGATCACTTGCTGCTAAGGTGATTTTGGAGAAGGAGCCACTGTCGGGCCCGGTCATCTTGAGGACTGAGGAGTGTTCCAAGGAGGCCAGTGGGCATACCGGTAAGGCATTGGTGGCCATTAGGTACCAGGTCAAGAACCTCCTATCCCAACTATGGTACAGATGCTGTTCTCAGTATTGATGGTGATCTGAGGGAGATGATGAGGGCGAGGACAAGCCTGATCTAGATTTTGAGGAGTCACAGAGATTCTCTTGTGACATTCATTGGGGGAGCCAGACTAAATGGGGCAAAAAAATGGTCAGACTCATCTGAAGCCCAATATGGGAGCAGCTTCAGTGCTGAAGAGGAATGTGGGATTTGCACCGGAAGTACCCAATGAGACACACCTGTCACCCAGTACCAGGAGGGGTGTCAGCACCAAACTCAATGAACAGATGTGCTGCATAGACAATGACTGTGCCAAAGGATGCACTAGTGTCAAGGGGGCCTTCAGTGCTGAGATCTGCACTGGCCTTAGCTTCACAGTCTGAGGCCCAGGCATTGTGAGTAGTGGTGCCAGAGAACTCCCAAATCAGTGGAGAGTCTGGAACTGAGAGGCAAAGCTTGTCTGATGCCACCTAGTGTGGAGACAGTTAGTGCTGGTGCCAATATCAGCTTTGACTCTAGCCATGGGTGGTGAGAAGGAACTGAAAGGATTGGAGCAGCACCACCCCTATATGGCCAGAGGAGGGGTTGGGCTTCAGGGCATGAGTGTTGCCCCTACAGGTACTCCTAGACAAAGTTCTCTGGCTCTGGTGTGCTGGGCATGCACATATCTAAGTAGAATATGTCTGCATCTCCTTGAAGAAGAACTCATGGCTAAAAAAATCATGATTATCCACTGCTTTCTACCTTACATAGCCATTTACAGCTGTGCCGAGTAACTGTAAAAGGCCACGAGATCAGATTGGTGTCATTTTGCATCCACTTTCTACAGGTGTGGAGAACTACTCAATGTAAAAGTTAGTGGAGAATCAGGCCCTAAATAGCCCGAGATAGCATTTTTTCTCCATTCCTGTGAGTTATAAGGTATTACATGTCATCCCCCCACATGGAAGTAACAGATTACATGATGTGCTATGTAATGGAAAGCACTTCAGAATAAGTTAATGAAAGGGGAACTTTTTTTCCGTGCTAATAAACTTCAGACTTTGCTTGTTTCTAGCAAAAAAATCAGGCTTTGAACTGCTGAGATCCACATAAATTCAGGTTATCCATATAGCTGTGCAGAAAATCTCCAAGATGAGTTCTTTATTAATAGCAGGAATGAGTCAGTCAGCTAGCTTAATGATCTGACCCATAATTTGAATTCATTGAAAGTTCTCTGTAAGCACCTTTGGGAGCAGAGATCAAGCATGACCTTGACTTATGGTAGCTTGAATTAAATCCTCATGTAATATTTCTGGTGCTAGCTTTGTTGTCAAAAAAACAACTTGAACTACCACATAGCACAATTGTAATTCTGTAGTATGCTTTTGCTTCCTTTCAACTTGCATAGTCTTTCATTTCTTTTGAAGGGTGCTTTTATGGTTGTTTTGTTTACCTGTAATGAAACACTTAGATGACCATCTTAAATATGCAAAAGATCACAAAGACAGATTTGAAAGAATCATGCATGGTGTTTTGTATACTGGCTTTCCTATTTGTTCTTTATTATGCTATTGATCTCAGGCAGCAATGGAAAATATGGAGCTTTGTCAATCCCCTACCACAGTGCTGAAATATTGAGAAAACACTTTACCTTGACTCCTTCACCACACTGAGGCAGTTTTGTTTTATTCTCTCTCCCTACTCTATTGTGGACATTTTTGTGTGTGATACCTTGCTTTCTAGGGCTATTTTGTTTAAATTCAACATATATATATATATATATATATATATATATATATATGTAATTTAAATTCCTTGGTTCTTGACATTTCTTACTTGCTTACTGTCTGCACAGAATTTACATTTCTGTACAACATGGCCTTTCTTGCTGTCAGTGTGATATCATTTAGCATTTGGAGTGAAGAAGTGGAAAAGAAATACCAAGAGTAAAACAAAACACACCCTTAATGAATTAGGGGGAGATCAGTCCCTCAAGATACCAGGGCAGGGAATTAGGAAGGAGGCATCTCATCTTTTGTGCTCCTGTTTGGCTTTTTTATGTTTAGTTGCTTGTTTGCTATCTTGCTCAATCTGAAAGGAGATCTCTGAGTTGTTCATTTCTAAAACAGGTGCATTGCAGAAGGTTATATTTTGCATTGCATCAGAAGCCAATGTAAACTAAGGAGTCACAATTTAAAGGGACTTAAGTCAGGAAAAAAAGATGTTGTATTGAAAGACTGTTTAAAGTGATCAGGAGAGCTGCCTATACACTGAAAGCATGTAATTTCAATTAGCTTTTATTCCTTTCAATCTGCAAACACTGCATAACCAACACATTTCCACTGATACTTTTAGCTGTCTCTACACTACACACTGTGGTTTAACGTTATTGGAGTTTGTCAGATTTTTCTAACTAACTAGCTAACCAGCTAACAAGCTAGCTAATTTACAGATATCCAGTGACACTGGGGTTGATCCTCTGTTTAAATCAGTTTAGCTCCATTGAAGGGATCTGTTTTTTGTTACTGTTCAGGAATACTGTAGAATACCTTGTGTCTAGTTCTTATTACTATTGGGTCCTCACTTTGTGAAACTATATTACGTTACCTATGCTTGTATGCATGTGCGTGCACACACACACACACACACACACACAAAAGTGAGTGCTACGGTATAGGTGTGTGTAACGTGTCTGTGTAAATGTATACACACACATCGTAGATACAGCTGTTTGAAACAGATAGTGTGAATCAGATCTATTTTAAAAAAAGGGAAGTTGTAGTTAATGGCATATCTGTTGAAAGCAGGTAATTTTAATTATCTCAGATAGTTAGAAGCAATGAATAATTTATTACCCAAAGAACTCCTGCTTTCTCTCTCCCCCGCCCCCTTCTTCTTCAGGCTTCTAATCCTGGTGAGCCTCTGATATTCAGATCATGGTCCCCAATGCTTCTTTGTTTGAACTGTTACTCTGGAGGCACTGGTGGAAAACTATATGTTTCCCTGTAGCTAGTCAGCACAGATTGAGTTGTTTTGACAGCCCAGTATGAGATTCTAGTAGTCCAGCTAAAGAACTGAATAATATAGCATACAAAGTGGAAAGTTAAATAGCTCTTTGGACAGTGGAAGTAATACAGTATTGTACAATACATTGAGGTACGGACAGAAGCATTTAATCTTTTATATATGCTTATGGAGGCAAATAATCATTTGCATACATTAATACTAATAATGAATAACACAGGTACAGGGCTACCTACATCTCTGTCCTCTTTCTAGTATCTCTGAGTGTACCCTCTTGGGTGTTGGGCTCTTACCCATACCTATCTTAGGGTATAATCTAGTGGTTCCTCCTACTCTTAAACTGGGACCTGCCCCATGTATATACAGAAGACTATCTCTCTTATGTTCTCAGTGCTTTTTCTGCTGGCACCCAGGTAGTGTGAAGGAAGAAGCCACCTGACTGAAATACAGAAGGGACAAAGGCCAGATCCTGGGT